>NC_139550.1:33354322-33425293 GCF_965153285.1 Podarcis tiliguerta
GCAAAATGAAGATTCCCCCCCCCCGTACTTGCATGTGTGTGTGTGTGTGTGTGTGCATGCAAGTACGTAAGTGTTTCTGAAGTTTGTATATATATGCATACAAACTTCAAAATCAGTATTCAGTCTGGCATCTTGTCCCTTTCCCCCAAGTATCTTTTAACTTGCTCCATCTCCCAGCAGAAGCTCAACAGATGTTTACTATTAATACTAGATGTCTACTATTATCCATTATTATGAGCTCAAATGTTGTCTCAGGTATTTTTGTCTTGTGATTTTTAAAACAACAACAAAGATTTAGGGTGCAATCCTATACCTACTGGTTTGCGGGCCATGGGGCACCAGGACGAGGTTGAAAATTTCCATAATGGAGACCATTGCCTCTTGCTGGAAATGTGCCTCTGGACGCTTTTTCCTGAGACAATTTGGATTACAAAAGAAAAGAAGTACCCGTGAGTAGGGGAAGTTAAAACTTCAAAGAAAAGCAAGATTTTGAATGTTGGATTAGAATTGGGACTTGAAGTAAAAGAGAGAAGTAATTTGAACCCGAAGCGGTAAGGTCTAAACAGGAAGCCAGCCTTCCGCTGTGTAAATAGTTTAAAGCAAAGACTCTGTGGACTAAAACCTTTAAAGACGTCTTTGAAAGGATAAAAAATCCGAAAATCTTAAGACAAGACCCCCTCTCCGGAAGCAGGAGAGGAGAGGGGAAAAGATAGGAAAGATATTTTTGCCTGCATGAAAGGTCTCTGTGATTGAGAAATATCGTCCTGAGCCGTCAAAGGACGTTAAAAGTCCCCCCCCCACTGTTATTAGAAGGGGAGGGGGAAAATGGAGGGACATTCTGTCTGATCAAAGAGACTTATAAGACTAAGATATACTGCCTAGACGTTTGATTGTGAATAGATTTGGATTTGGCTAAAGGACAATAGAAAATCCCCCCCCAGGCAGCAGGGAAGCTGTCCGGACTGCCGTTTTGGTTTGCCAAAAGTGAAAGTGAAGTCTTAAAAGACTGTGAAAGACTGTGAAGCATTCAAAAGAATACTTAAGTGTTTGAAGGAGCCAGCCCACCAGGACAAGAGAATTCTACTTGAAACTTGGTATTGTGGACATTACTGTTTCGAATCGGTTGTGAAAAGAGAGAAGGTGATACATTGTATTTTTTTAATAGTAATATTTCCGAGGTCCCCCTGGTGGCTACTGAAATTACTGCAGGGATACAAAGTAAATAGAGGAAAATTCCACTCTCTTCCCTTGAACTGGTAAATAAGTTGCAGCTGCAGAGTAACCTTGAAACTGGTGGCTTATGGCAGAGGGAAAAGGAAAATTACAGCAATTTCAAGACAAAACAACAAGATCTGGTAAATCTTTTCACACGGGAAGGAGGGGATCCTTCCCTGAACCTACAGGAAGTGCCTCTGTTATACCCAAAGTAAAAGAAATGTCTGGGACAGAAGACCTTATTACTGCAGGATTTGCAAGGGTACAGGGATCCCTAGACAAACTGACACAAGAAGTGTCAGAAACTAAAAAACAAGTTGTGGAAGTAAAAAGTCAAGTTGAAGAAACAAACAAAGGGGTAACAGAGGCCTTCCAAAAGATAGAACAGAACTCTGCCAGTATAAAACAGAATACAGCCTCAATTAAGGAATTATTTGAGGCGTCGGTTGAGACAAGAAAAATTGCTGAGGAGGCAAGGGGGGTTGCAGCTGCTACAGAGGAGAAATTGCCACCGATGAGCAAGCAATTGGAGGAGTATAGAGCAAGATTTTCTATGCTGGAATTAAAAGATAAACAAACTAATCTGAGAATTAGAAACGTTCCAGAGATCGAGGAAGGAAGCCTGCGGGACCTTCTGACACAAGAATTTCAGAAATTTTGGACTTTGGAGCCTGAGAAGGAGGAATTTAAGATCCTGAGTGCCTTTCGTCTGGGAAGAACAAGCAAGAAGATCAAAATTAGAGACTGTTTGGTTACATTTAGAACCAAAGAAGAAAGAGACAAGATTTTGGGACTACATTTTCAAAAATCATTGATAATTAATCAATCCAAAGTCGAGATCTTCAAGGATATTCCAAAGCATCTTCTGGACCTTAGATCGAATTATAAAGATCTAGTTATTCAATTAAGAAAAAACAACATCATTTTCAGGTGGGAATTTCCGGAAGGACTCTCCTTCAGTATCAAGGGAAGAAAGACAAAAGTAAGATCAGTGGAAGACAAGAACGCCTTTTTAGAAGTTTATGGAGAGGACCTACAGAAAGGAACATTAAAAGTAGCAGATTCCTTGGAGTCATCAGAGGAGGGAGAGGAAGACAAGACAGGAGCAAGGCCGAAACGAAACAGAAAGAAGAGGACAACGCCGGACTTGACAGATAAAGACAAGACAGAGGGAGCATCTGGAGGAATATAACAGAATAAATTCATCATGTCTCTGCAACTTCTAAGCTGGAATTGTAATGGCCTCAACTCAGTTCGAAAGAGGAAATCGATATTCCATATTTTAAAGAAAGAACAATTGGACTTGATCTGCTTACAAGAAACACATGTGACCAGGCTCCATAGGAAAATTTTAATTAACAAAAGATTGGGTCAAGAATTTATCTCATCTGACAAAGTCAAAAAAAGAGGAGTAGTAATATATGCCAAAGAGAGCCTTACACCAAAATTTATGTTTAAGGATGAACATGGAAGATATTTGGCAATTGAAATACAGTACCATGGACAGAAGTATCTGATAGTAGGAGTGTATGCACCAAACGAGGGAAAATCCGAGTTTTTTAAGAAGCTGCATGAGACACTGAATGAATATTTGGAATACAGTGTGATTTTGATGGGAGATATGAATGGAGTTGTTTCAACAAATATGGACAAGGCGCAACGACAGGTGGTCACCAAGGATGGTAGACTACCGAAAACCTTTTTTGATTTGACTGATAACCTGGACTTGATTGACATCTGGAGAACCAAAAACCCGTTAGGAAGAGAGGGAACCTTCTATTCTGAAGCTAAAATGACTTGGACACGAATCGACCAAATATGGATCACCCGAGGACTGGCACCAAATATAAAAAAGGTGGAAATCTGCCCAAAAACTTGCTCCGACCATAATGCAGTAAAGATGGGAATGAACTTACTACCAACTGGTTCTTTCAGATGGAGAATGAACGACTCTCTCTTCAGGGATGAGGAAGTGAACAAAAAGGCCCAGAAAACTTTGAAAGACTATTTCGAGATAAATTTGAACACGACGGTGGAGAAAAGAATCGTATGGGATGCAAGTAAAGCTGTTATGAGAGGGTTCTTGATACAACAAAATACGCTTAAAAAGAGATTACAAAAGGAAAGAAGGGAAAAGATCTTGGAAAAGATCAATGAAGGAGAAAAGAGATTGAGATTAAAGCCAAATTCAAAGGAAACTCTAAGAGAGATTAAATTATATCAAGTGGAATATATGCAAATGGTAAATCAAGAGATTGAGTGGAAGATCAGACAAATGAGACAGAGAACTTTTGAATCTGCAAACAAGTGTGGGAAATTATTGGCTTGGCAAATTAAGAAGAGACAAAAGTTGAATACAATAACAAATCTAGAAGTGGAAGGAAAAACTATTCAGAACCCTACAGAAATAAGGACCGCTTTTCAAAAATATTTTAAACAGCTTTATTCTCAACAACCCCAGAAGGAAGTAGACATAGAGAAATTCTTGAAAGCGAATGGGCTACCGAAAATATCTCAAGAGAATAGATTGAAATTGAATTATAGCATAACAGACCAAGAGGTCGAGAGTGCCATTCAGAATATGCAACTGGGCAAGTCTCCAGGACCCGATGGACTGACTGCTAGATATTATAAAGCACTGAAAGACTGGCTAATTCAGCCATTGAAAGAAGTTTGTAACAAAATACTTCAGGGGGAGAAGGCACCAGATACGTGGAAAGAAGCTTTTGTTACACTTATACCAAAGGTAGAGACTCAGAAACACCAACTCAAAGACTACCGCCCAATATCATTACTTAATGTGGATTACAAAATTTTTGCAGATATTCTGGCTAGAAGATTCAAGAAGGTTTTAATAGAGGAGATTCATAAGGACCAAGCAGGCTTTCTCCCAGGAAGACATTTATCAGATAATGTAAGGAATATAATAGACATTCTGGAATTTTTACAAGAAAAAATAAATACTAAGGCGGTTCTAATATTTGTGGATGCGGAGAAGGCCTTCGATAATATTTCTTGGAGTTTTATGAAGAAAAATCTCCAAAGTATGGGGGTAGGTCAGGAATTTGAAAATGGTATAGGTGCAATCTATTCTGAACAAAAAGCTAAGTTAATTGTAAACAGTGTAATCACTGAGGAGTTCAGAATAGAGAAAGGTACGCGACAAGGTTGCCCAATTTCTCCTTTGCTGTTTATATCAGTCCTGGAGGTGTTGCTGAATATGATTAGAAAGGACCAATTGGTCAGAGGGATTCAGGTCGGAGCTAAACAATATAAATTAAGAGCATTTGCAGATGACCTAGTTCTGACATTACAGGAGCCAGAATCCAGTGTGAAAAGAGCCTTAGAACTGATCCAAGAGTTTGGTCGACTGGCAGGGTTTAAATTGAACAAAACAAAAACCAAAGTTTTGACAAAGAATCTAACAGAAATTGAGAAAGAAAGATTTCAGAATGAGACAGGATTGGCAGTAGTGAAAAAAGTGAAATATTTGGGTATTACTATGACTGCGAAAAATGGAAATTTATATAAAGACAATTATGAGAAAAGTTGGTCGGAGATAAAGAAAGATCTAGATATATGGTCTAATTTGAAACTCTCCTTAATGGGTCGTATTGCTGTGATAAAGATGAATGTATTGCCAAGAATGTTGTTTTTGTTTCAGACACTGCAAATTATAGATAAGATTGATTGTTTCAAGAGGTGGCAAAGAGATATATCCAGATTTGTCTGGCAGGGCAAAAAGCCAAGGATAAAATTTAAAATATTGACCGACGCAAAAGAAAGAGGGGGCTTTGCCCTGCCAGACCTGAAACTTTATTATGAGGCGGCAGCCTTTTGTTGGTTAAAAGAATGGCTACTTCTTGAAAACACTGACATGTTGGATCTAGAAGGATTTAACAATGTTTTTGGTTGGCATGCATATCTATGGTATGACAAGGTTAAAGTGCATAGAATGTTTAAAATCCACATTGTTAGGAATGCATTGTTTAAAGTTTGGATGAGGTATAAAGACTTGCTTGAAACCAAGACCCCAAGGTGGTTGTCCCCAATGGAAGCAAAAGCACTAAAAAAGCTCAATATGGAGGCAAACTGGCCAAAATATTGGGAGATTTTAGAACAAGATGAAGACAAATTGAAACTACAGAGTTTTGATAAATTAAAAAGTAAAGTCCGAGATTGGCTCCATTATCATCAAATAATGGAAGCATTTAAAATGGATAGAAAAATTGGCTTCCAGGTGGAAAAATCAAAATTGGAGACAGAATTGTTAGAACCCAAAACTAAGATTTTGTCAAGAATGTATAACTTGCTACTAAAATGGAATACACAGGATGAGGAAGTGAAATCAGTGATGATTAAATGGGCACAAGACTTGGGCCATAATATAATGTTTGCTGACTGGGAACGGTTATGGACCACCGGTATAAAATTTACGGCATCTAATGCCCTAAGAGAGAATGTAATGAAAATGATATATAGGTGGTACATGACACCAGTCAAGCTTGCGAAAATTTACCATTTGCCCGATAATAAGTGTTGGAAATGTAAAGAAGTTGAAGGCACATTCTTTCACCTTTGGTGGACGTGCCCTAAGATTAAGGCATTCTGGGAGATGATTTATAATGAGCTGAAAAAAGTGTTTAAATACACATTTTCGAAGAAGCCAGAAGCCTTTCTCCTGGGCATGGTTGGCCAACAGGTGCACAAGAAAGATAGGATTTTCTTTATGTATGCTACAGCAGCAGCAAGAATACTTATTGCACAGTATTGGAAGACAGAAGAATTACCCACTCTGGAAGAATGGCAGATGAAAGTCATCGACTACATGGAATCAGCAGAAATGACCGGCAGGATTAGAGACCAGGGAGAAGAGACGGTGAGGGAAGATTGGAGGAAATTTAAAGACTATTTACAGAAATACTGCAAGATAACGAACATTTGAAGATATCGGACTGAAGGTGACTGGTTTTTAGCAAGAAAAGTGAACAGAAAAAGATCTAAAATCTAGACTGAAGGAAATATAATTATGGGATATGGATTTAAGATGATGAGAAATTTAAATTATGATAGAGGGAAAGAATTTGCAGACAGAACATTTGATTTGGAATACAGAGTAGGGAGGTTGGGGGAAGTCGCAGAAACAAGTAAATGCAAGGTCATTATGAAGATAAAAAGGGTATTTTTTTTTTTAATTTTCTCTATTTTTATTGTTTATTACTGTTGTTTTTGTGTTTTATGTTTGTGTATTTTTTCTGTGTTATGTGTTGTTTATGTTGTTCTTTATTGTTTATGTAAAACTTAATAAATATTTATAAAAAAAAAAAAAAAAAAAAAAAAAAAAAACAAAGGTAGCCCCACGTAGAGCGCATTGCAGTAGTCCAAGCGGGAGATAACCAGAGCATGCACCACTCTGGTGAGGCAGTCAGCCTGCGTACCAGATGGAGCTGGTACACAGCTGCCCTGGACACTGATTTAACCTGTGCCTCCATGGACAGCTGTGAGTCCAAAATGACTCCCAGGCTGCGCACCTGGTCCTTCAGGGGCACAGTTACCCCATTCAGGACCAGGGAATCCTCCACACCTGCCCGCCTCCTGTCCCCCAGAAACAGTACTTCTGTCTTGTCAGGATTCAATCTCAATCCACTACTTGGATTGAGGGAAGTCCACTACTTGAAATCCTGGAGATTCATGAAGTCGTGACAGTACTGGATTTCACCTGGTACAAGACAGCTTCTTCCTTTCCTCTTATTTGAGAAACTGAGTCTAGAACAGATCTCTGGGTTTTTTAAATCTTTCTTTTCAGGCACCACTATTAATCGCCTTCTTTCTTGCTTTGTATCCCATAAGTGACCACTGGGCAAATTATATGCTTGTGCTTGTTTAGAAAACAGAAAACACAACCTCTCTCAATTTATATTTACTTGTTGGCCAGTTACATTGTCTGAATTTATCAGCTTTTAAAAATCAATCCATTAATATTAAAGTCGCATTTTCTGTAAGTTGTCAGAATTATTATTCTTATTATTCTTTTACTCCGCTGCTGTTATAACACGTGCTTTGGACAAAATCAGAGATAACAAAAGAGTAAGGTGATATCTTCTGCTGATGTAGGGATATGCAGGGTTTTGAGTTACACTGACTTGTTCATTCAGCAAATGGAAGAAAGCCACTAATTTTCAGCTACACTGAAAAACAAGTGCACTGAAAAACAGAAATAAAGATGGCTAGGAAGGCAGTGTTCAGATTCACTCTAGATGAAGTCCAACTCTCCTGCTTCATGTATTCTGCTAAATTATTTTTGAAACTTTTTCTCAGGCTGCAGTCATAACCCTGCTCATTTGGGAATAAGCCCCAATGAATTCAGTTTGCTTTTGAGTAGACATTCCACTGCCAGTGAGAGTTTTATTTGGATGTTCAGAAAACTCACATTACCTTGTGCCCCCTCCTTTGTCAAACAACGCAGAGCACATTTGAGCGAGCTGGCAGAGTGGCATCTGTGGTCATAGCAGGTTTCTCTTTGGGTTGATGCTAGAGATATATATAGCCAGTCCTGCTTCATTTCAGTGAAGTCAAACTGAACAGTTTTATAGCAGCTGAGGACTTTGCTCAAATATTTTTTCTGGATAATCTTGCCATTATTGTTTTTCAGGTTTTTCAAATCCTAGTTAAATTATGTCCTTCAACTGAGTTGCCAAAGTGTGTACCTCATTAAATGATGGCTAGCGGTGGTATTCCAAAATCCATATCAGGGCAATACTCTTATTTGGCTGATAAAATATATCCCCAAATAGTGTGCAAGCTTTTGAGTTCTCCAGCTCTTCATTGGGCTAGATGCTAAACAAAATCATGGAAAGTGAAGAACAAACAAACAAACAAAAGTCTTATGTTGAAGCTATGCAGTACACATTAGCCTAGAAAGAAAAATTGAAAATTAAAGCAGGCAACAAGCTTCCAGAAAATATAGTGAAAAGAACACAGAGATGCTTGATAATCTCTTTCTCTTTTAACAAAATGACAATGTCAGCAAACCATGGTTGTCAGCAAACCACTGTTGCCTTAGGCAAGC
Source organism: Podarcis tiliguerta (assembly GCF_965153285.1). NCBI lineage: Eukaryota > Metazoa > Chordata > Lepidosauria > Squamata > Lacertidae > Podarcis > Podarcis tiliguerta. The sequence goes on from NC_139550.1 coordinate 33,362,607, forward strand.
AAGTCTCTCACCTGTCCATTCTGCAATATGGGAATAAGGATACCGGCCATGCAAAGTTACCAGGATCAGTGCTAATTCCAGTGGGCTTTGTTCCTTTAGGCTTATTCCTGTGACTTGTCTCCAAAAGGAGTTAAGGCTGTGCATATGTGCATGCAGACACATGCTTGGGCAGATACATGCCCTGTTCCTCTGCTGAGCTCCCAGGGGATCATAAACCCTGTTATAATTGGAAGTGTACTCCTTTAATGTCATCGCGCCACTCCTTGGTGTGTAGAGTGCCGCAGGGCGCAATTCTCTCCCCGATCCTTTTTAACATCTTTATGCGTCCCCTTGCCCAGATTATCCGGAGCTTTGGGCTGGGCTGTCACCAATATGCTGATGACACTCAGCTCTATCTGTTGATGGATGGCCACACCGACTCGGCCCTGAACACACTGACCAGATGTTTGGAAGCTGTGGCTGGATGGTTTCATGGGAGCCGATTGAAACTAAATCCTTCGAAGACAGAGGTCCTATGGCTAGGTCGGGATGGCATGGGGATGTGGGACCAACTCCCTTCTCTTGTGGGGGCCCAATTAGTGCCATTGCCTTCCGTTAAGAGTTTGGGTGTAATCCTTGACGCCTCCCTTTCCATGGAGGCGCAAGTTACAGCAACAGCCAAGGCGACATTTTTCCACCTTCGCCGCATCAAGCAGTTGGTCCCTTACCTTTCCCGCCCCGACCTGGCCACAGTGATCCATGCGACGGTCATCTCCAGGCTTGACTACTGTAATTCGCTCTACGCAGGGCTGCCCTTGAAGCTATCCCAGAAACTCCAGCGGGTACAGAATGCTGCAGCGAGGCTCCTCACGGGGTCTCTGCCATGGGAGCATATTCACCCAGTGCTTTTCAAGCTGCACTGGCTCCCGGTAGAGTACAGGGTCAGATTTAAGGTGCTGCTTTTGACCTTTAAAGCACTTCGCGGCCTAGGACCCTCGTACCTACGGGACCGCCTCTCCTGGTATGCCCCACGGAGAGCCTCAAGGTCCATAAATAACAACACCCTAGTGGTCCCAGGCCCTAAGGAAGTTAGATTGGCTTCAACCAGAGCCAGGGCCTTTTCAACTCTGGCTCCGGCCTTGTGGAACGCTCTGTCTCATGAGACCAGGGCCCTGCAGGATCTGATTTCTTTCCGCAGGGCCTGTAAGACAGAGTTGTTCCGCCTGGCCTTTGGCTTGGAGCCAATTTGATTCCCTCCCTCTCTTTCTTTTTTCTTTTCCTTCTCCTCCTGCGATGAGGCTACATTTTAATATTTTAATGTTCCATTATTTTAATGTTGTACTTTACTTTTGTTTTTAAGTTGTAATCATTCATATTGTTTTTATTATTGCTTGTAAGCCGCTCTGAGCCCGGCCTTGGCTGGGGAGGGCGGGGTATAAATAAAAAATTATTATTATTATTATTATTATTATTATTATTATTTAATACTCTGGTAAAAATAGTTCTAGTACCAAAATGTCCTGAAATTAGCAAGGGGAAAAGAAAGATTGAATGAAAGTTTGCTTATCTTTGGGCCTTGAGGTAAGAGCAGTAGTGAGAGGAGGGGCAGCTGTGGAAAGGTTCTGCCTTCCAGGGATCAAAGCCTGTCCATTTTTCCTTGATTAGCATGTCAGAGTTGGCAAATCTAGAAATTGTGTCACTGGGGCATTGAACAGAATGCTTGTTCGTTCCAGGCAAAGGGCCTATTCAAAAATGCTCCCATCTGGCAGTGGTTCAGGTCTTGTACAGTGTAAAGCCCAATCACTGCAAGCTAAATTCTGCTTATCCCAGGTCCAACCCTTTAAACTTTTATTTTTGTCAGGCTCTTTTTCAGTCCCCCTTTTTCTGGTCCTGCTTCTTCCTATTTGCTTTGATCTTATATGCTCCCATTCCCCAGAAAAGAGCAACTACTTTCAGATAACTTGTCTGCATTTTCTTTAGTTGTCTTTTCAAGGAAGGCTCATTATGACAGTCTTTTGACCCTCTAGCCTAGAACACCAGGCCCTCTGTTGTCAGCCACAGCAGAATATCCTGATTAAAGTAGGATTTTCAGAGTTCCAGAACCGAAGGTAGCTCTGTGAATGTTGGGAGGTACAAGCGGATACCCTCCAATATTTCTCTTATGAAAATAGGGACGTCCCATTCCATATTGATAATTTTACTATTTAGACCTCCCACATCTTACTGGGTTGTCCCAGCTGCTCTGGGCAGCTTCCAACATGTATAAAAGCATAATAAAACATTAAACATTAAAAAAACTTACTTAAATAGGGTTACCTTCAGACAGTTCTGGAGTCAGATAATTCTGTTCCCTCCAGTGTTTCTCCAATCAAAATAGGGACATCCTACCATACTTTCCAACATTTCGGAAATGAAAATAGGGACATCCTAAGGAAAGGTGGGACATTCCAGGATCAAATCAGTCTGCAAGCGCCTTGTCATTTACTGAATAGATCTCTTCCAGCTATTTTGTAGATGGAACACTCTCTCATCCTTGAGATGTCTGCCATATGGTTTTGCACTCCTCAGTTCAGACATGTGCCTAGTCATATTGGTTATGTAGTTGCTGATCATTCTTCATGTTAAAAGAGCTGAAGCTTTTAAACAGAACAGTTTTGAAACCCTACTTAGGATGCTAGTTTTTCTAAGGACATAAATGCACAAGCCTATTGCAGGTGGCCCAGAGTGACTTCACCTGCCCTTTTTCTCCCTCCCGCTGTGCATGTTAAATGAGACACTCGTGAAACGTGAACTCCTGCTTCGTGATTACAATCAGGTGAACAGCCGGCATCCGCCACCCCATCCTGAGAAGAACAGAGGGTGTACCTACTACAATGTGAATGTTTATTTGAAACCAACCTGTCTGGAGCTTTGGTAGGAACTAGCAGGGATTATCTGGCCAAGGTTACAGTTTATAAAAGCCTTGTCTGTTTTATTCTCAAGGAAAGGAACAACTAGAACTGAAACCCTTTTTACAGCCTCACCATGTATTATGATTGCCTTTATGCAATGCCTTTTGACCGTAAGTACTTGGGAAGGGATTTCTGCTTAGGATCAGCCCAGTTGTGACAGAGGTCAGAGCTTTTCTAAATCACATTCTCTGCTTTTTTTGCAAATCCGTTGTGGTCACTGGAATTACAGCAAAAAAGAAGCAAACTCTATTCAAGCAGGGCATTGTTAAAACCAACTCCTGAGCACCAAGAGTTCATAATTCTGCACTTGGCACTGGGAGCTTCCTAGTTATCACAACTACTGCTTGCCTCAAGTGGTCAGTCCTTGCTTTTGGGAAATAGATGTACCTGCTTCCTTTGCCAATTTGTGAAAAATAGGGGAGGGGTGAGATCTAGAAAATGAGAAACACTGGAATTATTTATTATAGCACGATAACTTCATCAGGTTTGGATTAAGTGCCAGGGGTACAATATCCTACATTGACATAAAATTGAGAGTGGGTTTATACAGTGGAGATAGCCTTTCTGCAGGAGACAGACATACTGCTGCTTGCCACATCTAAAAAATCAGAATATCCATGTACCAGTCATGGCAATAGGAGCACATGGTTGTCGGAGTTTTGTTGTTTTTATTTTAGGAGTTTATAAAATAGTGAAATGTTGCGGTGGCAGGATTGGGTAGCCTTTTTGATGTATTTCTTTTTCTTGTTGCTATTCTGACAGGGTGAGAGAGTTCATTCAGCCTCTGGCAAAGCATTTTAAAATTCATAAAATGGCAGGAGCAGTGGAGAGGGGTTGTGCTTCTTATTACTAGCTATGTTGCAGGCAGTATCCATTAGGTGGCTGTAATACATAAGCCTGTTCCACACAGCACTAATTCACAATGAATGTGATAAGAGAGTGTTGTGTTTGTGACTGTGTGCAAATAGCGTTTTCTCAGGCGGTAGTCCTATGCACAGTTTACTTGGGAAGAACCCCCATTGGTCTCAAGGGTACTTACTTCTTACTACACATGTTAGGATTGTAGTGACCAGAAATTGCAGACTCAGTGCTGAGAAAATGAGATATCCCCTTGGCAATCACTGCCTTGAGGAAATACCTATGGAAGCCTCTCCACAAACAAGTAACAGCTGCATATTTATTGCACCAAATAACAGTAATTTGGAAATATTCTAGGGAGAATTTATTTTCTTGTCTATTCCTGCTTCAGGAAGGTCAACCTTTTATATGTTTAACTACCAAGTAAAATTCCTTTTACTTTCTGAGGTTAGCGTCTGGATAGTGAAAGTTCTGGATAGGTCGAAATTCATTGAAATGTAGTTCTAATCAGAATTTGTTCCCCTCCAAAACACAGGTCATCATCTCAAGCAGTTGCTTGGGGCATCAAAGTTTATGGGGGTGATAATTTAGGTGCAATCTGCAAAATGTGGCCCAAGATTTCCTGCAATGTTGCAAGAGATGCTGGGGCAAAGTCCTTTCATTGTGTGCTATACTATGTCAGGCGACAGAATGTATTGTGTGAGCTAGCAGTTAAACACAGGAATCATTACTCTTGGCCTTCCAGTTTTCGCTGAATCATATTATAAACTAGGGCATGGACACCTGAACTCCCAATGCCTGAGCCTAGTCTTATGCATCACCTACTTTGCTGTTGAGATTTTAAATAGGTGGCTGGAGAGTTGGGGCTTGTGCTATTAACTCTTCTCATCTGCCTCTCTACAGAAAGCTCCATGAGGCCCAGTGACACAGTTTCAGAGTCCAGTCCAGGCTCCACAGCCACACAGTCAGGGGTGCCAACTCAGGTGGTCCAGCAAGTCCAGGCTACTCAGCAGGTATGTGGCTCAGCCATGGTTTCTGTGGTCAGCCATGGTTTCTGTGGTTAGTTCAACAATGGCCACCCTGTAATGAAGCAAATGGGGCCGCTCTCTTAATCAGGACTACTTTGACATTTTAAAAGTCCAGATACCTCTGAATTAGTGGTGTTAGAATAAAAGGTGAGGAGAGGTATGAATAAAGTTCTTGGATTCCATAAATGTAGAATGGGATATAGTTGGTAAGAGCAGGGGGGGGCGGGTCCTGGAAACCAGAACAAGTGGGTTTGTTTTGTGGATCAGAGAAGTAAGTAATTCTGTGTTTTGTTCTCAGTTATATGAGTTGGAAGAGGGGTGCAAAGTCTTTAGCAAAAGACGGACACGGCCATGTAGGTAGGGTGGGAGGTTTGTAAGCAAGAGCTCCTCTATTCTTTTCCTGAAATTGTGTATAAGAAACCAATAGCAGAGGTTCTTCACCCAGCCAGGATCATTATCCCCCTGTGCTAAATGCAAATATCAGTGCTTTGTGGACTTTACAGTGAGCCTTGCTATCTTTGAGGGGGAATGCAGGTGAAACTGACAGCAGATAAAATGTTTTCTGTGAATTGCCTTTGTTTGCCTTGATCCTTGGCTAGTTTGTTTTTGTTTTGGCAGAGGTTATTGGTCCAAGCTAGCGTGCAGACGAAGCCTGGAACGGTATCACCTCTACAGCTCACAAGTGTACAAGTACCCCAGCAGGTGAGTCTGAACTTTCTCTGTGACGCTGCCACGAGTAATTGGTGCAGTTTTAAAGCACATACCTCTGCCCAGTGGCCGGCCGGCCTGCTGTGTCTGCAACTGAGTGATACAGATGTTGCCCTGAGAATATATTCTAGCTGTTGCAGCTTATTGTCATGAGAAATAGGGGACCTGTATACTACTAACTCACATAGCTGTAAAGTAGCATAATCTTTGCCAAGGGTGAATTGTTTTATTAGGTTGCTAGGATTTCTATATTAGACACCCATAGACCTCTTGCAGAACTACAGCTTCCAGTATTTCTGTTGAGGGAATCCTTATTTGATGGTTTTCTCCTTCACTGGAGAAATCTCTCCTTCCTTGGAGGTTTTTAAGCAGAGGTTGAGTGGCCATCTGCCGTGGATTCTTTAGTTGAGATTCCTGCATTGCAAGGGAGTGGGCTCCACAACCCTTGTTATCGCTTCCATCTCTACAGTTCTATAGTCACCTGTGTGATAGGAATTTTATGGTATTAGATATATGGTAATGTTCATAACTGCACATACATAGATCAACACAGGAAGACCAACCTGGAACCATTTTGATTCCTAAACTGACCAAATCCTTTCTCTGCAAGGTTAAACTGGAAAAGCCTCCCCATTGTCTCTTTCCTCACAAGATATGTCTGTTTGAATAAGGTGTGAGCCTGTGACCTGGCCCAGGAAATAAGTATTTTACCACTACAAAAGAATGGCCAGGCTCCCCAGGAAATTCAATCAAGTAACTTGCCAGACAGGAGATAAACTGTGACAGGAGAAAAACAACATTTAAATTTCTGTGATGTAAGTGGGATGTATCTGAGGGGTGGTCTTAGGTTACACCCCTTCTGTGATGTATGCATAATGTTTCTGGGGGTGGTCTTGATCTACAGGATGGGAATTTCAAAAGTCTTTATAAGCCCTTGCACAACAATTTTGGGGGTCCTCTTCATCTCCTTTGTGTGAGGGGAGCACCCTGTTGCAACAGATCAATAAAGATCAAGCTTACTAGCTGCTTTGCTTCTCAATATTCTTTGGTTGGCCTCTGTTATTTTCTCCTACCAATAGGGAACCTATGTAAGGACTCTATATGGGCTCTTGGATACCCCATAAGGGAAAAGGGCTTATTTTTATTTACAACACCTGTGTATAGAATCTATTAGAATCATAGAATTGTAGAGTTTGAAGGGACATCTAGTCCAACCCCAGGCAATGGAGGAATCACATCTATAGCGTCCATGACAGATGGTCATCCAGCCTCTGCTTAAAAACCTCCAAGGGAGGAGAGCCTACCGCCTCCCAAGGGAGTTTGTTCCACTGTCAAACATTAGGGTGAGTGGTTGTTCTTGATAATCCGTTTAGCCCTTCCCAGCTCTTAAAAATTATGTACTTTTAGTTGAAACTTCAACCTTGTGGTCATCCCACTAATGATTCTGCATGGGACTCGCTCAGGGTGGGATTCACCAAACAAGTCCTGTCAGTTCAAACCCTGCCTGAGAGCTTCCATTTGTGCAATAGGACTTTCCCTTCCGCTTCCTTGCGACCTGGAACCCCCCTGAAACTGGCTCTAGGGTGGTCAGGAGAAGCCCCAGAACAGTGTGGCAGGTGGGGGTAGCAGTACATCTTGTTTGTGCTGGTGGTGAGATTTACCAAAACATGATGTAAGATTTGTACTGTATGTGTCTTTCAGGGCTATCGGTTCTGTCTTCTTGCACTGAAGTAGGCCGCTTTATGGCAAAAACAATCTTAATAATTGATAAATGAGCAGTTGGATAGTGTGTACTTTTGCTAAGGTGCTCAGGGAATCTCCTATCAAAGAGGTGTAGTGGATTGGCTGCATTCGTGCTTTGGGACCTGACCTATTGCAACAGTTGGAGTGTAAAAAAATTGACCCAGGCAACAGGCTGTATCGGCTTGGACCCTGGAAGAGGTTGGGTTAAGCTTTTAAGTGCAGCAGGGCTCATGTACCCTAGTCACCTGTGTTTTGGATGTGTTGGGTGACAATCTGGGTATTTTTGAGCCTGTCCAAAGACTTCATTTGCTCTTCTTTTCTGTATTTGGAAGGATGAGTGATATGATTGTGTGTGTGTAGATATAGATGGGAGAGAGAATACATAAATTTTATTTGATGCTTTCTCTGTGTGTTCACCTGAAGCATCTTAAAAATGTGTGGTGCCATTGCATGAGATGATATCTAGGTACAGTCTTTGGTGGAAATACTTTCCACAGCCAAAGAATGTCTGTTTCTTTAAAGACAACATCTTGATGTTCACCTTCAGTTTACACGCTTCTCCTAATCTGAAGAGGCTGCTGCCAACTGGCTTTCATTATCTGTGCTAGCTTTGTACATATTTAAATTTGAGTCTAGGTGCCTTCCCTGACAAGGGCATTATTTTTCAACGCTTCTTTGTCACTTTTGCATTCTAAACCTTCTGGTATCTTTGCCATAGTTCACTTGGTTGGTTGGTTGAATCTTTCCAGTGTCATACCAGGCACCAGGCATCATCATCATAATTTTCATCATTTTTAATTTGTATACCGCCTTTCTATCTTACAATACTCAAGGCGGTTTACAAGCTGAAGAAACAAAAAATGTACATCTTATAACAATCTAATGCAATACAAAAATGTGCTAATAAAACATAACTTTAAAATAGGCAACCTCCATCAAAAAAGTGACATTCAACAATCATTAGAATAGTATAAAATAATAATATGAACATATAAAAGTTAAACAGGCAGTAGTAGCAACCTTGATAATCTTGCCCTTTTAGTAAGCCTGTTTATTAACCAGTGAAATCCTGCTAGTGAATTGTATGTTGTGCTTAAAATGTCCTTAGAATAATAGAAATGACATATGTGTGCTGTGCTGATCTCATTGGAAGAAGGGCAGGAAACAATTGTAACAAATCAGTATTATATAATGGTAAGATTTACACTTTAAAAAGGTTTTGTTGTGAAGTTTATAATATAAACCTTCAGTGATTTTTCATAAAATATTCCTGTCCCAATCCAGGCATAATGACTAACATTGTTATCAATTATCTATGTTTATGGACATGATATATTTTGGACAAGATATATGTAGAATACACATAATTGTGATGCCATAAACTTTCTGCATTCCTCTGCGGCAAGACATCTGCACCAGGCCGTTTAAAGCAGTTTAAGGGAGTCAAAAGGAGATCAGAATCCACTACATTAATTTAAGGAAATAAGAGTTTACATAGTATTCAAGAAGTACAAAAGTAGAAATAGAATGTTTTTTAAAAAGTAGTAACACTTAACCTGTATTTGTCTGGCCAAGGGAATCCTCAGTTCTTGTTTTCAGAGCTTTTAACCCATCTCTAAAGATGCTTACAAGCACATAATATCATCAGACCCGTTGGGAGCTCCCTTTTGGTCTCAGCGGGAGCCTTTGACGTCCTGGTCATCCCCAGGACCTTCTTTGGGGCTCTCGCTGCCTACGAGCCACCCCAAAACTCCAAAAACAGCAGCCAGTTCACTGCAATAGTGATCCCGGCTTCCTTTCCCCTTGGTGGCAAACCGGAAGTGGTTGATTGCAGAGCATCCCATATGAGGAGGCGGTTCCATGTTTTGTTTGATCCTCTCAACAGGCTTTCCTGAATCTCTTTCTTTAAAAAACAACAACAACCCTTCTCTTAGCTGGTATGGCTGCCTTGACAACTGAGTAAGAAAATGACAGTGAGTAGTGCAGGGTGGGGTAGGAAGGTAATTGCCTATGTGAAAGGTAGCTAGTAAAAAATTGCTCATATTATAATTCACCAAGTGTGTGTGTGTGGTTGGTGAGCAGTTCTTTGGTAGCCCACTGGTCAGTAGCTTCTGAACAGTCTCCTGGAGATACGGTAATTAACCAGGGCTTGCTTCTTTTATGTCATCCTGTTTCAGCGGCTGGTGGTACAGAGTACTTCACAGGCTAGTAAAGGAGGAGCTGTTGCGCTGGCCGTCCATGGTGTGCAGCAGGTCCACTCTTCACCTGAGGTGGGTGGCCAGATGTTTGGAAAGCCTGTTCCGATGTTCCATCCGCCATGAGTCAAAGAAAGCCTAGTTTTACCTTCACTGTGTTGAATGATGTTGCTCATTTATTTATCTTCCTGATCAGTCCGATACTTCTTTTCTTCATCAGCTACTTCCCGGTTCCTCCACAGTTGATGCCCATTTCCAGTTTCCTCCTAAGCTCCCTTGTGACTATCATATTCTGTGAGACCTGGGAACATCTTCTCATTACCTGGCAATGGGTTCTTATCCAACCTCAGTTGCTCCTAAGCATCCTCTCACACATCACAGAGCTCAGTCTGCTCCCTGGCTTACCAGTGAGGTCAGAGCAATGAGGCAAGATGGAAGATTCCTAGGATGTGCACAGCATAAATCTCAGTGCAAATCTGATCAAAAAGAGATAATTAGTGAGCCCACTTTGTGGTGGCACTGAAAACACAAAATTTCTCTGTCACAGTTGCATCCAGTGGGGCTTTTCCAAGTGATTTGGGAGCCTACTTGAAGTTGGCCCACAGGGTGACATCAGAACCCTTGGAAACCTACTGTATCATATTTGTTAGCCACTTTGAGGATTAAGTTGATTGTATCTGCTTAGGGACGTGGGTGGCGCTGTGGGTAAAAGCCGCAGCGCCTAGGGCTTGCCGATCAAAAGGTCGGCGGTTCGAATCCCCGCGGCGGGGTGCGCTCCCGTCGTTCGGTCCCAGCGCCTGCCAACCTAGCAGTTCGAAAGCACCTCCGGGTGCAAGTAGATAAATAGGGACCGCTTACTAGCGGGAAGGTAAACAGCGTTTCCGTGTGCTGCGCTGGCTCACCAGATGCAGCTTGTCATGCTGGCCACGTGACCCGGAAGTGTCTCCGGACAGCGCTGGCCCCCGGCCTCTTTGAGTGAGATGGGCGCACAACCCTAGAGTCTGTCAAGACTGGCCCGTACGGGCAGGGGTACCTTTACCTTTATCTGCTTACAGATCCTCTAGCTTACAGATCAGCTTGTCTAGATGAGCCTTCCTCAGCCTGGTTCCCTGCAGCTGTTGCAGACTACAAGCCCCTTCATCTGTGTTAACTGGGACCGATGGGAATTGTAGTCCAAGATATTGGGAGTGGGGAGGTTGGGGTAGGCTGTTCTAGGGCTGTAGGATGAATTTCAGTTACTGTGGCCTAAAGAAATTGACAGATTACTTGAAGGGTTACAGCCCTACCACATGCCTGCTAGGTAACGGTAAAGGATCCCTGGATGGTTAAGTCCAGTCAAAGTTCACTGTGTGGTACAGCGCTCATCTCGCTTCAGGCCGAGGGAGCCAGCGTTTGTCTGCAGACAGCTTTCTGGGTCATGTGGCCAGCATGAGTAAACCACTTCTGGCGTAACAGGATACCATGACGAGTGCCAGAGCGCACAGAAACACTGTTTATTTTCCCACTGCAGCGGTACCTATTTATCTCCTGATGTTGGTATGCTTTTGAACTGCTAGGTGGGTAGAAGCTGGGACAAAGCAGGGGCTCACCCCGTTACACAGACTCAAGCTGCCGACCTTCTGATCGGCAAGCCCAAGAGGCTAAATGGTTTAGACCACAGTGCCACCCGCTCCCTAGAATTGGCCTCCACAGTCACTTACGGACACACTGTTAAGACCATATTCAAGGAAGACAATCTTACTCGACTACGAGTGATTGCCAGAAAATACATGCCTATTTTGCGTCAAGTGTGTGTGCGTGCGTGTGTGTGTGTTACTGTGCCCAGGCTGTGATCATTTAGCAGCCTTATATTCTGTTCTTTCCGTAAAGCATCCTTTGCTTCAATATACAGGTTAGACAATTAATGTCCCAGGAGAGTGAGACTGGACTGGTTTCTGCGTGTTGCCATTTTTCAATATCCAGTTTATGTTCATTCTGTCATTTTTGTAGATAGCACCATATGTAACCTGGGAAGAAATGCAAGTTACTTAGAATATTTGATCTCTGACCTCCATAGGCACCAACTCTATAAAGCTGAGGCGTCTTCAGCCCCCCCCCCCCATATCTGTTGGGATGGGGCTGAACCCCCCCCCATCTTGAGGGGGCAGAGGAGGCTGAGCCCTTTCTCGCCTGTCTGCTTCCTCCCTCCTACCTTTGTCCACGGTCCTCCACCATCCTGGAAATCGCCCCAGCTGCACAGTTTTGAGAGACACTGCATGGAGCGGTGTGGCCTGGCAGAAAGTTGCCTTGCTTGTGCAGTGTCGGGAGACGCTGCACAGACACTTGGGAGGTCTGCGACAGCTGCACAATGTTGTGATGCGTGTGACAGGCCCCCCAATGTTGGGCACAACTCAGTGCCCCTCTTCTAACCAACAGACTTAAGCAAAGAATATAGCAGTGCATGTGGTGTCCCCTCCTGCTTTTTTGTGATAAAAATTGGTAGTGCTGGACAACCTTTCTCTTCCATAAAATGTTCATCAGCAGTATAATGACCATGTGGAAGTTTTTCTTAGAAGTAGAGTGCACCATGACTGAGGGAGGGACACCACCTGACTCCAGGAGGAGAGAAAGTAAGCATGAATTCTGAGACAGTAGTACATCATGCAGTTATGCCTTGCTCCTTCGTCCATACCCAAAAGTAAAGTCTCCTTCCTTGCCTTTCAGCGTTCCCCTGTCCAGAACAGCAGCTCTGCTGCTAAACCGGGACAAGTGCAGCAGCTCCAGGTTCACGGAGTCCAGCAAGTGCCTGTAGCACAAGAGGTGCTGTATCTTTGCTTGCCCAATATCTTGTGGTCTCTTCCCAGTCATGGTAATGTGATCGGATTTTCGGGTAGCAAAAGCTGCAGCTTGTCAAGGGTTCACACTAGATTTTCAAAGTTCTATCTGTTAAGTGTTTCTAAGCACTTTCAAGATCTTTATTGCACTCCATGTAGCCACTGCTTTCAGTTATAGGGTAGTGTGAACTTTCCTATAGTTTACCTTTGTTTTGTTGTGGAGGTGTCACGCCAAATGCCAGATATGTGTAACTCTAAACAACTGTCCCTTTCACATTGCTACAAACTGATGTATTATGTGATATTTAGTTTTCAGAAATCAAACTTGCCACGTGATGTTTTGGGGTGCAATTCAGATTTATAAGACTAATATAAAATTAATGGGCCAGAATCAACTAAGCAATCTCAGTTGTGGAAGCCCACATGAGGACCTCTGCTAGTGCAGTGATGGCCAAACTTGGCCCTCCAGCTGTTTTTGGACTACAACTCCCATCATCCCTAGCTAACAGGACCAGTGGTCAGGGATGATGGGAATTGTAGTCCCAAAACAGCTGGAGGGCCAAGTTTGACCATCACTGTCCTAGTACAACAGGAATCTCTTCCCCAGCCCCACCCTGCCCAAATTGGCCTGGAGCGGGTCAGGGGAAGCCTTGGAACAGAAATGCTTATGCCGACAAGAGTGCTTTGTTGAGTTTCTCCTAATTGTGTTCAGATTCTTTGGAATACCTAAATGAAGTAATATGTTTGTAGGGCCTTTTGTGAGAATAGTATTTTTGTAAGACGTCTGTAAAAAGAAAAACCATTACTTTGCATGTTTCATGTCCTAGGGTTAGGGTTAGGTTCCCGTTGGCCTGCTCTTGTCAGTATGTATTGCAAGCTCGACTACAGCTATCCTTGGGGCAAGGAGGCCTTGTATCACCTCTGCCATCCAAAGCATTCTGATAAATTCTGGTTTGTTTCTGCAGAGATCTGTTGTGCAGACAACTCCCAAAGCAGGCACAGTGCAGCAGCTGGCAGTGCAAGGACTCCAGCAGGTTCATGTTACTCAAGAGGTAAGAAAGAGATTTGACTGTTGCTTTCTGGCTGCCCTACTTTGGTAGCAGCTGTGATCTGCCATGGAGGATATTCCTAGATTAGCTGCTCCCCAAGACAGCTAGCCAGTGCCAGGGCATTAAAGCCTTTGCACCCATTCCTGTCCTGAATTCCTCAGCGGTGGGACGTTTAAATCTTTCCCACCCAGAACTAGCTTTCTGGATATATCCAAACTCCCCCACACCCTTCTTCTCTTGAAGAAGTGGTTAGTAGTCACCCATAACTCCCCCAGCCCCACGGTGATCACCATAAATTCTAGACAATGAAGATGGGGAAGGTTCTCGTCCCTGCCAGTTCTTGTTTTGTAAGGAACCTTCTTAGCCAACATTATAGAATGCCTTGGGCTCATTGGGCAAAATGCAGATGAGGCAGGATGCGTGGACCTTCTGGGTTGTAATCAAAGTAGCATTAAGGGGAATATCCCATCAGCACAATCTCTCCTTGTGCAACAGAACTTCCACCATCCTCAATCTGTTCTGCAGGTTCCCTGGATACGAATGGCATTGGGAAAAGAAGAGGGGAAGTTCCCTTGCGCAAGTGGAACTCATTCTGCTTCCGCAATTATTTAATTGAATACCACCCTCTGCCTTAATCCTTCATTCCGGCAGGACATTTCTGGGTTTCTCCACTATCTCTGATTGCTTCAGTCTCTCTGTTTATTGTTTAGAGTGCAGACAGTGGCCCTTCTAAGAGCAATCAGCAGTCGCAGCAGCAAGAGCAAGAAGGAGTGCAGCAAGGTCTCTCCCTAGAGTGCAGCAGCAGCAGCAGCAGCAGCAACAGTGCACCCCAGCTGGCCAGCTGCTGTTTATCTGGCCCAGAGCACAGGCTCCACTACATGCATTCTCTAGATTCTGCCTCGGAGCAGTGGGTGGAGCTGGTCCGCATGCTTCCTCAACCGCTCCTCCTGCCACAACAGAAGGTGGTGATAGAGCAGCTGCCATTCCTCTCCTCTCATCACTCCAGCCCTGACCAGAGAGTCAAGATTCAGAGAGTCCCTCAGGTGCTAGTGTTTGGAACAGCAGCTACAGCACTTAAAGTAGGTCCTGCAGAGGGCACCGATTGAGATCCAAGAATAGCAAGCTCTGTGCATTTCCCTTCCCAACAGAGTCAGGTAGCAGAGCTTGCCAGCATTATCCCCTTCTCTACGATTGTGACTCTCCTCTTAATTAGCGATGGTAGAGCAACCCTCTTTCCTTCCCCACATACTGCCAGAGAAATTGAAATTCTTGGACCTCTTCAGCACTGGATGTGATTTTTATTTCATTTGCTTGAATCAGGTGTAGATATGGAAGTCTTGAGGGATTGGGGTTTGTGGGAGACATATGCCACCAGATAAGCATGCTACGTTTTGTGCAGGACTTTCAGTATTTGGGAGTCAGAACAGAGGCTTGCCATAGCTAGCCAGGATCCCAGATAACTGCATCTATGTTTATGAACAAGGTCTGATCTAGGTAAGCTAAATCATGCAGTACCGATTGTATGAGGACTACTTAGCCCGTTTGCCCTAAAACTGTATCAGCTACTGAAACAAAGGCAAAAGTTAGCTGCTGTCTAGTGAGTGGAAACTGAGTTTTCTTCAAATCACCTCATCACATTGTAAGACATTAGACCCATCATGGCAAGTAAAAGGCCTCTTGTTTATAAAGCTGTGCTATAATCCGTGTATTTCCATAAAACCAATACTGTACCATTGTTGCAAAGGGCCATTTCACACTTTACACAGGAGCGAACCCAGGGTTGCCATTGAGTATGCACTCGAGGGCAACTGCAGCCAATCGTGGCTGTCCTACAAGTGCATCTGCATAATGCAAATGTATATTTCTCACACCTGCACTTTACTCTTGTAGATGTACACTTGCAACATTTCGGCTGCACTCTTAACAAAAATGTGCAAAGTGACCTTTAGAAGTGATGGAATTGCATGCAGCTCTGCACCTTAGCATTCCAGAAGGGAACGCAAGAGAATCTGTTGGGGGCTCTTGCCTGCCCAGCAAAAGCCCCCAGCACTTCCTTCTTCATGTTATACCATTGTGCTGCTTTCCCCAGGGTCAAAGTATGTGGACCCTGGGTTCCTGACTTTCCTCACTACAGCTCTGACTTGTGGGGAAATCCTTGGTTCATGGAAATAAGCATTCTAGAGTCCCGTCCCGTCCCGTCCCCGAACCCCCTTCCCCCACATTTAATGTCTGCTAGATCAATGTCAGATGCAGGATAGAGGCAAATATAAATCATGAAACAGGTGATGACTGCTGCAAGCAGATTGACAGTAGGTGTGGCAATTAGGAAGGCAGAGAGGTCGCCTTTTGTCTAGAGGCGCCTAGGCAAAGACGCCTTTTGTCTTGGGAGGGATTAGAGAGAGTGGAGCGCAGCGACCGTGGCCCATCCTGTCTCACCTCTTTTCCTTTCCTCTCTTTGTGGGCTTGCTGCGTTCTCAGGTGCAGCAGCTCCAGCAGGTACCTGTGCAGCATGTCTATCCCAACCAGGTGCAGTATGTGGAAGGAGGTGATGCCAGCTACACAGCAAGTACCATGTGAGTACATGCCTGGTGAGAAGGAAGGCTTTATCATCCCGGTGCTGCCCCAGCATTCAAGCTCACAGTGAGCCGGGTATGGACTCCTGTCAGGTGCAGGTTGCAAGGGACACAGATCTTCACACAGATGCTAATTGATTCTATTCTGTATCTTAAGCCAGAGACGGTCAACTTCCCTGTGCATAGATGGCCAGACAATGATCTAGCAGCTGGAAATGCCTTTCTGGATGGCCAGGCTCCATCACAACATTGGTGCCACCTAGCAATGAGGGGTTAATGGTTATGGAGTATCTTCACCCAGTCGCAGCCGAACATTATGTTCTGGGAGCAGGTGGTGCTGAGCCTTGCCGATCGGAAGGTCGGCAGTTCAAGTCTGCACAACGGGGTGAGCTCCCGTTGCTCTGTCCCAGCTCCTGCCAAGCTAGCAGTTCGGAAGCATGCCAGCACAAGTAAATAAATAGGTACTACTGCGGCAGGAAGGTAAATGGCATTTCTGTGCTCTCTGGCACTTGTCACGGTGTCCCGTTGTGCTAGAAGCAGTTCAGTCATGCTGGCCACATGACCCAGAAAGCTGTCTGTGGACAAACACCAGCTCCCTCAGCCTGAAGTGAGATGAGTGCCGCACCCCATAGTCAAATTTGACCGGGACTTAACCATCCAGGGGTCCTTTGCCTTTTACCTTAGAACATTACATACAAATACCAAACACAGATGAAGCACTAGGGTGTGGACAATAGACATTTCCCCTTTTTATTATAAATGAAACTATGGGCGCACGAACTTAGATTTTTCTTTTTAAAAATGAACTGTTTATTATTGTTTTGTAAAAAATAGAAAATGAAAGTTTATATAGTGAATGTTGTCGAAAATCAGGGAAGTTATTCTGAAGTGCTGCCTTGAAGAAGATTGGTGGATTGGCTGTTGATTGTCCCTGTTTTCTAATGGAAAAAACCCCCCAAGTGAAATCACTTGGGAGCTGGGTTTGGCCAAGGAGCCACCAGTTGTGCACACCTAAGCTAAGTCATCGTGATCTAAGCAAAAAGCATGGTAAAGGAGTGGTGATGTACAGCCTTCTCCTTTTTGCTCACTGCAGGGTGGTGTATATGCTTAGCTGCCATTTCTCTATAACAAGTGGTTGTTTTCTTCACTTGGAAATCGGAGATGGAAACAGCACCTCTTTCTCCTGTTTTCAGACGCTCCAACACTTACCCTTACACGGAAACCCCTCTCTACACTCAGAACACTGGCGCAAACTACTATGAATCGCAAGGCACCCCAACCCAGGTCTCCACCCCGGCAACCTCCCAGACTGTGGCCAGCAGCGGGTCAGTGCCCATGTATGTCTCTGGAGGGCAAATCATAGCCAACCCAAGCGGAGGCAGCAGTGCTGGAGGAGGAGGAGGAGGTGGAAATGGAAATGGTGGTGGCGGTGGCAGCACTGGTGGTGGCGGTGGAGGAGGCAGTGGCAGCAGCAGCACGGGGACCTACGTGATTCAAGGAGGTTACATGCTGGGAAGTTCAAGCCAGTCGTACTCGCACACCACTCGTGCCTCCCCAGCAACTGTAAGTCTGAGTCTCACTCTGGATACCTTGCTGTTCCTTCAAGGGGATTGGAGCTTCCGGGAGCCTCTTTGCTTTTTTCAGCAACTTGTCCAAGTGCTCTTAGAGCAGTGGTTTTCATGGCTGTGTTCCAGGGAACCTGGGGTTCCTTGGAGACTTCTCAGGGTTCCTTAATTAGAAGACCCATAATGATTGGTGCAAGCTTCCCTGAGATGGCTTGCCTGTCCACAGCTGATCATTCTGTTCAAGGTGCAGCTGCAAGAAAGTATTGGGCCCCTCTTGGGTTCACTCTCAGTCCACACAGAGCAACCTTGAGAACCCTAACAGTCAATAGCAGCACCCTGTGCATTCAAGAAAATGTCCCAGCATTCTCTGCAATGCTAGGGGTTCTGTTGTGGACAAGTTGATATGGAAAATGTCCTTTGAAGGTAGCAAGTCTGAAAACCACTGACTTAGAGAATTAAACACTTACGCATGTTCCTCTGTTCAGTGTTCTTTTGCCCTTCCAAGAGGACATTGCTGCGATGGGATAATATTATTATTATTATTATTATTAATAATTATTTGATAGGCCTGGGGCTCTTTCTGATGGAATCATTTTATATCTTTTAAAGGTGCTTTGAACATTTGTATTACAGTAGGCATGTGAAAGTATGAAGTAATTCATAATGCTTTTGAGACTCAAAGAAAAACAATAGCTTTGATCGTTCTAGTGAATGATGAACCAGAAGCTTGTTCAGTAAAAGATACCACCCACGACAGCCCTATCATGAGGGAAAGTAGCATGTTTGGATGTCATTAAAGGCAGCAGAGTGGAACACAAGACAGATTTCACCCAGAGGGCACAATTTGCCATCCTCTTGCACAGCTTCAATGTAGATCAACAGAAGTGTTTCCTTTCCTTAGTCAGAGGTGGGGAACCTGTGTCCTTCCAAATGTTACTGGACTACACCTCCCATCATCCTGATCATTGGCCATGGTGGCTGAGGGTGATGGGAATTTGAGTCCATCAACATCTGGAGGGTCAGAGATTCCCCATCTCTGCCATAAGTTAATATAGCTTGCACAGAGAACTTACTTGTGGTTTTTGTCTCCTGTTAAGAGGGGATGCTCTTGCTTAGATTTTCTGGCCCTTGATGCTACTTTCCCTACTTCATTGGTCATGTTCTCTGAGACCAGCCTTCCGAAAGCACTCTTTACCTCATGGTGGATCTAACTGAAGATTGTGAAATGTGCCTGCTTTCTCTTCTGTGTTTCTTTAGACCCATTAGAATTCATTAGTTCTCGCAGGAAACAATTCCTTAGTTCTTCATTGGAAACAATGGGAGGAAAAGAAATGGGATTGAGGTACTCCAGCTCTTGGACTGGCCTAATTCAGTCCTGGGTTTGGCATAATTCAGGCCTTTCCCTGGTCATCTCCCAGCATGCCCCCAAACCAGCCCTGACCTGCAAACCCCTTTTGGCCCTAGCCTGCCAGCTCTGGAGCACCAATGTTGGTAGGGCCAGGGCTGCGAAAGTTGGGGTGTGGAGGGGGAATCTAATGGCAGGTCTCTATACTGCTTCCATAGGATTTCAGTGTAAGGCTTGTAAAAAGATGTGTGGTTCTTATTTAAAAGAAGGCGCTGTGGGTTAAACCACAGAGCCTAGGGCTTGCCAATCAGAAGGTTTGCAGTTCGAATCCCTGAGACAGGGTGAGCTCCCATTGCTTGGTCCCTGCTCCTGCCAACCTATCAGTTCGAAAGCATGACGTGCAAGTAGATAAATAGGTACTCCCCCCACTCCAGCGGGAAGGTAAACACCGTTTCTGTGCGCTGCTCTGGTTTGCCAGAAGTAGCTTAGTCATGCTGGCCACATGACACAGAAGCTGTACGCTGGCTTCCTCAGCCAATAAAGCAAGATGAGCTCCGCAACCCCAGAGTCATCTGCAACTGGACCTAATGGTCAGGGGTCCCTTTACCTAATAATATAGGAGTGTTAAATGTTTGACTTTGGCATCAACACAGCCTTCTCTTGTATAACTTTGGGACCCTGAGAGTGGGAAGACAATGGACCCTCACATGGCTTATTAAGATGGTGCCCACCTCCCAAGCATGCGAACCATTCATTGAGCGAGATTGTGACAGTACCTGAACTATTCCCTTCAATAACTGCAAACAAAAGGGCTTGGAAGGCCCGTAACTTAGATTCCTGTTTCTTTGCAGGTCCAGTGGCTGTTAGATAACTATGAGACTGCGGAAGGTGTAAGCCTTCCACGGAGTACCTTGTATTGCCATTACCTCCTGCATTGCCAGGAGCAGAAACTGGAGCCAGTCAATGCAGCTTCCTTTGGCAAGCTCATCCGCTCAGTGTTTATGGGACTTCGCACACGCCGGCTTGGAACCAGGTAAATGAAAGATGGCTTTCCCGTGGGCTGCATGGCAGCATCGCAGAGTAAAAATGTGAGGTACCTAAGCTGCCAAGCATCTCTGCATCCCCCGGGAGCTTCAGGAATACAATTACTATCAGCACTAAAGTCCACCATGTTTACCATTCACAAACCTCAGATTGAGCAGAGCATGGGGGAAGTGTGTGGGTGTGCTGTACAGGGCGGGGAGAGGCACATACAAAACCCACCCTTTCTCAGAGCAGTTGGAAGGTACCAAATGTCTCCTAAAAGGGAGCTTGCTTCTTAATGCAGAGGCCTAATGCCTGGACTCACACTGATCTGATTTGCGCCATGCCAGTGAAGCTTTAGGGACGCGGGTGGGACTGTGGGTAAAAGCCTCAGCGCCTAGGGCTTGCCGATCGAAAGGTCGGCGGTTCGAATCCCCGCGGCGGGGTGCGCTCCCGTTGTTTGGTCCCAGCGCCTGCCAACCTAGCAGTTCGAAAGCACTCCCGGGTGCAAGTAGATAAAATAGGGACCGCTTACTAGCGGGAAGGTAAACGGCGTTTCCGTGTGCGGCTCTGGCTCGCCAGAGCAGCGATGTCACGCTGGCCACGTGACCCGGAAGTGTCTCCGGACAGCGCTGGCCTCCAGCCTATAGAGTGAGATGGGCGCACAACCCTAGAGTCTGTCAAGACTGGCCCGTACGGGCAGGGGTACCTTTACCTTTACCTTAGTGAAGCTTTGTAATGGCCAAATGGGCAAAATTGTTTTTTATTATTTACATCTTCCTCCTGGTAACTACCAATAGGACATACGGGGAGGAGAGGTAAGAAAAGTCCCATTGTGCCAGCCGAAGTTCTTGCGTGGGCTTTCACTAGTGGCACTGGTTAGTTGAATTTGGCCTGTTATGTACCTAAGGGTACCTTGATAGCATCTCTCTGTGTCTGGTGGTGTACCTTTTGTTGTGGTCCAAGGGGTTTGTTTATATGGAGGCTTATGTTTTCCCACTTCACTTTTCTTTCAGAGGAAACTCCAAATACCACTACTACGGGCTACGCATCAAAGCTAACTCCCCGTTGCTGCGGCTCATGGAGGATCAGCAACACTTGGCCATGAGGCAACAGCCCTTTTCTCAGAAGCAAAGGTAGGAGTTAGTGCAGGGGAAGGGCCGTAGTTTAGTAGCAGAGCACATCCTTAGCAAACAGAAGGTCTGAGCACCAATTTCTGGTATTTTCAGGTAGGGCTGGGAGGAAGTCAGGACTGAAACCCTGGCAGATACAAAATATTATTACAGTTGCAATGCGTACATATCAGCAAGGCAAACCAAGGACCATATAGCCCAAGCATTATATGAAAGAGTAGAGTGCTGTATGCAGGTCCCCAAAACTGTGGACCCTTGTAGTGCTATTATCCTCTTGGAACTGAGGAACTTCTTTGGTGAGATAGACATTCTTGAAGTTCTCCCTAGTGTGGAAAGTGGCATCAGGACCTTGAAATGTTTTGAAGAGTTATTTGAAGCTGAAGATTTTTCCATAACAGAATCTGAGGCAACCCCTTTCTCTCTGTATCCCATGCTCTTGGCATAGGCACATGCTATGGGTGTTACTGTGATGTGTTGTGGGCTGACTCCAAGTTGTTCTGCCTTATAGGCTCAAACCCATTCAGAAGATGGAAGGCATGACCAATGGAGTGGCTGTCGGGCAGCAGCAAGCCTCGGGGCTGTCTGACATCAGTGCCCAAGTACAACAGTACCAGCAATTCCTGGGTAAGGAGGGCCACTCTCTTGCACATGGCAGAGTGAGGTCTTTGAGATGGAAGCAGAGGACATGTGACACAAGCTTCTACGTGCAGTTGTTAGGGTCCCATGCTTGATCACCTGGCTCACAGAAGATGACTTTTTTGGTGGAGATTCTGTGGTGCCATGCCTGATGTGACTTGTTTGATACCTTAGACAGTGTCTGTGTGGTAGGAACACCATCTCAGGGCCAAATTTTGCAGAGAACATCCATGTCCCAGGAAATGCAGCACTGGAATGAGATTTTTTCACATGGTAGGGTCACTGTATGTGGGAAGTTCTTTGCATGCATGACCACAACCCCTGCACAGAGTCCTCACTACAAGGAATTATTTTTGGGCGGCAACCATTTTGTGTCCATGTTACATTTGAAGCAGGTCTGTGTGGCTTCAGTGCTGGCAGTCTCGCCCTTGTGGCCAAGGATAGAGTGGGCCATGGAAACCTAACTCCCCAGTCCCCTGAGAAGCTATAGATCCTGAAGCAGATAAACCACCACTTTTTTTATCAAACTTCAAGTGTCATGGTGGGGCTGCTCCCTGGGACCCAGGGTTGGGCTTGGAGGGCTGATGTCTCTCTCCTCCACACAGATGCCTCTCGCAGCCTGCCTGACTTTGCAGAGATAGACCTACAAGGGAAGTCCCTCCCTGAGGGCATTGGAGCCGAAGATGTGAAGTCTTTCCAGTCGCTCTATCGAGAGCATTGCGAGGTACATCAGGAGAGCACATTGGAAAGGGAAATCTAGGCAGGGGTGGAGAGCCTCCACTTCCTTGCCTGGCCCTGCTCCATACCCGCCTTGAATGTTCTTGCTTGGATGGAATGTACCCCTGAACTATGGCAGTGCCTCTTGCTTGCCTCCAGAGAGGGTGGAGTGATGGGTGTGTTTGCAGGGTAAGCGGGTGGATTGTACAAACAGCTTCTGTGTGACTGGAGTGTAGCCCACAGTATAACCTACTTTTGCCTTGGAACGCACTCCCCTTCCACATTTCCTCCCTCTCAACCTGCCCGCTAGTGGCAGGGAAGGTTGCCCATGAGGGACTGCAGCCCTAATGGGCTGAAAAAGGTTCCCCACTCCTGTGCTACAGTCCACTGGATGCAGTTGGAAAGTAGCAGGCTAATGTGCCTCCCAGGCAGGTGTGCATCAAATGGACCACCCTCTGCAGCCCCACATGCATTGCTCTGGCTACTTCTAGGCAAAGCCATGTCAGTGGAAGCAGAACCAGGCCAACTTAACCCCTTTTGAATTTCTCTTCTGAGTTGTCTTCCTTTAATTGTTTCATTTTATTAAACATTTCTAGACTGCCTTGCAGGTCAGTTATACTGCTGCCACAGCTTTGCCTGTTCTCAGCTCATTACGTGATGCCCCTGATCCAGTAATCTGTGGCTGACTTTTTTGCCATTCAGTTGCCTGAACTTTTGAAAATCTCCGGCATTGTTATTCTCATAACTTGTTTTGGAGGTGATACACCTGTTGCTCAGGCTGATTGTATTAACTCAGCCTTGAAGGGGTTTCATCCCTGAGAGAGTTTCCACAAAATAGTTTTTAGGATCTTAGTTTTTTAAACAGTCAGCTTGAGCTGATTTTTAAAGTTTTTTTTATTTCAACTATTTATATGGGTATATGCTTAACGCTATATTCTCTAAGTGTTATACAGTTATACAGAAATAATAAAGATAAAATCAATTAAAATGAGCGACAACATCAGAAAACTTACTTAAGATTCCTAGTGAAGTAGAAAGGTCTGCGCCACCCATGTACCAGAAATTCAACAGAGGGGGGAGCCCTGTCTGATCTCAGTTGGGAGGAAGTTCCACATCATTGTGCCCACAATACTAAATGCTTGGATCCTGGTATACAAGCTGAATATCGGAGTCATGGGGGACCACTGACTGTGACTCACCTCAAGACCTCTGTGATTGGGCAGGGATATAAGGAGTCAGGTAGGCCTTAACATATCCTGAGCCCAAGTTGTTTAGCCCTTGTAAATTAAAAGAAGAGTCTTGAACTTCGCCTGGTAGCAAATGGACAGCCCCTGCAAATTTTTTATTTGTTTGTTTATTTTTATTCAGAGGAAGCTTTTAAGCACCTAAGCTATGTGCTGGTGAATGGTCTGTTCTAGCTGCAGCATTTGTGCAGATGTTTAACTACAAGAAGCATCATGGAATTCAGAAGCATCTTGCCATCTGCATATATTTCTTAAAGATTAATGAATTTATTGTAGCATTAGTTTTTTAGCACTCGAGCCTGTATGTGTGAAGTTGAGAGTGGACATACACACATTTCGGATTGAGGGACATCTGTTGTGAGACTGAAGAAACACTTGCTCAAAGTAGGGTTACCATACATGAGTGAACAATTGAAATTAATGTGATTTAGTCACTGGGGGAAAGCAAGTCAGGCAGCACACCTTGCAGGCAGGTACTCAATTTGCATGGCACAGATGGAATAATTAGAGTTTTGCTTCAATATGAAATAATTTGTATTGAGTCTGTCCGTAAACCCCACCCGAGCAGCCTTTATGCTCTATCTGCTCTCTGAAATATTCTGCTTGAGTATTAGCACAGTATTGGCTTTGAATTCAGAAATGACAGAATGTGCTGGACTACTGGGTTGACTCTTTAAAGGCAGCCTATCATCTTGTTGATAGGAACAGATTAATTTAGCAGGGAGGATCCTGCTATCTCTGTTCCTGCCTGGCAGGTCTAGAATTAAATCATACAACTACTTCTCTTCCTCAGGCCATTGTTGATGTGATGGTAAACTTGCAATTCACACTGGTGGAGACACTCTGGAAGACTTTTTGGAGGTACAATTTGAACCAGCCCAGTGAAGCCACCCCCATCGATATGTGAGTCTTTGTTTTTTGGCATTTATATAAAAATGGACTACATGCTGTGGGGTGCTTTGCAAATTTATGACGCAGAGGCTGTCATTTCTGGTGACTGACTTCTGTTGAAAAGTACATGGGATTGGCTTTTTGCTAAGAAGTGCATCAGACTACTGAGCACCAAGGACAGGCTACTGACTCCATGATCCAGGTCTGGGTGCATTTCTCAACTGTTTGAGCAACAAAATCACTTCCATGTTTCCCCTGCTATATAGCACTTCAGTGCTGTAATGTCTTTTCTCATCCCTTTAAGAATATATCATACTTACCACGGGTAGCCAGCCTGAGGTACAGACGCCACTAGGCAGCAAGGGCTTGCAGCTTATAGTCAGTGGAGACTTAGGCATATATGCCTATGGGAGTAGAACAACAGCAAAAAAAACTCCCACCAGTTTTGATTTAATCTAGGCATTCACAGACTTTGCTGAATTGACATTCCATTCCTGTATCAGCTTCTCCTCAAATTCCCTGCATCTTCCTCTGCCACCAGTACTCAGATTATTTTCCCCAGCATCTCTTGAGTATAGTCTGTAGGCTCCTTTAATACAGAATCTGCTTCTGTATCAAAATGAATGGAGCAGTTCACTGCCCTGCAGGCCTGTTGATTCAGGCTGACAGAGGACTTGGCTGGCATGGCCACGTTAGGATATAAAGGCTAAATGTAGGGGTTGTAAATGGGACAGGCGGAAAATGAAACTGATAGGGGGAAGAATAACAACTTGTTAACTTCTTATAACAGAGGAAATATGAACATTTGCAGGGGAACCAAAATAGGAAGTTGTTTTACCATCATAACTGCCTAGCATCTTATCTCCACCTTTGCCCCGCAGGCCCTTAAACATCTAGTATCCAAAATCTATTTGCTGTTCCTAGGGAAGGGCTGCTGGCATAGCTGATGGGTCTTGATAATCTGAGTTGTGGCTTGGTGATGGTGCTCTTTAACCAGGTGTCTGTGTTTCATATTTAGTCAAGACGAAGCAGAGAAGCGTCTCCCAAAGAGCTGCTTGGTGACACTGTCCAAGTATGAGCCTGTCCTCAAATGGACGAAGGACTGTGACAACTTGCTGTACCAGGGGCTGGTAGAGGTCCTGATTCCAGAAGTGCTCCGGCCCATTCCGAGTAAGCTCATTCTGCCCAGCTCATATCCGAGGCCTGCAACAGGCTATCCCAAGCCTAGGGCCACAGCCAATACCAATGCTGAAATCAGGATGCTTCAGCTGCTGGTGGGGCTCTGCCAGATGCTCCTGCCTTGTTCCATGGTGGGCTGGGTGATCGGCCTCATGTGCAGGTTTGGGTAGGAAGCCTCTTTGGCCTGAGGTGGAGGCATTTAAGCCAGCCCCTCAGTGCCATGTTGCCCTTGGACTTATTCTCTACTACCCCATGAAGAGAGGACTGTCAACCATCTTGAAACCGGCCATTCTAATGTTACATCCTTCCCCAGGTGCCTTGACGCAAGCAATCCGAAATTTTGCAAAAAGTTTGGAGAGCTGGCTGACAAATGCCATGATGAATATTCCAGAAGAGATGGTCCGCGTTAAGGTGAGCCAGATGTGGGAAGTTGTGGAGTGCCGTTGGTCTTGGCTTCCCATTTTTCTGAGACTAGGAGGTCTTAAGGCGGTGCTCTCTGGAGCCTTCGGTCTGTGTTGCGGCAGATCAGTATACAACTACCAAGTCACATTGGGTGAGGTTTTCTGCCTCTGCACCAGCGACCAGAACTTGATGCCACAGTTGGCTCTTTTCAGCAGTTGGAGCCACTCCTCCCCCACTCCGCTTCCTAGTGGGGGTGGCAGCAGAACAAACTCCTAGCTCCTCAGTTTGGGGCTGGTGGGAAATATGTGTTACTGTGTTTTGTCTCTCAGGTTGCAGCAGCAAGTGCCTTTGCCCAGACGCTGCGGCGTTACACCTCCCTGAACCACCTTGCCCAGGCTGCCCGGGCTGTTTTACAGAACACTGCCCAAATCAATCAGATGCTGAGTGATCTCAACAGGGTGGATTTTACTAATGTCCAGGTAACAACCTCCACACTTCTGCCACTGTTTTCTTCCTCTCCCATCTTGAATCCAGGAGCTGCAAATTCTCTTCCTATTGACTGGTCTCATTTAACCCCAAAGCCTTATTTGGCATTTGGAGTGGTCAAAATAAGAGTTGTGCCAGACACAGGCCTTACAGCTTATTTGCTAGGCCCATCTGCTTCAACATAGGACTTACTCATAGTGGCACATGGGCACTGGGAGCTCACAGGTAGGACACAAAAAGAAGGACCCTTCCTATGGATTGTTCCCAGAATTTGGTCCTTGGAGGATAGTTGATTTCCGTTTGATGGCTAATGGCTGTTGATGGACCTGTTCTTACTGAATATATTTTAAACTTTCTAGATGTTGCACATACACATGAATGCAGTGCTGGCGCCCCTTTTTCTTGTGCTCCCAGAAAAAAGCAGATTTGGAAGCAGTGTGTGATGAGAAGCAGTGGGGGGGGGGGGGCTGCTTCATCCTTAACCCACTTATTTGCTTCAGATTCTCTCCCCCGTCTCTCCCCTGCCCGCCACTTAACAGCACATTTGTATTCATATAACTGGAGTAGGAGCAGGGGTACTTGTGCTTCAGATGCTGCAGAACTACAATGCCCAGCATCCCTGACCATTGGTCGTGCTAGCTGGCACTGATGGGAATTGGAGTCCAACAATTCCCTGAACTAGGCATGACTGCAACTTGGCCCTAAACTAGTGACCACCACATCTTGTGACTATGAGTTCCAGAAGATTACTTGTGAAAAAGTATGCTGATTAATTCTAGCAATGAACGTATCTTTTTAGTTGGGTGCCCAGTGATGACTTAGCGAGACAGTGAAATTATCTGGCTAAAACTGTGATGATTTTAGGTGGGCACAAGTAAGCCAGCTCCCTTGCTGCAAACTGCTCCCCCTCCCCCTCCAATGGCAGATTCTTTGGGCAGTCTGGACTCTGTGAGCTGTCTGGATCTCCTTTTCATCCCATCCACTACATGGGGTTTGCCTTCATAGCCATTGACGGTATTTTGTTGGCATTTGAGACTCCATGGTACCCGATTTCCCTAGCCACTTTGATTCTACAGTTCATTTAAGTAGCTTCAGAGTGGGTCATTGGCTTACTCAGTGGGGAAAGAGAAACCCCACTGGAGACGCCTTTCTTCCTCCTCTTGCTGCTCCGCAGGAGCAGGCCTCATGGGTATGTCGGTGCGAGAATCGTGTGGTGGAGCGCCTTGAGCAGGACTTTAAGATGACTCTGCAGCAGCAGAACTCTCTGGAACAGTGGGCCGTGTGGCTGGATGGCGTGGTCAGCCAGGTCCTGAAGCCCTACCATGGCAGCCCCAGCTTCCCCAAAGCCGCCAAACTCTTCCTCCTCAAGTGGTCCTTCTACAGGTAAGTAGAAGGTGAGAAGCAGAGTGTTGGGCTTGGTTCTGGGCTCACACCCAGCTCAGCCATAGACTTTCCCCCTGCTGTTTAGCCATGCCTGTGAAACAGGGTGGTTTATGTGCCTTGTGATGCTGCCTGTAGATGCAGATTTAGGGCCGTGCAACCGGTTCTCCTGCACTGGGTGCTGAGCAGAGGGGGGTGCTGCAGGGCGTTGCAATTATGGCGTGGTGCGCACACAGAATGGAAGACGGGGGGGGGGGGGTTGGCCTCACACAGGTCACTGCAAAGTCCTTCCCTGCTGCCTGCATGGTAACTGCAGCATTGGGTTCCTTCTTTCTCCAGCTCTATGGTGATTCGGGATCTGACCCTGCGGAGCGCAGCCAGTTTTGGCTCCTTCCATCTCATCCGTCTCCTCTATGACGAGTACATGTACTACCTGATAGAGCACCGTGTGGCCCAGGCCAAGGGAGAGACTCCCATTGCTGTCATGGGAGAGGTAGGTGTTATGGGACTTGAGGTTGGAAAATCTTGCTTAAAGAACTAGAACCATTCTGATTGACATGCCCTTGGCTGGGATGTCAGAATCAAGAATCTTCCCCCCCTGTTGACACCAGGGAGCTTTTGGACATATGAAGCTGCCTCATATTTATTTGTCAAATCATTGATCCATCTTGGTCAATAATGCCTCTCTGGTAGTAATTTTTATGAATCTCTAGTCTCCTCTTCCAACCCAATCTTAAGATTCTGCTAACTGGGCAGGTCAGGGATTAAATATTGGACCTTTTGTATGTGCTCTAGTGCTGAGCTACAGAAATGTTGAAACTGTGCCTCTGTTTGTATGCAGAGCCCAACGTGTTTAGTTTAAGACTGTGGTCCACACACTAGCATGATACACTTTTGCTTGCCCAGTGCTTACCAGTGAGTGAGGAGCCATGCCTAATCCAAGAATTACCATCCATGTTCCATTAGCTGGTAGATGCTTGTGTGGAGGTCAAGAAATCAGCGAAATGCAAACAAGAAGTGCCCCACCACCTCCTCCAATTTTTAGGCCACAGAGAGTTCATTGCCATGTTCTGGAAGATGGGGGTGGCGGGTCTCTGGACTGTTTCTCCACCTATTCCAGATCTCTGCCTGAGAAAAAGAGCAGGGCCCACCAGCATGGAAGGGCTGTGTGAGGCAACAGGCACAGGGTAGTCTATAACGTGGGGAGATCCTTACATATGTTTTCTTTGTTTCTTTTTAAGTTTGCAAACCTGACGAGCTCCTTGAACCCCTTGGATCCGGATAAAGGTATCGCCCAGCCCCTCGGGAGGCCAAATGCTTAGGCTTTGTTAGTGGTAGATGTTAGACTTTGGGGGCATTACTCTCCCTCCCACTTACAATGTGTGAGGCGGTAGTGCTCTTCCCATTTGTCAAGTATGAAAGGGAAACTAAAGGAGGGAGGTTACCTGAGGCTATTCACTGAATTCAAGAGCTAAGCCAGTATTGGAGCCCAACCATTAAGTCTAGTCGTGGACGACTCTGGGGTTGCAGCGCTCATCTCACTTTACTGGCCGAGGGAGCCGGTGTTTGTCCGCAGACAGCTTCCGGGTCATGTGGCCAGCATGACTAAGCCGCTTCTAGCGAACCAGAGCAGCGCACGGAAACACTGTTTACCTTCCTGCCAGAGTAGTACCTATTTATCTACTTGCACTTTGACGTGCTATTAACCACCCTTCATGGGGGGGGGGGTCCACACCCATTTAAAATAAAAGATTAAAAAGAGTTTAAAACAAATTACATAGAGAAAGAGACAAGTTTGTTTACTGCAGTGTCCTTTGGTTTGCTTGTGGCTGCCCTCTTTTTCTGGGGTATCTTACAGTACTAGACAGGTCTTGCTGATCTCCTGGATGCAAGACCAGAACACAGAATGAAATCAAGGGCTCATTAGCTGGCTTCAAGCTCAGTGAAGCTATGGATTCGAAATGACCTTGGTCCCATTTCATTCTCTTTACTTCAAATTTTTTCCCACCTGTAAGATGGGAATGTTAGCAAACCCCTGTGTGTGGTTAGAAGTGAAGAATTCGTAGATAATAAAGCAGGGACATGCAGCTCTCGACCTATTTTTTTTAAAAAAACACCCTCTGTAAGTCCTCATTTCAGACCTGGCAAGCACATTCTTCTAGGTGAGGAAGAAGAGGGAGGCAAAAGGAGAAAAGTGGGTGGCAGACGATGTGGCTTCATCCACTTTTGGTGCTGGCCTCAGCAGCATGTGCTCCACAGATTAGCCCTGGGGGAAGGTGATCCTCAAACAATCAAAACATGTAAGAGAGAGAGGGAGAAAGGAAGGAAGGGGATGCTCAGTCGGGAAGGGACTTGTTGTGTTACAAGCTGCCCCTGGAGCTGTGGAGGGTGTATTTACATCATCACCTGTTCATTTAATGCCAGTTGCTAGCAAAATACCAGCTGCTGGGAATCACTGGTAGAGAGTGTGTTGCTGTGCTAAGGTCCCGTTTGCAGTCTTCCCACAGGCAGTGCAATACTCTCCCCTGTCCCCAAGTCAGTGGTAGCAACAGACACTTTAATATAAGTATTTAAGATCTTTTACATTTGCTGGATAAGACTGAAGGTCTATATCTTGAAGCATTATATCTTGAATGGAGCCTTCCAGGTGCCTCTCAGAAACTCTTATAAAAGGCAAGTAGGTGATGGGCCTTAACTGTTGGTAGGTGATATTTATATTAACATTTACCCTCTGAGCATGGGGGCTCTATTTAGATGTCATGGCTGATACCTGGATTTTACTTAGGCTTCCAAGTTGATAGCTGATGACTGTCTAGTTCCCTGCTGTTCTTTGTCAGCTGGACTTGGGGGGGCGGGTACCCAGGCTGTGGTTTGAAAAAGACATCTCTGAGGATTGAGGGGACAAAATAGGCTGGTGCTTGCATTGTATCAGTCCTCAGGTTTTTTCAACTAGGCTGCAAGTCTCAGGATTGCTGTAACCATCTCTCTTTCTAAATCAGATGAGGAAGAGGAAGAGGAAGACGAGAGTGATGAAGAAATGCCCCAAGAATTATCTCTCAGCTCCAACGAGTCCAGCAGCTTAACAGCAGAGTCTATGGAGCCACCTTCGAAGCTGGCACGGACAGACTCCCGGGGCATCTTTGTACAAGCACTGCCCTCCAGTTAAAAAGCAGCACAGGAGGGACTGACTGCCAAGTGGCCGGCAGGAGGCCAGGATGCACCTTGCGCTGCGTTGCGCTGCCCTGCGATAAAGATGAGCTGTTCCCTATCTCCAAGTGGTATGCAACGCGCTTTCATTTCACACCTCTCCGTCTCACCTGTAGCCCAGTGTAGCCCAAGCAAGCCCCCAGTTAGGAACACTCACCCCAACAGCCTTCCCAGCCCCTAGCAGCACCGAAGGGGCTGGTTTGGGCAACTTGGGCTGGTTTCTGCCTCATTCCAGCTGCTGCTCTGATAACCTGGGTTCCCTGGAAGTTGGCTTAGCCCTTCTGCCCCATGCCCCTCATCCATGGCTGCTTTCCACTGTCAGTTGGAGGGGGTGCTTGCCCAGGCACAAGTCCCAGCCCCCACGGTCTCCGCTCCCAGAGCAGTGAGTGCTATTCAGTTATTAAACTGGGGTAGGTTCACCTGGGCTCTAGCCATGACTGTCTCTTGGCAAGGACTAGGCTATGCACAGTATCTAGTAACCCTACGTTTCTTTATATGGGTAGCCAGATGAGTCACAGAGATGGCTGCCTGGGAAGTGGCACTCCAGCTGCTTCCTCAGATCAGGCTGAATGTCACTAGATGATGGGGAACTTTTCCTGTGTCTGCCTGGGAGTTTCTGTTGTTCCTGGGCATCTGCCTTAGTTTTGTACTTCTGGAGGCTGTTGGGCTCATGGTTTGAGCATCAAGGAACTTGAGGAGTGGTCAGTGCTTGGGTTTAGAACTCCCAGCAACAAGAATTGTGCCTGTTTTGGGGTGAGGTGCTGTGCTGTATTCATCCCATAGCTTCAACATGGATCCTGGGTTACTCTTTCCTGTGTTCTATGACAGTGGCTAAATGCAACAATGGGTTTTCTCAAGTGTGGTGTGCGCTACTGGACTTAGGACTGCCTCAAGCTAATGGATGTGTGAGGTGATACTTTGAAGAGGGCAGCATGTACCTGTACTGTCACAATGGTATCCAAGCTCCCATTTGCCACGGACATGTGCCTAATGACCACATGCATGTGTGGGCATGCACCACATGCTGTACTGTCTTTGTAGCCCAGTCAGACCTTAACTGCCTGCAGACTCCTTGCAGCAGGCAGGGTCTCATTAGAAGAGGAGCTGCAACACTGCGGTATTACGGTCTACAGTGGGTGGCCCTGGCTCTATGCCTGACAATTTCTGGTTTTTAATACAACTAATTCTCATTCTCCAGCTGCTTAGAAGTTGTCCAGGGCTTATTGCTCTGAACAACTCCTTCCATCCAACCAACCAACCAACCCATTGCTTAGCTTGATTTCCGCCTGCCCCCCTTTTTCATTCTCAGTAAGCATGTCTGAATTTACAGATATTTCTTTCCTAACATGCAATTGAACTCTCGCTGCAAAAGTCTTTGGATTCTACCCCTTCTGTACTCCTGCTGCTACATTTGGGTGCAGAGAAGGCATGAAGCAGCTGTGTTCTCAGATGCTTTACTGTTCCTGATTAGCTTTATTGTATGCAGTTTTAAGCTGATTGGTGCTGCTGG
The DNA here is from genome assembly GCF_965153285.1 of Podarcis tiliguerta. NCBI lineage: Eukaryota > Metazoa > Chordata > Lepidosauria > Squamata > Lacertidae > Podarcis > Podarcis tiliguerta. The sequence goes on from NC_139550.1 coordinate 33,395,222, forward strand.
TGGTGACTGGCCAGAAATTTTTCTCTCTGGGCAGATTTGATTATCCGTTGTGACAAGTCAGGAAGCCCTACCTGTTGTTAACCCAAAGTCAGGCTAAGTGATCTCTTTAAATCAGGGATGGGGAATGTGGCCTTTGAAATGTTGGACTCTGAACCCCCATCATCTCTGACCTCTGGCTATGCTATCTGGGGCTGATGGAAGTTCAGCAGCATCTGGAGCCAAAGGTTCCCCCATCCCTGCTTTAGTGTCTTGAGTAGGAATGGGATGCAATACTAGTAGGATCTTTGAGTCAGTGTCCTTTGCACTGGACTCCTGGTACAGCTGTGACAAAATGGTGTTGCATTTCAGCCACGCCAGATAATTAGCTGCACTAATTATAAAACTTTCCAGTGTTGGGCTTCTCGGCATGCAAAATGGTGGCATAAGCAGTACCGCCTTCTGCCAGACATGGCTAACTCACCTGTCTGTGTTAAGTGTCTGACCATTATGCAAGGCTAGCTTTTCAATGCAATCAACAGTGGCAGACAAATACTTAGCTTTTGCAGGTGTGGAGGGCGGGGTGGGGCAGACCTTCCATTAACCAAGTAACAGGGTCTGGATACATTGATTCCACTTATGGTTTTATTACGGCTGTCACAATGCATAGGATAGGGTTAGTCAGTCCTCTTGTGAGCGCTTGGAGGCCAAAGCCTGCTTGATACACTGCAGTCAGGTGGGATTCAGTGTAGGAGCTACTACAACCAATGGAACTGTGGTACAGAGTATGCTTTTATCTAAGCCTATATCCACGCTAACAGCCCACCATCAGCCACATTGCAGCATTATTAGCGTACAAAATTTGGATGGTAATCATGTGGATGCAACCTACTTGATTACACTGGTCCTGTGATAGGAAAGGTCAAAGGGAAAGCAAACTGAAGTACTTGGGTGGGTAGAGATCACTGCAGAACTATCTCCAATTGTTAAATGCTAGCTTCTTCCTCCCCTTACAAGCAGTAGTTTGAAGAGTGCCTAGGCTCAGAGCTTACAACAGTGGGTTTGTCCTTACCCATTACAGCTGCTTGTAACAAGGCATGAAGACTGTGTCCAGGAAAGGTGTAGCTGCTGTTCGTTATCTTTGTGTGTTGACCTACCCGGGTCTGGAAGGTGGGATTCAACAAACATTTTGCTCATTGCTGGCTTTCAGCATAGACTTGTTCAGGCACTCACATCGCCCACTCCAGGAATCCAAATCATAGTGGTTGATGCTGCACTCCTGTTTCCTATAAAACACCTCTACCTAGGGTAGCAAAAGGAAAGATCTGTGGGCCTTTAAGTTAGGGATGTGCACCAAAGCAAGTGGTCGAGGAGGAAACTCTCAGGACCATCCTTGTAGTCCCTCAGCTCCTTGAAACCTTTCTCCTTACCAATAGATACTTCATGTAAATCTTTTAACCCTCGTCGTCATATAAAGGTGCTCATAAAGGGTGGCATAGGAATTTAATTAATTAATAATAATAGTTGGTAGTCCAGTAAGACTGAGATTTGAGGCTTTCAGGCAGTGGTGGAGCTTTATGCTCTGGCACCGGGGAGGTGGGGGTGGAGACCAGGCGGGGGCGGGGCTGGCGCACATCCCAGGAGCATGGCGCCCAGCGCGGGGTGGGGGCAGAGTCACGATGGCACCCCACTGAGATTGCGCTGCCAGGGGTGGTGCGCTCCCCCCACACTCCTCTTCCTCCGCCAGTGCTTTCCGGTTCTTCTCTTTTCTGGTTTGTCCAAATTCTCCATGTAAAATAAATTGACTAACTGAAGCTACCTGCCTCACAGCAGAAACCAGAGAATCCCATTGTTCTAGCCACTACCATCGTATTCCCAACCTCAGCCAAATAGGCTGGTGGCTGCTCTTAGCTGCACCCAACTATATTAAGCTGCTGTAATTACCTAGAGCACAGCACCTCCGTATCACCCCCATCATGTAAATGTGCCAGCTTGCTTAGCAGCACATGGGTTTTACAAGTACCGGGATTATAGGCAGGCTTTCTGGTCCTCTAGCGAGATATCCCCTCTGCAGTTGTTGCAGCAGAGCAAGTGCATAGTGTGCTAAATAGGAACTTACCCCCCCCCCTCTGTAGTCCCAATTAAAGTGCAATCAGTCAGTCTAGTCTAGAGAAGGGCTACTTAAGAGAGTTGCCCAGCTTGTGGGCCAGCAAATTTCTCCTTGAAGTGACTGACTAGAGGAAAAACACAGGTGCCAAAACTTTTGCTTTGCTCCTGTAGCAGAATGCTACTTTGAAGGGAGATATTTGCACAAAGCACCTCTTCATTATTTTGAACTACAGCAAGTAGGATGCAGGTGATAGAGGCATATTTCTTTCCTTACCAGAGGCTTCATAGCCATTTCCCACTTTGCAGAAATAAGCACTTGCCCTGTCAGAGAAGCACCTTATTTATCATACCTGCCTCTTCTGCTGCTTTTACTAACAATTCACAGCAAAGCAGTGTGTTCAAATGTTTCTGGTTATGCATGCTGATTAACTTCACTGTCAGGCATGTGAACATACCCACACACCTGACAAAGCAAGATACGCCCATCAGAGATGAAAGGTCCGTACTCCCATCAGGCATATAAACCAGTGATCTGAAAGGGACAGGCTGTAAATCAAGGTTCCAAGTAATGAGACTCATCTGTTCCAGCATTCCCCTAGTTCCTGCTCTCTGAAATGTATGCAGATTGGCTTTTAGCTTTAGAGAAGTCCTAACTTTGATATGGAAAATGGATCATGTTGTTTGCAAAAACCTTGCTTCTGTAAGCTAGCTATTCCCCTCTTTGAACTGTGCAGAATGCTGGATCTACCAATCACGCAGGACTCAACAACATGAATGAGCTTACCTTTTTATTCAGTTGCTGCCTTACACAAAGCCAACACCCATTCCCTCTGAACCAAGATTCTCTCTGTCCACCAAGATGATTAGCTGCAGAGCAGCTAAGGAGAGTTATCAATCAGCAGGTTCAACTCAGTCTGGATGCTCCAGACTGCAGAAATACTTGCTAGATGAGAACACCGCATTCACTTTTTAAAAGAAACCAGTCCTCTGTTCCCTCTGTGCTAGTAACTAAGCAAACAGGTGTGGTTACTTCCTACTCTAAAGAAAGTAATCACTCTTCTGGTTTGTAACTGAATATTAGATATTCTAGTTTTAAACAGAAAAAAAATATCTGTGCTTTTATATGTAATTACTAATTCTTGTTCTAAAAACCACCTAAATATTGTGAGATTGGTGAAGATAAATTACTTGATATTTTTGGGTTTTTCAACCATCATGGCCTTATTTGTTCAATTTTCCAGTGTTTTAAACCTGTGATATAGATGTTTATTGCAAATCTACATATTGTATAAAATATATATTTTGTGTCAATCTTTTGTGCAGCAGCAGCTTTAGCTGCACTATAGACTTCAAGTGGAGTTTGAAGAGCTTTGTAGGTGTCCTGGGTCCATGAGATGGGCAGTGCCTGTGGTCAGATGATGTACGTGTGTGTAGTCTGGAGTGAAAAAGCTGTTTTCTACCTTTTGTAGTTCTTTCTTAAGAAATAAATTCAGCCGTGTTCTTTGCCTAGGATGCTGCTTGCTTACTCTTACCAAAATAAAATTTTACCTTCACTTTTAGTCCAGCTATACTAAACTAAGAGGACAACCTTGACTTGACATCCTCTGCACAAACCTCGACTTGGCTAATAGGTAGGACACCCACTGCATATAAGCAGTAAACATTAGTTTTTATAGTTTACAGCCACTGCAAACTTGGCTATTTTAATTTCATCATCTGCACTCCCAAAGCTGTTAGCCTCAGGAAGCAAGTTCCCATCTAAGAAGCTTCCCTCTCAGCTTTTTAGAGTGGGAAGTGGAGAGATCTGTATCAGAACCACAGCAAGGAGGGGGACTGATTAGCTCCTCCATGGTTCAGATGGTACTCAACACTCCCTCCTCCCAGTGTCTATATTTTAAATATTGCATATTAATTGCCTGTTTCATCTAGCTTGGCCCTAGAACAGCCACTTTACAGGGAAGACAACATAAGACAAGCATACTGGATCAGGCCCATCTAGTCCAGTGGCCCATCTAGTCCAGTATCCTGTTCTCCCAGGGGCCGCCAGTTGCCTGTGGGAAACCCTCAAGTGGATTTGAGCACCAGAGCACTCTCCCCTCCTGTAGTTTCCAGCAAGTGGTATTCTGCCTCCAGCTGGACAAACACAGAAGCAGATGGGGTCTTCTCATTTAAGAGTACCAGACACCTGTTTGGCTTACTTTTGCTATTTCTCAGTTGTTCACTATCCTGTAGCTGCTGCTGCTGAAAGAGTCCTGTACCAGCTATATATGAAGAGCAGCAATGCCAGAGCGGTTTACCAGCCAGCAGGAAAGAATTTCAAGCAATTTTTTTCTGAAATAAGACTTCTCAAATAGCAGCAGTTATAGGACTGTGAGGTATTCACACTTGTATAGGAGGAATTTCTATGAAATCCAGGACACAAAGCCTTGAAACTGCAACCTTTTAGTGGTTTTGCTGGTAATGTGCTAATATCTGCTTTGCAGTGTAGGAAGAAATCTCAGCTTTGATTTCAAGTGAATATTGCTCAGTGGTGGGGAAGTAATGCCTCCCCACCCCCAATCCACCATGAATCTTGCCACTCTTCCCTTCTCCGATCTCTCCCCTTCCCTCTTGAAAGCAGCAAAAAAATTGTGCCATAGTATGAGAAAGTAGAAGTTAATGGCAGACAGAATATGGTCAAAAGGTTCATGATACAATACAACCTTGCTGAACCTTAGCAAGTCTGGGCATTGATACTCCAGCTAGGAAGTCTGTGTACATTGCTTTGAATTATAAGGAAGAAAGGCAGGGTGTAAACAAAACATTTAAGCTGCTACAATGCAAAACTGGACTGCTCTTTATTTTCACTATCGCCTTGCGTTGAAAGAGGCAAAAAGGCATCTTGAGCTTGCACAAGCATCTCCTAAGTTTGCAGACGGTGGCTTTGGGAATATACATACACCTTGCTGCTGCAGTAGTGGTGGACTTTGGGCTCTCAAATTTCAGCGGCACCCTGTGCAACACTAAAATTCTGCACCCCACCTCTCATACTCTGTTCTACATCATTGTTGTGGCACCCAATATAGCTGAACCAGCTGAAGTACCCTAAACCCGTCTCTGGCTGCAATGTAATAGAGCCTTGGAAGTGACAGGAGTTTTTTCCTCTCAAAGATTAAATGAAACAGCCATTCTCAAATTTAAATGTTTATTGCAGGGAAGAGAAAGCCTGCTTGAGACAAATTAAAAGAATGAAAAACACATTTGTGGCCCCATCCCCTGGGGGGTGGGGGTCCTGAAACACTGAAACTCAAAACAGGGAAGTTGGTTTTGGTCTCCTTAACAATCATTGCCCCGGAATCATTTCATTTTCTGGGCCCAAGGACAAACCCTGTAGAAGACTCACCTCTTCAGAGTCTCCTTGCAGTTTCCCCAAGTACAAATGGACATAACTGCACAGAAGCAGCTGCTTTCTGTTGGAGCCTGTGTAGCCCAACTAGTACGACTACCTTACATGGAGAGGCAGGCTTTTCAGAGCGTCTGGACCAGCCTTGTATTTCCCCCCCAACATGTAGAGACAATGAAGCAGAGGGTGTGGTTCTACCCACAAATCAATTAAGATGCACTCAAGGTCATCGGGGCAACTGTCTAGTCAAAAGGGATAGGGAAATTAAAAACTTTTAACAAGGGAGGTAGTTGAATGTGACACACAGTTATGGCAGGAAATGAACTACTGATGTAAGCTTTGCTTCTGAACCTGGCCTCATAAGACAATCCACGTGTAACGCTCATTGTCGGCAAGGAATTTCAAGGAGCAGCCTGCAGGGGGAAGGAGGAAGACATGAAATTAGCTACACACTGATCTGGGCCAGGCAACCCACAAAAGGGCACGAGTGTTCCAAGAATCCACCACATTACAATTTAGGAAGGAGGCACAGGAAGAAGGTGAAACTTAGAAGTTAGCCCTGAGCAACAGCAAGGGCGAGAATGAGTCCTTCTGTGTCCTAGAAAAAATACATGCGTTCCTCCATCATCTAACACCAGAAAAATGCTAATGTGCTGTTGTCCTCCTGACGGGGACAGAAACCATCAGATGGCTCCCTGGTTTGAAGTAGGCTTCCTGCCTCAACAATATGACCACTATGCCTTGAGGAAGGCACCAAGGAGCCTCCTGGAAAGTGCGGAGTTACCTTTATGAAGGGCCTCGTTAGTCATCCTGTTGACATAACGACCACTGCTCTCTGGCACCAGCCATTTCATTACCATGTCCACACAGCTTTTCCGGTAGGAGCTCCACACACTGCCACTAAGGGAGGAAAGATGGGGCTCTATCAGCATCCACAGTCTGCAAACAGGTCTCCAACAAAGTACTAAGGAAGAAATCACAGTTTCTTTCCCCATCTTGGTATCATTAATCCACAAAAGACTGAGGCTTCGTGAAATGTCTACTCATTCGCGACTATAAACACCCTTCAGCTGTGGGAACGGTTTTAGGTGAAGCAGTACAGGTGTCAGTTGGCTTTAGCAAGCTCCTTAATTATTTTATTTATTTATAAAAATAGAGACTGCTATTTCATAAAAAATAACTAAGCGGATTACAACAACAACAACAATAATAATAATAATAATAATAATAAAAAATTTTATTTATATCCCGCCCTCCCCAGCCGAAGCCGGGCTCAGGGCGGCTAACAACAATTAAATAATCAAACAATCAAATAATCAAACATTCTAAAAACATTCCATTATAAAAATTAATTAAAGTCAAATTAATGGCAACCGTTGAGCAAAATTCTGTGCAGGTTGCCAGAGGAGGGAGTCAGGCTGGGACCTGACCAAAGGCCTGGTGGAACAACTCTGTCTTGCAGGCTCTGCGGAAAGATGTCAGGTCCCGCAGGGCCCTAGTCTCTTGTGACAGAGCATTCCACCAGATTGGAGCCGCAGCCGAGAAAGCCCTGGCTCTAGTTGAGGCCAGCCTAACCTCTCTGAGGCCTGGGACCTTCAGGATGTTTTTATTTGACGAGCGTAGGTTTCTCTGTGGGGCATACCAGGAGAGGCGGTCCCGTAGGTACGAGGGTCCTAGGCCGTATAGGGCTTTAAAGGTTAAAACCAGCACCTTAAACCTGATCCTGTACTCCACCGGGAGCCAGTGCAGCTGGTATAGCACCGGATGAATGTGATCTCGCAGTGAAGACCCTGTAAGGAGTCTCGCTGCGGCATTCTGCACCCTCTGGAGTTTCTGGGTCAGTCTCAAGGGCAGCCCCACGTAGAGCGAGTTACAATAATCCAGTCTGGAGGTGACCGTCGCATGGATCACAGTGGCTAGGTCAGGGCGAGAGAGGTAAGGAGCCAACTGCTTAGCTTGGCGGAGATGAAAAAATGCCGCCTTTGTTATAGCTGCAATCTGCGCCTCCATGGAGAGGGAGGTGTCGAAGATTACACCCAAACTCTTAACGGATGGTGCTGGCACTAATTGCACCCCCGCTAGAGATGGGAGTTGCCCCCTCAATCCCATATCGTCCCGTCCCAGCCAGAGGACCTCTGTCTTCGAAGGATTTAACTTCAACCGGCTCCCACGTAACCATCCAGCCACAGCTTCCAAGCATCTGGTCAGTGTGTCTGGGGCCGAGTCAGGGTGGCCATCCATCAACAGATAGAGTTGGGTGTCATCAGCATACTGATGGCAGCCCAGCCCAAAACTCCGGACAAGCTGGGCGAGGGGGCGCATAAAGATGTTAAAAAGCATCGGGGAGAGTATCGCACCCTGGGGCACTCCACACACCAAGGAGTGGCGGGATGACAATTCCCCCCCAAGCGCCACCCTCTGTCCCCGACCGGAGAGAAACGAGCGCAGCCATTGAAGGACTGTGCCCTGGATCCCCACGTCGGCAAGGCGGTGGTCCAGGAGTTCGTGATCGACCATGTCGAAGGCTGCTGACAGGTCTAGAAGAATCAGCAGCCCCGACCCGCCTTGATCCAGCTGCCTACGGAGATCATCTGTTAGGGCGACCAGAGCCGTCTCGGTCCCATGACCAGCGCGGAAGCCGGACTGGAATGGATCCAGAGCCGATGTTTCATCCAGAAACCTACCAAGCTGTTCAGCAACCGCTCTCTCAATCACCTTACCCAGGAATGGAAGGTTCGAAACCGGGCGGTAATTGGATAGATCTAAGGGATCTAATGATGTTTTCTTTAAGAGCGGGCGCATCACTGCCTCCTTCAGTTCCCCTGGGAATGTCCCGGTGCCAAGGGACAAATTGATGATATCCCCCAGGGGGGCCCGCACCTCGTCTGGACACGCTCTAATCAGCCAGGACGGGCACGGGTCAAGAGGACAAGTAGTGGGCTTTCCAGCTCGGAGGAGTCTGTCCACATCGGCTGGGGATATCCGGTCAAAGTGGTCCAATACTGGACCCGAGGACAGTCGAGGGGCCTCCAGTTCCTTTATTGTATCCAAATTGGCAGGGAGGTCATGGCGGAGCAACAGGACCTTCTCCGCAAAGAAGCTCGCAAATGCCTCACAGCTGTGTGTCAAATTATTATTTAAATTTGGCTGTCCTTCAAGGGATGTTAAAGACCGAATTATACTAAATAATTGCGCCGGGCGAGAGCTAGCGGATGCAATGGAGGCCGAGAAGTAGGACTTCTTAGCGGCCTTCACTGCCATCTCATAGGTTTTCATAAAAACCCTATAAGATGTTCTTGAAGCTCCGTCACGGGCACCCCGCCATACTCGCTCTAGCCGTCTGAGGTCCCGCTTCATTTTCCGGAGCTCCTCGGTAAACCAGGGAGCCCGGTTTCTGCGGGGTCGCAGAGGGCGCTTAGGTGCGATCTCATCGATGGCTGCCAGGAGCTGGGTATTCCAGCCCTCAACAAGCTCAGTCAATGAGTCGCCAGGGGGAGCAAGGTCCCGCAAGGCTTGGCGGAATCTATCAGGATCCATCAGCCTCTGCGGGCGAGCCCAAATCGGCTCGCCACCTAAGCGGGGTGGGGGTGGAACATCAATCCTGGCTTTCAGAGCGTGGTGATCAGACCATGGCACCTTCATCGAAGGAAACATGATCACATCTATACCGGCCCCAAAGATCAAATCCAGCGTGTGGCCTGCTTGATGTGTGGGGCCCGAAACAAACTGGGAGAGCCCTAGTGTCGCCATGGAAGACACCAGGTCCAGAGCCTGTGAGGAGGGAGTGGCATCAGCATGGATGTTGAAGTCCCCCAATACCAATAGGTTAGGAAACTCCAAGGCCCAGCCGGCCACAGCCTCCAGCAGGCCTGACAGGGTGGCTGCTGGTGCGCTAGGTGGCCGGTACACCAGCCAGACAGCCAAGCTCACCTCGGAGCCCCACACTAGGCCAACACATTCAATGCCGGGGATCGATGGCGATGGTAGAGCCCTGAAAGAACAATTTTCCCGGATTAATAATGCCACCCCTCCCCCCCGGCCCACAGTCCGTGACTGGTGGAGGACGGAGAAACCCGGGGGCGCCATCTGTCGTACGGTAACAGTATCCCCTTCGCGCACCCAGGTCGACCCCCTGCGAGATGAAGAAATCTCGCAGGGTGGCGGTTTTGTTGCCTATAGACCTGGCATTGCACAACACCAGTGACGGAGGTGAGTAATCCTTGTTCACCCTACACTCGTCTCTCGGGATGGGGCGCAGATTGGAAGGGGTACGAGCATATCCGTATCTCGATCCCCTTTGCCTATAACATCTGCCCCCACCGCCATACCTCCCTCGCCCCTCCACAGTAGGAATCCCAAGCCTCATACTCTCCTCGATTTACAAAATATAAAAGCAAGCAAACAGGCAAAACAGTTACACTAAAACAAAACCAATCCCCACCCCACTCAACAACCATCCCACCCCACCCCAAAATAACACAAAACAAAATAAAAATACATGGATAAAAACCACCGTTTATGGTGGTACAACAAAGTAAAAAACTAAAAACCCTTTTAAAATATATAAAAACATTTTAAACATTTGCTGCTGCAGCACCAGTGTCCTTACAGTTGTGGCGATGGTGAATGTGGGCCCCGCCCCCTGGCCTAGTAAAGTGGGCTTGCTGGGGGAAGAGCCCTCCTCACAAACTCATGGCGAAGCGGCAGCAGGGGGTGGAATTGTACTCAATACAGGCCCTAAGTTGCATAGCCAATTAAAAATAAATGGATGCAGTTTTACATGAAGAGTTCGAGAGTGTTCAAAAGATATTTTGGTACGATGTTCATAATACTGAATATATACCCAGTCACTGGGCACCTCTGGTAACAAGTCAATTAGCTGTCCGAGATGGATTTCCCTTATGGCACATCACACAGTGTCTTACCTGGTCTGCCCTTTGACTTCTGTGAGGTCTCCCACACTGACTGTGACAAAGATGCCAGTGTTCAGATCCCATGCAACTTTGAGACTAGTGTGATACGTCTTTGGCCTGTGAAAAGCAGAAAAGGGCAATTTAGACAAGCAGCTGTGAACACCAAAAAGCAACAGCCTCTTCCCAGCCTCACAATGACATACCTTGTAAATTACTCCAAGATTAATCTCAGCAACTGATGAACCTCCACCAGCCTATGCCCAGGTGTTGGCTCCAGGAAGAGAACTTGATACTCAGAACCACAGCTGAAAGTAATTTGCTCTCAATATATATCCTCCACAGATGCTATTTTCACATACTAGTTATTACCCAAGTATTTGCCCAAGTACCGAGATTGGTATTTTGCATCTGATTTCATTACCTGAGAGTAAATATTGGAAAACATTTGCTAGGTGGGTGGTTTTGACTAATGTCATTGTTACTATTTGCAGTATTGGGCAATATTTTGACAAATCATGAGACAACATTTGTCACATCAGAAATAAAAAGTTGCTGAGGAGGTAAAATTTCATTAAAATCTGATTTCTCCCCCCCACACACAAAAATGAGGTTCTGCGAAAAATTCATTTAGCTCCATCCAAATCGAGCTAGCAAAAGTGAGCTAGCAAAACAGGCAAAGTGTATGACTTTTAAGCCCTATATATTAATGCTTATTCTGCTTCCTTCTACTCTAGTAAATCACTCCAAAAGATTTCTCCCCCTACCAAAAGTCCTTCTGTGTCAAAATCCTAATACAACAGAACTTCAAAGAGAGAAGATATTCAGAGGCCCAAGGTGGGTGTGACAGAGACTCACCTGAGCTGCCCCTCTTCATCAGGAGAAGGAAAGGCTAGGAGCAGGAGTCCGATATTGATAATAACTTGGTTGGTTTCTGGACACACCTAGGAAGGCAAAGTTGCCAGCTGGTAAAAGCAAACTACCTGAACTGCAACATACTCACAGCAGGACCAGCAAGTCAGAATTGCTGGCCCAACATCTTTCAGAACAACTTTTTGGGACAGTCATTTGTTCCAGCGCCTTATGTTTTTATAGAGTTCTGCTATCTAACTATTGCTTTAAATCAGCAACCAGGTAAGCTTCAACATCACACTAAGGCAATGGTTCCATCAATGCAAGCACATTAACAGCAACCAGGTGAGCTTCAACATCACACTAAGGCAATGGTTCCATCAATGCAAGCACATTAACAGCAACCAGGTGAGCTTCAACATCACACTAAGGCAATGGTTCCATCAATGCAAGCATTTTAGCTTGCCAGATGGAACAATTCCACTTCTCTTCCCCCTGTGTGCTGTTCCAGGAGTTCCTGACCCACCCAGAGCCAATTGAGGGGGAAATGAGGGGGAGGGAAGCCCCACTGTGCAAGAAGCAACTTCTGCTGATGGGACTCAGCAGGTAAATCCTGCCCTTAATTTCTTGAGAAAATTAAGTGGGGACGAGGGCTACACTCTTCCTGGAAAAGCAATTAAGGTCTGAATTCACATTCCCTGGTGAACACAACACACTTAATTCCTTGGCTAGGAACCCATAACCCAAGCCACACAGGCTCAAGAAACTGTGAGGTACCATGGGAGAAGGATTTGTCCCACCCATTTCAATCCTCCCCTGGGCAGGTTTTAGGATTGTGTTGCAGAGTACCACTTCCAATCTGGTGGATATGTCTCACAAGAAATGAGAGGTAAATAGCAGTAGCAAGATAGATAGGTAAGATAAACTTTACTCGCATTAGCCAACAGCCATAGCTACATAAAACAAGCAATATATACAAATAAAAAAAAGACAGCAATGGGTAAAAAGGGCAATCAAATGGCCAAGATTATCGTTCAGACAGGTAAAGATAAAGGGACCCCTGACCATTAGGTCCAGTTGCGGACGACTCTGGGGTTGCGGTGCTCATCTCGCTTTACTGGCTGAGGGAGCTGGCGTACAGCTTCCAGGTCATGTGGCCAGCATGACTAAGCCGCTTCTGGCGAACCGAACGCCGTTTACCTTCCCACTGGAGCGGTACCTATTTATCTACTTGCACTTGGACGTGCTTTCGAACTGCTAGGGTGACAGGAGCAGGGACCGAGCAACAGGAGCTCACCCCATTGCGGGAATTCGAACTGCCGACCTTCTGATCGGCAAGTCCTAGGCTCTGTGATTTAACCCACAGCGTCACCCGCGTCCCAGATAGTTCAGATAGTGGCCCTTAATCTCATTGCACCTTCGATAAACCTAGCAACCTTTGCTGTTGTCTGACCATTTTGATCTGATAAAAGAAAGAACAATGTGGCCTCAGATGGGTGGCCTGAGATGGTAAGAAAGAGTGGGGTAATGATCTCATTCCTCAGATCTTTATAAAGGGGACAGGACAGGAGAACATGAGCCACTGTTTCCAGATTACCATCCCCACAGGGGCAGAGTCATTTCTCAGTTGGAATCTTTTGGTATCTGCCCTCAAGTATGGCAGAGGGCTAGCAGTAGCAAGCTTTGCACCTTATAATCAGACACTAGGTAGACAATTGGCCATCCCTGTCTTTAAAAAAGGAAGGATCCGTATCAGTCACCTTTGGTGAGGTAGAAAAGAAGGTCTCCCGCTACCCCTTATTAGTCAAGGCTCCTGTACAAACTAGATATCATGCCTGAAAACAGGATGGGAAACTCAAAGGCCCTTTTGAGTTGGAAAGTCCAGAGGTGCCATAAACAGGTGATGACATGTGCTGGTACTGAATACAATTCACATGTACCAGCCTAAGTTACTTAGGCCACAGCATTTTATGTATGGCTTGGCACTACTGGCCAACATAATGAGAGTTCTGGTTTTCAAACAATGATGCAACTGTGTTTCAGCCTCCCCTTCAGTCACAACTAACCAGAAAATTAAAGAAAGGACCCCTGCTCATTTTTACCCAAGATAGGAGTGGGGTTTGCTAGAGGGTATTACAAACAGGTCGATTGCCAAGGGCTCTTGTAATGTAGCAATGCTAACTAGACATGCACTGGCTATTTTATTTATGTTGACATCTCTCTCATTTTAGCTTTAAAAGGATTTGATGTAGCTATCAAAAATTAATAAGAGAGACAATAAATAAAGCCCTCCCTTGGAAATAAAGTCCGAAGATCAATGGCTGCAAGGATGCAAATTACCAAGGAGCAACACAGTTCCTCAATGGCCCAAACTGCACCCAAATGGGGCACCATTCGTGCGGTAATACACCCAACATGGTCCTACCTCCAAAATAACGATGTCGTAGTCACTGAAGGAGCAAAACTGCTTGGACCATGAGGCATCGTTCCGGATCACCTCGTTAATGACATACTCAAAATCTAAAGTCAGTTGCTCCACTGTTAAGTATTGGCCCTGGAAAGGCAAAGAAAGATGTGGATTTAGGAAAGGGGAATCATTTGCATTGCCAGCCCTGCACCAGAGCTACCTTGAGACAATTCTTAATTCTCAAACATTTACAGCATAAAAAATTACAATGTGCAAAACCCAACTGTGAATCTAAAATAACTTGAATCCTAACAAAGCTTGGCAGGGAAAGTCAAAATGGCCGAGAGCATCTTCCAGAGACTCATCTGAGGTGGAACCTGCTGCCCCCCTTTGGTATCAAAACAGCGCCCTTTTAGCGCTGGAGGGTAGTTGAGAGATGCAATTTTCATAAGTGACCTTCATGTTGCAGATGATGGATGAGCAGTTGGTTCAAGTGAGCCAGGATGAAGGCTGCCAACTTTCTGCTAGTGAGTTCTGTAGGCCAAGTGCACCAACACTAACAGTCAGAGCAACATCTCAGCAGCAGAAAGCTCAGTAACTGTCATAGGGCAAAGGCAGATTTGGACTAGAAACACCGCCAGTTGGAGAGAGGACATTTTGTAACCAAATACATCACTCTTCTGTTGAGGGGGAAAGCTGATTCTGCTCCTCTAATAATCCTTTAAGCCATCATCATATATTATGAGCATGTGGCTGCTGCTAAACTCCCTCCTCCCTGATGAGGCTCTAAGGCACAGCTGTAATATATTGCAAAAGCCAGCCATGTGTAGCAAATCCATGTGGAAGCACCTCTTAGGTTGGCGTATTGCTGGTGTGATGGACTTCCTACACTGTCTGGCCCATCAGTATGATATTCTACATGTTTAGAAAAGAGAAAGTTCAGCCCTCTAGGGAATGTACCATTGCAGAATGTAGGTGGGGGAAGTCACATGTTTGAAAGTTCCCCTATGTCAAAATTCCCAGCCTGGGGACAATTAACACATTAGGAAGGACTCAGATCTTTCTCCACAACTTTCTAGTTTTTCCATATGCAAAGAGCTGGTACATACATAATTGCCATTCAATTATTTGCTCATTCCTCCATGTGCTCAAGTTTTTGGGATGCAGTCCCCAGAGGAATACACCACATACCTTTCTGAATGAGTTTCAGCTCTCAGTTTAAACATTTTGGGAGGTGAACAGATCTGTATTGAAGGCTCTGGGTTGTATCCAATGCTAGTCCTATTTGGAACAGACCCACTGAAATAAGTGGACATGACTAACTTAGATCAATGAACTTCAACAAATCTCTTAATAGGACTAGCACTGAATACAACCCTCTCTTTAGTTACAAAACTACACTTTTTCTGGTTATATGAAGTAATCAGTATACACTTCTGTTTAGGAAGTAAGTGCTTGAGTTTAAATTAATTCCTCTCAGTGACTTTAGGTCACCTTGTTAATAGAAATAAGTCAAGATGGTTCCGTTT
Organism: Podarcis tiliguerta; assembly: GCF_965153285.1. Lineage (NCBI taxonomy): Eukaryota > Metazoa > Chordata > Lepidosauria > Squamata > Lacertidae > Podarcis > Podarcis tiliguerta. The sequence continues at coordinate 33,410,387 of NC_139550.1, forward strand.
AAGTGAACCAATCACAAGTCTAGGCTAGCTGCAAATCCAGTTTCTCTAATGATGCTGGGACCAGAAACTACCCTCACCTGACAGACAGCCTTCTCCTTCAGCAGCTTCAAATTTCTTCCTTGTAGGTCTGTCACAACAAATGGCAAGGAGATCTTATCATCCTCATATTCTGAAAGTAAACACAATATGAGACGAAGGAGAGAGTAATCTCACACAGTCAAAAGAAATAGATGTCAGGATGAAGCACCTGTCCAAGAAGCTCAAATTTAGTGAGAATGAAAGAGAAAGAGAGAGAAAGAGCGCGCGCGCATCGGGGTCAAAAGAATATTTGCTCCTGGAACAGGATGCTTCAAAAGGAAATTTTCATCTTTCCAACAATGCAAGGCTGAGGCTCTCCCCATTATATTAGCCTTCTTCACATTTCACAAGTATAAATAAATTTTATAAGTATAAATAAATTTTTACTCTCAATTTGGAGTCTGCCCTATCACTATCACTATACAGGTGGAAGTATGCAAAAATCAAAAGATAAGAAATTATTTCATGTGCTGTGTGGTGGGCAAGACTGAGAGACAACAATGTGCAAAAACACCAAGCCAGATTTGTGACCTGAAAGGGAATTGAAACCCAGGTTTCCTCATACTGGTCCAATTACAGCAGCAAGGCACCAAGGCTCAACATTTGCTTCTAAGGGTGGATTCACAGTGTCTTCCCCAAACCCCAGACTTTTTGTAGTCTAAAACTGAATCTGCTTCAACAGTCAGTGGAGCATGATATTCTTAATCTCCAGGGTCATGATTTTGAGCAAAATATTCCTGCATTGTAGGCGACTGGACTATATGACCTGTGTGGTCCCTTCCAACTCTACAGATTGTACAGATTGTACAAATTCGTGGAAAGTGGATGATTCACAGAGGCACAACCATCCAAGAGGAAAATATAAGGCATACTTAGTGTCTTAACACCCAAATGCTTTTAAATGTGGGCAGCGGCAAGGGCATGTACACAACTCCCACGTCCAATTTCCTCGTACATGTAGCACATCCTCCTTTAGTTTGCAACTCTCCTCATGCTGCATGGGGTGGTCTGCAGGGGGCTTCTATGTTAGTTCATCCGGGGTGGGAGAAGAGCCCTCCATATGACTGGTGACCCTGATAAAGCAGGTTCCCAACTGTGCAAGGCAATTCACTCGAGTTCAAGCAAAATGAGTACAGCCCCCCTGAAGACTCCCCCCACCTCAACATGGGGCAAGTTGAGGACTGAGCATGCAGAATGGCGCACATGGGGACACTGCAGCAGGGCCCATATGCACACCCCTGCCCACAGATGCATGTCAAATGTTTTGAACATTTGCCGAGTCTACAATTTCAGACATGAGGTCTACATTTTCCATGGCTGCAGATCTGCCACCACAGCCAACTCAAGCACAAAACCAAGAGCCCCAACATAGATAATCATGTTTCATTTGCCAAACCCTGCCGCAAAACAGCCTACTTGCTGCAAGGTTTTCCTTGCATCATGTTCCCAACATCCTCCATTCTGTTTGGTTCAGAGAAGGGTGGGGAACCTCAGGCCCAAGGACAAAATGCTGCTATCCAGGCCTCTCTATCTGGCCCTCAGAACTTTCCCCAGGGTATATCCGCCTCCACAGGCCATACCCCTCACTGCCCCTGCTTTGCACCAGACGTGTTTCTGCATGGCTAGAATGTGACTCTGAAAATGACTATCTGGATAGCAGAGGCAGAGAGAGCGTGAGATGACTATGTACAGAAACCAGCCTACTGTAAGGAAGTAAAATGAATCATTCTGCCTATATTTGCCTCTGGCCCCCCCAACCTCTATGCCATATGTGTCTTGGAAGATTCCCCAGAAAGGAACACAATCTTTGGGCTGAAATAGGTTTCCCAGTCTAGGGACCCAAACAATGCACACATGAAAACCAAACAATCATGGTGAAATGCAGCATCCTAGTTTTGCAGAAAGATGAGTTGTTGAGACCTGCCACCCTAAATCAGTCCAAGGGCATAAAATGAAGCAATAATGGAACCATCATTCAAAATGACTCAATGGATGGTAGGGCACCTAGTTTTCTGGCTAAGCATGTTTCAAAATACATGCATGCAGAAGACAGGTCTGTCCCCCATTCATACTTTATGCAGACCTTCAGACTCTCAGTGAATGAATTCAGATGAACACCCTCTATCCACCACTGGGGTGGGGAGAAGCTGAGTAGGATGTCAGTGGTCAGTGCTGTGCTCAGCTCTTTGGTCCTTCCTATGACCAATAAATTTTGCAAGATGTATACACAGCACCTCTGCCTAGCATACACAGATCACATAATTCAGCTTTCCTTGGCACAGTTTATTTTCCTTTTCCTGCAGAGTACACACATTCCTTCCTTTATGCTTCTGTAAACATATTGCTTAACACTGAGGTAGGATTAGGAAAATATCCCAAGGAAAAACCCCTACATGCACACTCAGTATTCTCTTGTTGAAGTCACAAATTATCAATTTTTTGTCAAGTCCATTGCCCTTAAAGTGAAAATAAAAAATTGCCTCTTATACATGGACTTACTTCTCAAGAGCTTCAACAGCCACTTGCTATGATTATGAACGAGTCACAATTAGGTCTATCAGCTACAATACTAGCAGAATTGGCATTACAAGGCCCATTCAGCCTAGGACAACTAGGCTCCATGCCTCAGCATAGTTCCACCTCACTGCTTCACATTAATAGGAGACATGGAAACTTTAAAGTCCCTATGTTGTAGACAATATTTCCAGAATTGAAGAGCAAAAATCTCTCATGCAGTCCTACTGCCAGGCTTGCCCCCAAACTGTTGGTTGAGTGTTCAGTAGGAGCCCACGAGATAAGGGGCAACACAAGAAGAAAACTGTTGCTTGTAGCTATACAACGGGGACAGCATGGGAAACATTCCCAAGGCTGAAGAAAACAGCTTTTCCTTGTACATACAGGAAGTCAAACAAAAGCATGGGCCTGACACACTGTGCCATCTAGGGAAGAGGATGCCTATCAAGAACCAGCACAGCTGCCAGCTTTGTTACTGAGCCTCTTTGCTTGTGCCTGCAGATCCAGATGCCAGAGATTCAAAACCCTGTCATTTGCTACTTCCTCAAACACTGTGCTTTGTTTTAAAGGGAGACTTACCAACTTCTGTCTCAGAAGAATCACTGGGCTCCATAACATAACGCAGTTTAGTATAGTTCACGTAGCCTGGCTCTGTTGGCTGGTTTTCCAGTTCAGCACTGGCAGTGGGTGAATCTTTGGGAGATCCATCCACATCAGAGATGCTGTCTGTTCCAGGAGATGTGGAGCTACAAGTGCCACTGCCATGCAAGCAAGACCCCAATCTCTTCCCTAGATCCCAAGAGGCTGAACTGCCCTGGCCAAGGGCCCCATCAGAGTCAAGAAGGCACTGAAGCCCACTGCCTGCCTCCTCTTCCATCGGGGCAGTGCCTTTAGCTTCCTTGGCCCTCCGGAAGATGTCCGCAACAAACTCCTTTGCCATAGCTACAGCAGGGGAGACATGGTTTCCTGTGTCCTGCGGAGGCACGGCAAGGGGCTGCTGCAGTGCAGCTCCACCCTGACAGTAACAGTTATCTCTTTCTAGCCCTTCTTCCAAGCCCGCAGGGCACTGTGAGATGAGAGCTGTGTGGCTGACTTCAACAGGAGACCAGGGCTGACGACTCCTATCATAAAGGATTTGGCAAAAGTTGCTGTCATCTGAAAGAAGGTAGCGAAGGAAGGTTAGAAAATGATGAATATATTGCAATTTCTGCACCCGATGTGCCATCGTTTTCAATCACCAACAAAAGTAGTATGACTTCAAGATAGTCAGATATCAAGAACTGATTAAAATCTTAGGTTCTGTTCCCTTTGGAAGGGGTAAGATGCAGTGATAAAATGTTTAAGGGGCATGGGAAAGTGTTGTTGCACTCAGGTTCTGCAATCAGGCTTCCAATGGGCATCTGGATGGCCATTCTGAGAACAGTGACCGATTAGATGGGCCATTGGCCTAACCCAGCAGACTCTTCTTATGTTTTTCTGCATGTTGTTTATATCAAAGCTCTCCTTGCTTCCCACAGGCCGGCTGGACGTCAGCCTGTCCACAAGCCTACCTCTTTTTCAAGCAGAATTCACATCTATGACAACGACTGGTTTGGTTCAGAAATGAGGCATATACATATTGCATAAACATGTATACATAAACTATATATGTATATAGTTTTAATTATATCAATCATTTTTTTAAAGATCACTTTTTGTTTTCAGTGATTCTTGTTTTTAATCTGTAAGCTGCCTTGAGTTCCATCAGGGGAAAAGGAGGGAGGGTATAAACAAATATATAATAAGAATAATCGTAAGCACTGGAGTTTTAATCCCTGGCACCTCCATATAAGGATTTGCAAGACAGATTAGTACTGGGAAAGATGGACCAAAGACGCAAGTGTCAATTGGGCAGTTCCTTATTGCAGCAGCACAGTCTTTCTAAAATTTAGTTTAGCGTGACAAATACTTCCCACCCCAAGATGGACAAATGTTGATAGAACCTTTCATTTGCACTGTGGGCAAGTAGCTCCAATATCCAAGAATTTGGTCACTTGCCTGCCCTGGATGGGGTTGCGCTCCCCCTGAAGGAGCAGTTTCACAGTTTGGGAGTGATTCTGGATCCAGCTCTGTGGCTGGAGGCTCAGGTAGCATCTGAGGCTAGAAGTGCCTTTTCCCAACTGCAGCTAGTTCAACAGCTATGGCCATTTCTGGACCAGGAAAGCATTGCCACAGTAGTTCATGCATTTGTTAGTTCAAGACTGGATTAATGCAATGCGCTCTTAAGTGAAGCTTCTCTCATGCTTGATCCAGAAGCTGCAGTTAGTGCAGAATGCTGCAACACAATTAAGGTCAAGTCAGCATAAAACACCTGTGCTCAGAGGTCTGCACTGGTTGCCTACTCACTACCAGGCCAAGTTCAAGGTGTTGCTATTAGTATAGAAAGCCTTTAACAACTTGGGACTAGTTTACCTACAAGATCACCTTGCCCCATGTGCCCACTTCAATTGGCAAAATTGGCACTACTACAGATGCCACATAATACCTCTTCTGCATCTGTAAGAACTTGATCATTTAGTATGGCACCACCTACACTTTGGAACACCTTGCCTATTGATATGAAGCAGGTGCCTTTTACTGTAGTCTTTTCAGCGCCTGCTAAATACATTCTTGTTCAGACAAGGCTACCCAGATGTTTAGAAAGTTCAGGTTATGTTAAAGTATGGTTGTAATTTTTTCTTGATTTTATTCTGTTACCATTTTGTAAACTGCTTCGAGGGTTTTTAAAAGATATAATCAAGCAGTGTATAAACTTTGTGAAATAAATAAATAAAATAATATTCCAAGAGCCTATTCCTCTCACCTTCATTAACCTTTCCAGTCCACCCTTTCCTATACTTTCTCAGAAGCAGCAGAAGGCAAAACAGAGATCAGTGAAAGGGCTTTCTCTGCAATAAGCAGTGTCTCTTTCACCATCCCAAGAAAGACTCGTCTAGCGCTGACTTCGTTATCTATCTAGTGCCAGATAGGCCTTTTTTCATTTGCTCAGGCTTCTCAGATGTTTGTCTGAAAACTGTATAAACTTAGAGCCAAGAGGGTAAAAACAATGTTCTGCCATTTTGTATTTTTAAACATCAATGCCTTTTTATTATTTTGTTTGCCATACTAAAAATCCTTGGGGGTTGAAGGAAAATATAAAAATGTAGTAAGTTAGTTCACCTCAGTTTGAATTAGATTTTTAGGACTGAAGAATTCTTTTTGATACATAAAAAGTGGAAGAACTTTAATTTATTGCAATGGGGTATGTTCTCAGTGTTCCAAATGAAAGGAAGCTGCAACATATGAATGTTTTAACTGGGCAGTCTCCATTCTAAAAAGCAACAGAGGCATGCCACACTTGAGGGCTGTACATCTCAAAGCTCACCTTGCACAGACTCTCATCCAGAGGCTGAGAAGTGACACACAAACTTCCCCATACTCTCTTACCTGATGTGTGCACAGAAACAGCACAAGCTACCAGAGAATAGCTGGTATTAAGCAGCACCACTTGGTCCTTCTTAAGCTGGAATGCTGGCTGGAATGTGGGGAAAGGGTACACCACCTGGTACTTGGTGTGCAGCATGAACCCATGCTGCAAACATTTGGCGCTTGGATCACCTAGGGAGCATGTACAAAGGATCATCAGCACCAACTAATGGCAAGCTCTGAACATGCGGAAAAGTAAATAGTTGTTTTCTGAATTTCTAGAGAAGAGCAAAAGGCACCTCTTCAGAAAGAATATGGAACTATATCCTGAGCCTTGGAATTGGGATGGCTCTAAAACTAAACAAGTTCTTTATGGCTATGAACAAAAGTTCAATGGCCATAAATTTTCAATGTTTCTTTTTTTTTTTTTTTTAATAATATTTTATTAAGATTTTCACATATAAGAAAAGAAAAATACAATTAAAAACAATTCAATTTTCATAATATATCTTGCATTTGCCTACTTCCCGGACCTCCCCACACCTCCCCTCTTTGTATTCCAGTTCAATTATTTATTCAGCAAATCTTTTCCCTCTACCTTATCCTTATCTTTCATAAATTTTCAATGTTTCACAATGATTATTGGTTTCATAAAAAGGAACTTCTGGTGACTGCCACATTTTAATAACTGGAAATGCATGCAATATGAAAATATTTTAGGAAAATTACATTGAGCAGAAGTATTCTTTCTAATGATGTGAATCCTGTCATTTCCCCACACTGGATTACTGGTGCAATTATTACTGCTTTAGCTATCCTACTAAACATTTCAATCAGTCCTTCCAAGTTTATTAATTTAGGGCACTTTGCCAGCAATAGGCCACTCACCTGGATGTGCAATGGCCATGTCCCTGCAGCTGGGACAGTGCACAAGAGGAGGCATAGCAACTGTACTAATGTAGATATCCCGATGGTTTTCATCACTCATCATCATGTTCATGAGCAGGCCATTGGCTGAACGGGTACTACCAGGAGAGAAGGGGCAATTTTCAGAGGAGGAAATTCATGTATCCATCCTTTGTTCAAGCTCTGAAGTGACCACACTGAATGACAGCAGTGCCCCACCATCACAACCAGGAGACTTTCCCTGCTCTATCTGAGGTTTCCAGGGATTGCACCAGCAACTTTTTACATGAAAAGTGTGTGCTCCACCACTAAGCTATGATCCTTTTCCATAGTCACACTAACTCATTCAACAGGAAAGGAACAGCCTCTTAAACTGAATTCTTGCTGGCATCTGTTTTATCTGGAGCTCAAAGCTCTACTTAGAACAACATGGAAGTAAGAGACCCTTGGTTCAGAAAACGTAATAATGTCTTGACAAACTCTGGAACTGACACAACCCTTTTGCTTGATTCAATGAATCAAAGTAAGGTGCCAAGTCAGTTAAATAATTTGTAAAGACACCAATACCTTTCCTGATTTTTAGCATCCCTTAAAAGGCAGAATACAATAAGCAGTAATCCATAATGCCTCAAGCAAGTATAATGAGATCCTGATTCTCATGGAAATGTGGGAAGTTCAACTGGCAGATATCGCACTCAATCTCAAAAGCAAGTTTCATTGAAAGAAACATACTTGAAACCAAAAACGATGACCTTGGAGGAGTCACTGGGCCATTCACATACAGTCAAGTAGAGGTCACTGTAGATTTCTTCATCTTGGAACAATCGAACCTGACGTACCTGAAGGAGCAACAGGACACTTGGTAAAACTTCAGAAATCCCACCTGGGCCTCAGAAAAAGAGACTTAGCAATAGATGACCCCCATGGAAAAAAGGAGGATACACTTAAAACCTGCATCCAACAAATTAGTCCCATTAGTACCCAACCAATTAATGGTTTGGAGCTGTACAGTATTAATTCATGGAGGAAACAGTAAGCACCTTCTGTGATTAAACCTTAGTTCAAAAGGGTTTTTAGATATGTGAAGATCGCTATTTTATACTCATATATAAACATAATTAATCCAGACTTAACATCAATTGATGCAGAACACCAGCATTGCCAAATTTGGTGCATTTCATAAGAACATAAGAGCTCTGCAGAACAGGAGGCCCATCTATTCTCAGTGGCCAACCACACATCATGTTAAGCCATGAGGTTTGTTGGTTGGTTTTAAGCAAACTAAAAACTATGAGTTGCCCCACAGGTGATCAGACTCTGGCTTGCTTTGTGAAAACTTGCTTTGTTTCCCACCCCCTTTCTACTCTTCACTGCTTGCTTGATCCCTCTAGTAGCTTTGTGGTACCCTAGTACTAGCATCACTGCAGGAGGTCACCAGCCTCCTTACCATTGGTCACCTAAGTGAATAAGGTGGCAGTGAGATCTACTCAAAAGTTATTCAGCTCATCTCTCTGGCACCCAAGCCATACTGGCTTCCCACCCTTATCTGTAAAAGGAGACCTGCCCTCTGAAGCTGATAAGCTCCCTTCATCCTTTCCTTCCATCGCTCCACTGAGAAAGGAATTTCCCCCCAGAAGACTTTAGCCTCCACTTCACCCCACCTCCCCACAAATCTTTGGGTGAAGAGAATTCTTCGGGAAATGTATTATTCTTTGTTTTGTTTAGTCCTTTTAGAAAGCCAACCAGGAAACCAAACTGCCTTTCTCTTTGCACCTCAACTCAACTTTTTGCCAATGGAGATGTTTTGATTCATAATCAAATTTATTGATTACAAAATCATAATAAACAAAAGCAAGCAAACATCTATACAATTTAATACAAAAAAGTGCGGAGAGGGGAGTAAAGGTAGTGTCAGAATGGGGCATGAGTTCAAAGGTTACTGGTGTTGTGAGCAAAGATGTACAGCAAAAATCAGAAGTAGCCTGAATCATAAGGAAAATAAGGGCAATGGTCCCAAATAAACTTAAATTAACATTACTGCAACACCAGGGTCTTCTAGACACATTCATGCTTTCATGCAATTTCTAGGGCAAGATTCAACTAACCCCTTGCATTAGCAGGAGGCAGTACAAGGATTTCTGCTGGTGCACTGGGACTTTGAGCCCCTCTCCTCCCCCCCCCCCCCGCCATGCCATCTCCAAATCTGTTCCAGAGGGTTGAGGGAACTCCTGGAACAGATTTAGGGGTATGTGGAGAGGAGGAAAGCAGGGGGCAAAGTCCAAATACATTTAATCCCTAAAATGGTCAAAGCAGGCTTCCAAGGGTGTCAGAAAGATGCTCTACCAGCCAGGTAACAAAAAATCTATTCGCCACTGGAAGCTCTGCTAGTCGTGCAGAAGCAATGGTGCCAAAGTAATCAGTTTTATCTGCCTTTGCTGCCACATGGAGAGCATTAATGCACTCTCACTTGTGTTCTGTCAGATTCAGAGATTTACACCAGCTATGCTCTACTGTCATCCCTCCTGAAGCAACAAGAGCATCAGACAGAAAATTCCTCAGAGAATTCAGGGATCCATCAGATTCCATAAGTCTCCACAGACAGACTATCTCAATGCCCTCACCACTAATAGAGTGAAGTAGGTGCATTCAAAACTAACCAGGATACAACCCATCCATGACAACCAACTCACAATGGAGTATTACCAATCTGTTCTGTGGCAAAGACCAGGTCAAGGGTATATCTGGCCTCAAGGGCTGGGCTAATGGTGTACTGGGCAAATGATGCAACCCCATGATTGTCCTGGTAACCATAAAGTCCAAGCTAGCCCATCTGAGACAGCCTCAGCATGGCCAATGAAGTCAGCCCAACTCATTAATGCTTCTGGGCTTCTCACAGAACCTGGTTGGCCACTGTGAGAACAGAACACTGAACTGGATGGGCTTTTGGTCTAACCTAGCAGGGCTATTATGCTCTTAAGTATATCTTCACAACTATAATTGGTCTAGGTTGATAAGAGAATACATGTGCCCCAGGAGTGCACAGAGGTTCTGTGATCAGCACAAAAAATGGCATCCACTACCCCACAAAAAAGAAACTACATCCCTTGCCAAAAACAGATTACTAACACTTATTTCTGTACCTATAAATTATCTGCAAAGTCTGTTAGCCAGATTTATAAATTGCAGCTTTTAGGTGCTTGGGTATCAAGAAGCAATCTGTATACCTGTGATAAGCAAGTACTGCAAGTATGTAAGGGCAAATGTATTATTCTACACTGGCTTCAACAGATGTGTTAATCCTTCCTAGCAAACTGTCAGACAGGATGCAATCACACATGAGAACTAAAGTTCACACGCTTTGCAAATCAGTGAACACCCAGCTCGGAGGCACCAAGTTGCCCCGAAGATTGGAGGTGTGTGTCATGCGACACCACACACATCTCACGACACCGTGCAGCCTTCTGCGAGGCTGCACCAGCCCTTGCAGCATGGAGGGAAACAAATATTGAGGGAGCCGAAGACACCTCGCCCCCTAGAATTGGCGCGCCTGACCCAGCTATTTGATGGGATCCAACTTCAAGTATGGCCCAAAGATCATACTACTTCCTGCTGCCAAGGCAAAATACTCTCCCTGAATACTGATTTCACACTACCTGAAGTTTTCCAAGTGCCTTCCACAGTGTTCCACCAATAACAAGGCAAGTTGTGCTAATTCCCCAAGCTAATTCCCCTAACTCACAACAAGGGGGAGATCTCAATTCCATACCCATCATATGCAGCTTGAACCATACCATTTTTAGTTTGCTGTGGACATTGAACTCCCACCAATAGAGATGGTAGATATAGAAGGAGAAATCATCATCACCACTGCTGCTGGTGTAGGACAAGACATATCTCCCACACTTAGAGAAGCCAAGGAAAATGTGCCTGCAAAGAAAAATTAAGACTATCAGGTCCATGTGTAGAATGACCACCCATGCAGCTAAGGAATAGCCAGCACAATGACAGTTCATCACAGAGAATGAGAGACATAGTCTTACCCTGCACACAAGAAATGTTCATCAACAATGCTCTTCAGAGATACACAAACTCTTGGTGGTAGCTTACGGAAGAGGCGAGGTGAGAGCTGTCCACTGATCTGCAAGGGGTATCAAAGACAGTAAAGAAAGTTCTCTTAAAGATCTCAAGGCCATATCTAATGTACAAAATACCACAAATGGTCAAAAGGGGGAGTGGGCCACATTAGAGTTACATGGGTGTTAATGGGGCTTAATCAGCGGCAGAAGCATCTGGTGCCGTCTTTGTGGTCCTGACAAGTCACTGATTCTTGACAGAAATCAACTGCAAACCTTACATCACAGATGAGCCATACCTCTAGTTGCACATGAATATCACTGCCCCACTCAAGATTCAAGATGGCACAAATGAATAGGAATGGACTTAAAGTGGCCAACTTCTCACTTATACTCTTTGCTCTGGTGTTAAAGGAACAAGGAGTGATAGCAGGTGCCAACGACCCAATAGCTGGCTTGCACTCAACATTAAACTATGGTTTAGTGTTAAATGCATAAGCTGGAATGAGACTCACACACTCTTCTCTTCCTTCTCTTTAGCAGACATAAGGAGGATGCAGCTAACACTTTGTTTCATTTCAAAGAACTCTGGGTTACATTATACAGTCGTACCTTGGCCTTGGCTGATGAACGCCTTGTGAGTCAAACGTTTTGGCTCCCAAACACCGCAAACCCAGAAATGAGTGTGCCAGTTTGTGAATGTTCTTTGGAACCTGAACATCCAATGCGGCTTCCAAATGTTTTGGAAGTCGAATGGATTCCGTTCGACTTCTGAGGTACGACTGTATATGATCCAAAAATTGTGGTTGAAGGAAGCCACCTTTTTATTCATAACCCATGCTTTGAAAATGGCTTGCTTACTATAGAAATGGGGGTGGCGAACTAAATTGAAGAAAAAGTAATGCGGCTTCACACAGCACAATATGGCTTTACAGAAGACAGCAGCAATAGCAATAGATTACTTTTATAAGTAATTTTACACGCTCACAGAGAATAGGTCTGACCAAATGCTTTTAATGACAATAAAAAGGAACCTCTGTGTACAGGTGTAATATACATCTGATTAACAGGTGCTGAGGAAAACCTCCTGTTGTTACCCATCCTCTATATGCCCTGCCTGCAAGTTTTCCAGGAGCATCTGACTGCTGGACTAGAAGGATTTTGGTTCAATCTAGCAAAGAAATTATGTTCTTTATTAGAAGGCTCCCCAAAAGACTGGCAAAGCAAAGGACAATAAAGCTTTGAAGTACTTCATCCAACAAGCCACAACATAAAAGATTAATAATGAATTATATCTGCAGGAGAGGAAAAATGGCTGGGAACAGATGATCTATCCTCGGCTGACCACTAACTGTGAATCTGAATGCCACTGGTCTCTGCAACTCACAAAAAATATAAACCCCTCTATGATATTAATTTTACATCCACCCCAATTTTATGTTCCTTCCATCACAATACTACTTCACATTCTCTCAATATGCTTGCTCTTTCCCTACACATGTGTCTGTAGATTACAACATCTTTGTCTTACCCAGAACCACCCAACCAGTGTTAGAAACTGAGATATGAAAGCTAGGAACTAAAGGGCACCTTAAACCAAGGTTATGGGAGCAACAACAGAATGCCTAGGTGCGCTTTTTTATAACAAGAATACTAAGCTGAAAATCAATGAACTGCAGCTAAAATATTATGTTCATTTTCCACATGGTCTAGTCCTTCCTCCGCCCACCCCCCTAATATTCTTAAGAGGGTCTCTTCTCCGGTCTTCAGAGTGTAGCTGGAAGTGAGAAGGCAAAAAAGGTCCTTCTTTCCTTCCACTCTGCAGTTTTAATCTGAAATCTTAGGTACAGTACTGCGCCCAGAACTCAGAAGCTGCTCACGCTAATGAAATTCCCTGTCACAAAATGCGCCTAGAACAATGGGAGTTTCGAACATTGCACACAACCCAATGAGGTAAAGCAGACAGACAGAAGAACGACTAGCCAAAGGTCACATGATTAGCTTGATGGTAAAGCAGGCATCTGAACATATGCCTCTCTTGTACTAGCCTAATCCAACACAGCCAGAAATCCCTCCATACACCATTCACCTCCACCAAACTATCCACTTTCATAGAGAAATAATCTTTTAGCGGAAGAATTCTTAATGCTTTCATCACACACACAAAACTATGCATTTATTTCAATTATTTATATTCCACCTTACATACAAATTTGTCAAGATGGCTTTAAAGTAACATTAAACTGCATTTTTATAAATGAATGAATGAAGACCAGAACATAACAAACAATGTATAAAAGTAATCAGGATCCTTCCCACAGGGCAGTTACTGGTAAAAAGGCCCTGAGGGGTAGGGATGGCCAGCTGTGAGGTGCTCCTTGCATGAATCCTCCTCTCTACTGGACTTGCTTCCACTGGAACAGTTGATAGCAGATGGGCCTGTGGAGTGAAGGGCACTGGGAAGTCCAGCTGCAGCAGACTCTGAGGTTTTGGTTTTTGTATAATAATAATAATAGTAGTAGTAATAATAATAATAATAATAATAATAATAATAATAATTTATTTATTTATTTATACCCCGCCCATCTGGCTGGGTTTCCCCAGCCACTCTGGGCGGCTTCCAAAAGAATATTAAAATACTGTGATATATCAAACATTAAAAGCTTCCCTAAACAGGGCTGCCTTCAGATGTCTTCTAAAAGTCTGGTAGTTGTTGTTCTCTTTGACATCTGGTGGGAGGGCGTTCCACAGGGAGGGTGCCACTACCGAGAAGGCCCTCTGCCTAGTTCCCTGTAACTTGGCTTCTCGCAGTGAGGGAACCGCCAGAAGGCTCTCGGTGCTGGACCTCAGTGTCCGGGTAGAACGATGGGGGTGGAGACGCTCCTTCAGGTATACTGGACCGATTATTAGCTGCATGTGTTTCCCACCCTTCCTTAAAGTGACATTCCACCACCATCTTTCACAGACTCCTTGCACACCCCCAACCACAGGCAACAGCTCATTCCCTCATCCTAGTCACTCCTCGCCAGGCTCCCTAGTGTCACACAATCTTCTCCAGCACTTCCATCACAGTCTGCCATTCACTCTCCCAGTACACCTGTTTCTCCTCATGATACACACACCTATACCTACAGTATTAGCAATTCCAGAGGGGTGTGCGTATTGGTTTGTTGAAACAGAAAAGGCTAAAACTTGGTTAGCTTTCAGGGATTTCAATACCCAATGCACAACTATGTGCAAGGTGTTTTCACATGGTTCTAACCTACCGTATTCCCATCCCATCTCCATACATTTATCTTACAGATTTTTTTAAAATTTAATTTGTATCCCCAAATCCAATTCATACCCTCAAACATGCACACCTTCCCCAATTTACATTGAACAAAGGCCTTCTTGGTGGTGGCTGCTCCCAGATAACTTTGAAACTCCCTCCCTGGAGAAGTGAAGACTGGCTCCCTCCTAGTATGTACTATGTACTCTATGTGTTCTTTTTGTTTTTATGTTGCTTATGAGGCTACTCTTGAAAACCATAAAATACATATTTTATTTTTAAATTGGCTCTCTCCATATTGTTCTTCTGCCAGCAGGTGAAAAGGAAATTATTCCAAAAAGCTTTTTGAGAACTGTCCATTTTTAATGAGGGCTGCTGCTGCGATCGTTGTTTTCATCTGTATGTTTAGACTAAACGTGTATATACTTATAGTTTTTATTCTATTAATGTTTAATTGCTTTTTAATTATTATTCCCTATGTTCTCAGCCGAGTCCCTGTCAGGGAAAAAGGCGGGTTGTATATATAAATAGATATATTATAATGATAATGGTAACAGTAGTAGCAGTAGTCATGCAACTCAAAACATTGCTGTTTAGACAAGCCTACCAGATGGAAGCTGA
>NC_139550.1:33425493-33700095 GCF_965153285.1 Podarcis tiliguerta
GAAGCAGCCTCCCCCTCCCCCTCCCAACGAGCGTCCCGTTCGGAGCCCCGCCCATCGCCTTCTCCTCATTGGCCAGCCTCGCGCGCGAGGAATCGCTTGTTCGCCGCGGCGCTCTGGGATTCTTAGGCGCTCCTTTCTCGCTCTCCATTGGCAGCCGCAGCCGCCGATCATCTCCGCTGCCTGCCTCCAAATCCTGCAGCCGCGCGTGCTGAGCTTGCGATTGGTGGGGCCGCTTTTCAGTCTGGGAAATAGCTTTCAGTTGCCGCCGATGAGAAACGATGCGTGCTTTAATGCCCCGCCTTAACGGGGTTCTCAGTCCCGCCCCCAACGTAGAGGAAGCCGATAGGGCAAAATAAAAACGTGCGTGTTGCCCCGGCAACGAGGCTTCGGCCTGCGGTCCTGTCAAGCGAGGACCACAGGGAGCGGGAGGGAGGCTTCCTTACCTAGGCAGGAGTTGATAGAAAGTTGAGGGGGTGCGAGGGTTGACTGAATTCCCCCCTACCAAGACAAGCAAAAACTCCCTGCAAGCGGAAGATGAGCAATAAAAGCACTCAGCTCTCTGGCTAGCTTTCTGCCTGCAGGGACTTTAACCACCAGGGATGGGGGCATTCAATCTAGTTGCAGGAGAGGGAAAAATGGAAGAGAGCTCCATGGCTTCAGCTGACAGGACACACACACACACACCCTTGACATTTGGCTCCCCCATCTCTGAACTGTTTCCATTCAAGCTGGTCAACTATGCAACTTTGAGAATTGATGCATAAGTTTGCTGGTTTCTCCTTTTCCTTATGATGTGAACCTCCTTTCGTCTGTACAGAAAAAAATGGGTGATATTATCATTGTGGTAATTATACAGAGTTGTGCGGAAGTTGCCCCAGGACATTTGGCCTTTTGAACATGTAGTTCTCTTTTTCCCTCCTAGAAGAAAACAATGCAACACACTTGATTTTAAAATTTAAAAATAACATATGACTTTTACTTGCTGTACTTGCTCTTGTCAGATTGAATGTACAAGACAGGCAGGCAATACTTACGGTAAAGGTAAAGGGACCCCTGACCATTAGAGGTCCAGTCGGGACCGACTCTGGGGTTGCGGCGCTCATCTTGATTTATTGGCCGAGGGAGCCGGCATACAGCTTCCGGGTCATAAGCGGCATGACTAAGCCGCTTCTGGCGAACCAGAGCAGCGCACGGAAACTCCGTTTACCTTCCCGCCAGAGTGGTACCTATTTATCTACTTGCACATTGACATGCTTTCAAACTGCTAGGTTGGCAGGGACCGAGCAACGGGAGCTCACCCCGTCGCAGGGATTCGAACCGCCGACCTTCTGATCGACAAGTCCTAGGCTCTGTGGTTTAACCCATAGCACCACCCGCATCCCAATACTTACATTACTGAAGAATATTTACATTAATTTGTACCTGAGACTGATCCGTATTTACTGACTGACTCTGAGGCAGACAGCAGCATAGCACACAACATGCTTGCTGCTCTCACAGTTAAAACTCACACAACAGTTGATAACTAACTTGGGGGGGGGACTGCCTAAGGCAGGGGTCAGCAAACATTTTCAGCAGGGGGTGAGTCCACTGTTCCTCAAACCTTGCGGGGGGTCCGGACTATATTTTTTTGGCGGGGAAATATGAACGAATTCCTATGCCCCACAAATAACCCTAAGATGCATTTTAAATAAAAGGGCACATACTACTCATGTAAAAACGCTGATTCCCGGACTGTCCATGGGCTGGATTGAGAAGGTGATTGGGCCGGATCCGGCCCCCAGGCCTTAGTTTGCCTACCCCTGGCCTAAAGCATATGGCATTACAATATTCTATGCTACAGCATTAACCTTTTAGGATGCACCATTCCCAAAATCATTTCAGTGCTATCATCAAGTAGTATGTTGATCTAGGATTCTACAAGGCTGCACACTTTCTGCCATAGGCGTAGCCAATGGGGGGCAGGGGGCAGCTGTCCCCCTAACTCAATACAAATCTTCAGATGAAGAAAAGTACTTCCAGGGCCAAGAAGACTGTTGAGACATACCAATTTTGGCAGCACAAGTTTGGTGAGGCAGAGTAGTAGATAGATACATAATTTTCAGGAAGTGTCCCTTGCACTTATAAATTGGGTTTTGCTGTAGATGAGAATGAGAGTGAGAATGACTAACTTCTATGGAAAAACTGTCACAGGTGTAAGCAAAGCATACTGTGTGTTCATTTGACACTGTGTGTATGTTTGCATGTGTGACATGATGTCTGACAGAGAATTTGTGCAGCTGGAAAATCTGCTTTTAAAACCCCCTGAAGGGATGCTAAAAAAAGAATTTGAGGAGCACATTGCTAAACAAAAACATGAAGAACACCACCAACAAAAATTCATTTAAATACATTAGTAGCAGGAGATTGGCTAGGGTGGGTGTTGGACCTTTAGATGACAGCAGATAAAAAGGTGTGCTAAAGGATTTTTTTGCATCTGTCTTCACAGCAGAAGATATAGGGCAGATTCCTGGGCCTGAACTTTCACAAGAAGGGAGTCTGAGGAACTGAGGCAAATAGAAGTGACAAGAGATGAAATTCTAGGGCTTCTTGATAAAATGAAAATTGACAAATCAATTGACTCTTCTAGCAACATTTCCCCTTACTTTTTAGGAGGGAAAAAGTGAGTCTTATAGAGCAAAAAATACAGTAATTCTTATATAGCATAAGTACTGTGAGTCACCTCTTAGGTTCAGAATGAGTACAAATCTAAACAGCAACAAAAATGAACCAGAAAGCACGGGCATAGCCGGGATTTTTGTTGTGGTGGCAGAACCTCAGATTTGTTGTTTTTCTCTTTGACATCCTGTGGGAGGGGGTTCCACAGGGCGGGTGCCACTACCAATAAGGCCCTCTGCTTGGTTCCCTGTAACTTGGCTTCTAGCAGCGAGGGAACCGCCAGAAGGCCCTCGGCACTGGACCTCAGTGTCCGGGCAGAACGATGGGGGTGGAGACGCTCCTTCAGGTACAGTGGTACCTCAGGTTACAGTCGCTTCAGGTTACAGACTCCGCTACCCAGAAATATTACCTCAGGTTAAGAACTTTGCTTCAGGATGAGAACAGAAATCGTGCTCCAGTGGCGCGGCGGCACCGGGAGGCCCCATTAGCTAAAGTGGTACTTCAGGTTAAGAACAGTTTCAGGTTAAGAACGGACCTCCGGAAGGAATTAAGTACTTAACCCGAGGTACCATAATATACTGGACTGAGGCTGTTTAGGGCTTTAAAGGTCAGCACCAACACTTTGAATTGTGTTCAGAAACGTACTGGGAGCCAGTGTAGGTCTTTCAAGACCGGTGTTATATGGTTTCGGTGGCCGCTCCCAGTCACCAGTCTAGCTGCCGCATTCTGGATTAGCTGTAGTCCCTAAGAAAACTATACAGTGAACCCACAACTTGAGCTCAATTTACTTAACGCCATTGCAACCTTATGTGGGGTGGAGGGGAATGAATAAATAAATGGAGAGCGGAGAAACCATTTATATGTCCTCCCCCACATGTGCACCCAGCAAGTTTTCCTTGCTTACTGGGCTCTGGGAAGCTTTTATATTGTGGTATACTCAGTGGCGTAGCGTGGGTTGTCAGCACCCGGGGCAAGGCAAGTAATTTGCGCCCCCTAACCCGGGGCAAGGCAAGTAATTTGCACCCCCCCCCGCTGCACTGTCCCTCCCCCAGATAGTCCCTCGCTCTCTCTCCGCACCGCACCGCACGCCTGGCACCCTCCCCTCCACAGTGGGCGGCGACCCGGCGGCTCGGATCGGATTCGCACAGCCAGCACTGCAGTGAGAGAGAGTGAGTGAGCCAGGTAGGGGCAGAGAGCTGCGAGTGCGAGCGCGCGCCCCCCAGATGTTGCGGCCGGTGCAGCCGGCCCCCCCTGCACCCCCCACGCTACGCCACTGGGTATACTTCCTTGCAATCGTCTGATGACAGGTGGTCTAGAAACAAGATCATTGATGACAAGGGAGCACGCCAACCCGGTAATTCTACCCTATGTGCTTTTCACTGAAGTGCATGGCACTGTTTATATCTCAGATTTTGCAAGGGCAGAGTTAAAATGTCCTGTTTTTCTTCCCTTTTTTATTTATCTCAGCACTTCTTGGGCTCTGACTGTGCCTTCATGTCATCCTAACTGGAGATGGAGCCCTGGCTGTGCTGTGTGCCCCAGCCTGGCACAGAACTGAATACGCTGGCAAACATAACAAGGAAGAGGTGAGGGAACCAATAACAAAACAATAAACAAAAAAAGTGTTTATATATCCATCACTTAAGCCAAGCCAGGAAAGGAAGCTATAAATAGTGCTTTCAAGCCAGCTAGTCAGATGTCACTGTTTGGCAGTCTTCAAACAAAGAACTGTGTCCTTTTGCTGCCAAGTTAAGTTCAGCCCTGTAACACTTCTGTTTTTCTCCAACCTAGATAATTTTGCATATCAGATTCTTATGTGTCTGAAAATCTGGTAGGCTGGAAGTATGCAGTCAAGACATTGAGGCAGGCTGTCTGCAGCAACAGAGAAATTGAGTTCCAGGAAAAATGATAAACCCAGAACTAGATTTTGAAACAAATTCTACTGTCTGAAATAAAGCACTAAAACTAAGCACATGTCTTGGGCTCATCCCTGGTTCAAATTAAGCCTTACATGTAGGCCAGATCTGGAAGCTTTTTTTGGCCGAGTGAAGTGAGTCCATGGCTTCACAGAATTCCTCTATCTCATCCCAATGACATATGGGAAACTACAAGTGATCCATTCCAGAGTCACTGAAATATTCCTGGCATCTGCTTTCAGAGCTGTATAAATTTGCATGACAATCAGAAAAACCAGAAGCACCTGCTCTTGTTTACCAACTCTTGCATTGCATAATTCAGGGCTCCCCAAATTGGGGACATGAGAAGCCTGTAGGGACGAGTGATGGGCCGACAAGTATGTTTTTATTAAAACTGCACCATCACAAATCTGAGTAGAATGCCATATTCCTTTTGTGGGCAAAGCAAGTTACTTTATAGTTGGCTTTTTCTGTGGTGGTGGTGCTGCTGCCCCACAATCCAAAATTCACTATATCTGCACATTTGTTAAAGGCACAGATGTTGTCTTTCTAAGGGGATGTTGACTAGAGTGCATACAGCCCTGCTGGATCGGACCACAGTTCCTTCTGCTTTAACATCCTGCTTCCAGCAGTGGCCAGCATCCAGGAAGTCCCCAGTCAGGGCAGGAAGGCAACAGCCCTACCCTTCGCTAATCCCCTAGCATCTAGTGTTCAAATATACGCTGCTGCTAAGCACCTATCATGACTAATACCTGCTGATAAAGCCGCACAAGTTGTCTGCATAAACTTGTCTAGCCTTTTTGTATCTAAGCCTAAGCCAACCCCACATCTCATGGCAGCAAATTGCATAAGTGAATCATAAATTGTGTGAAAAAGTACTTTCTCGTTCCCTTCCTGAATCTACTGCTCATCCATTTCACTGGATGGCCTCATGCCTTAGTGTTATGTCAGACAGATAAATGCCTACTCGACTTCCTGTTTTCGTTGCAGCTGTCTCAATTCCTGAGTTCTCCACTAGAGCCAGTTTTCCTTGAAGATTCAGTGAGTTCAAGTCCCTCTCAATATGTTTTTGGAGACTTCTAGAGAATGGGGAAACAAATGAAGATTACCAGTTGATAGGAATCACAGGTGGGCAGGTTCCTGTTGTGTTCATGCCCAGTGTGCAAGCTTCCCACTGGTATCTAATCAACTACTGCAAGAACAGAATGCTGGACTAGATGGGCCATGGACCTGATCCAGCAGTCTTTGTCTTACGTTCCTATGAAGACCACCTCAGAACCTGCTCCAGTTGGACTTTTCCCCACACCACAGGGTCATCTACAGTCAGGGCTTTACAGCACATGTGAAACATAGTCTCCCCCTCCAATACTTCTCCATGCTGTAGTTTCAATTCCCAGCGACCCCTAACAATACAGGCAGCAACCATTTTGCATGTGTCCAATTGATGGGCAACCACCGACACCTGGGTCCTTTTGGATCTGGAAGAGGGCAGAATGGGAGCATAACAGGGCGAAGTGGACTTATGCGTCGTCCACCAATGCATAGGGGAACCAGGAACGAACCCCCCGTGCAAAATGGTTGCCACCTGTGCTTCAAAGACCACCTCTCCCTACATCTGGACCCTGTGATCATAATCCGAGGCCCTTCTTTGTCTGTCCGCTGCATGAGAGGTCTGGAAGGCAGCAACACAAGAGTGGGCCTTTTCTGCAGTTGCTCGCTATTTGTAGAATGCTCTCCCCAGGAAAGCTTGCTGGCACCTTCATTGCATACCTTTAGGCGCAAAGCAAATACATTTCTCTATAACCAGGCCTTGGGCTGATAACATTCTGTGGCCTTTTAAAAGTGTTTATTATGTATTTTGTGATTTAATTTTGTGTTTTTATGTTGTGAACCACCTTGTGATCTTTGGATGAAGGGTTGTATACAAATTTTATTACTATTAATAATAATAATAATAATAACAGTAAGAATAAAAAAACTACAGTACCCAGAATTCTTTGAGAAGGGAAATGTGCTTTGAATGTGTAAGGAGCCCAGTAGAGAGAGGGAGGCAGGTGAAGACCACCTTGGCAACTATTCCATCTGGACTGTCTCCTTTCAAGACAGACACATTCTACCATTAAATGCCCTGTGGGAAGGATGTCTTTTTATACGTTGCTGTTGTTTATTGTGGTAGTTTAAAAATGTAGTTTAATATAAGCTGCATTTGAAGGAATTGTATCCTGAAAGGCAGGATATAAACAATGGGCTAGTGCAAGGATAATAACAGAAACGAATTTGTTTATATCATGGTCCACATACCCTGTTAAAGCATGTGGGCATCATTGTCATGTGTGTGCAGGAGCCAGGCCCTGTGACCAGGACTGGGGCCTTCCTAAGTTTGTTCTGGAGAGGCAAGGCTCGACCGCAAAGGTGAGGCCAATTGGTAACTCATAGCACCTGGTGGCAAGAGCTGGGAAGGGATATAAGGTCAGCATTTCCCTTCAGCTCTTTGCCCCAGCAACATGTTCCCTGCCTTGCTGTGTTTGGTTCCTTGACTCCTTGTACCCCTGCCTTTGTGATTCCTTGCTCCATGGACCCCTGCCTTTGTGACTCCTTTCTCCTTGATCCTCGGACCCCTGCCTTCGTGATTCCTTGCTTCTGGACCCTTGGCTTCTTGACTCCCAGCTCTCTGACCCTCGGACTCTTGGCTTCCCAACTCCTGGCTTCTGGACTCCCGTTCCTGCTCCCACCCTGCCATCTTGCCCCCGGTCCCGACATCCCCAGCTGGGACTTCGATCGCCCGTGAACCGGACCATGACAATCATCCTGTCCTGTTGATTCCTCCATTTTGTTCAGGGGGAATAAAATCGGGGCATTTTGCGGCTGGACAGAGAATGGAACCCAACTTGCCCTAACTTTGTGACCCTGGAACCAGGTAGTCTTTAAGTGTTTGGCAGTTTCTCTTCCCAAGGTAAAAAGCCGCAGAGGAAGGCTGGTGGCAGCCACTGGATAACAAATTGCAGTCCCAAAAACTGATTGCTGGTGTGTGGGACTGAAGTACAAACATGCAGATAGATATTCCAGAGAAGTGCTGTAAGTGTCCTGGGAGGTGGGCATGTGTGTGGGGGGGGGGAGTCATTTTGAAGGTCAAATGTCTGTCATTCAGATTGCAGCTGATAACTTTGATGTAATATCCTTAACCTTAAAGGTAAAGGGACCCCTGACCATTAGGTCCAGTCATGGCCGACTGGGGTTGTGGTGCTCATCTTGCTTTACTGGCCGAGGGAGCCGGCGTACAGCTTCCGGGTCATGTGGCCAGCATGACTAAGCCACTTCTGGCGAACCAGAGCAGCGCACAGAAACGCCTTTTACCTTCCCGCTGGAGCGGTACATATTTATCTACTTGCACTTTGACGTGCTTTCGAACTGCTAGGTGGGCAGGAGCTGGGACTGAGCAATGGGAGCTCATCCCGTCGTGGGGATTCGAACCGCTGACCTTCTGATTGGCAAGTCCTAGGCAGTGGCGTAGCGTGGGTTGTCAGCACCCGGGGCAAGGCAAGTAATTTGCGCCCCCCCCCCCGCTGCACTGTCCCTCCCCCAGATAGTCCCTCGCTCTCTCTCCGCACCGCACCGCACCGCACGCCTGGCACCCTCCCCTCCACAGTGGGCGGCAACCCGGCAGCTCGGATCGGATTCGCACAGCCAGTGAGAGAGAGTGAGTGAGCCAGGTAGGGGCAGAGAGCTGCGAGTGTGAGCGCC
The DNA here is from genome assembly GCF_965153285.1 of Podarcis tiliguerta. Taxonomy (NCBI): domain Eukaryota; kingdom Metazoa; phylum Chordata; class Lepidosauria; order Squamata; family Lacertidae; genus Podarcis; species Podarcis tiliguerta. Next base: position 33,433,809 of record NC_139550.1, read on the forward strand.
CCCCCCAGATGTTGCGCCCGGTGCGGTCGCCCCCCCCTGCACACTCCACGCTACGCCATTGGTCCTAGGCTCTGTGGTTTAATCCTTAATCTTATCCTGACTTAATTTTTACAGTGCAAGTTTGATATTTGACTCTGTGAGCTTTGCAGGGGCCTTTGCTTGAAACCACAGCAGGGTCCCTCTGAGCATGGTCAGGGGGCACACTGTTCCCTGTGCCAAGTCTCATGTTTTTCTTAGGTGTTCAAGTAAGACCAGCCTTGAAAGTCCTGGGAGAGCGCGGGGTGCCGCTGCTGACAGGTTAACTGGAGGAGATACAGGACTAAGGTGGGCGCGCTGGAGAAAGATATGGAGAAAGCAGTCAGTCCGCGGGCGCGGCGCAATTGATCAGTGGCGTAGCGTGGGGGGTGCAGGGGGGGCCGGCCGCACCGGCCGCAACATCTGGGGGAGGGGGCGCGCTCGCACTCGCAGCTCTCTGCCCCTACCTGGTTAGGGGGCGCAAATTACTTGCCTTGCCCCGGGTGCTGACAACCCACGCTACGCCACTGCAATTGATCGGCCCCTGGAGCGTTGCGCCTCGCTGGCATTTCACCCACCTCTCTCCGCGGAGGCAGCGTTATGCAATAGCTCGTCTTAACTTTGATCGGATGGAAAACAAGGAGACGCAACAATTCTTTCTCTCCCCCCCCCCCTTCCGCCCCACTCCCACGCAGAAACAGCGGCGACAGGTCCGTCCCGGTTGCCTTTGGGGAAGAAAGGGGAGGGCTTTCCCCCGGCTCCTTCCCCTTGCGCTCCTTGGGCTCCTCCGCAGCAAGAGGTTGGTTTCAGAAGGGAAAGGAAGGCGAGCGAGCGAGCCAGCGGGGAGGGCAAGGGGTGCCGCCCCGCGCGGCTCTGGATCCCATTCGCGACCCGCGGCATCCTCCCGCGGAGAGGCGCCTCCAACCGAGCAGGGCGATGGTGAGCGAGCGAGGACCCGGGCGCCGCTTCCCCCCGCGTGGCGCCCCGGAGCGCGCCGGCAGGGGGCGACGCGGAGGGGCCGAGGGGCGGGGAGGTCCCCAGGCGGGCGCGGGGGGAGTTGCCCCTTTCGCGTGGGAGGCGCCCGGGATGCCGGGGAGCTAAGACCCGTGTCGCGCGGGGTCGGAAAGGTCGTGTGCATGCTGCGCCTGGGGGCAAAGGGGCCACCGCGCGGGTTAACGGTTGTGCAGCCCGAAACCTAGGGTTATTCAGCATTAATGGATGCTGCAGGTATGCTTTCTGTTTGGGTTTGACTAGGAGGGGAAATCGTTGTCTCCTGCGTCTTTAACAACCGCACAGCAGGCAGGTTGGGGTGGTGGTTGTTATGATAATGATGCTTTACATGTGCAGCTCTTTCTGTCGTGGAGATGAGAGTTCCTAATATTATGATTATTATTCCTGCATGATAGGAAGTGTGTGGCGCGGGAAGAAGGGTAAGGAGGAGAAACGTCCTTCCAAATATTGTTTCTTCTTTTTTTCTGAATACAAAAGCGAAAGCTAACAAGCAGACAAGACTCCTTGGCTCAGAACCAAGGGCTTCTAGCTTCTGTCTCTTCTGTTTGACAGACTGGTGTCCGGTGGTAAGGAGACAAGGACTGGTTGTTTCCTGCTTTGAGCAGGCTTCTATGGTTCCCAAGATCGGTTTACAGACATGCTGGAAAGAATTCCCAAAGGAGCTGAACGCAAACCCAGGCGCACTTTGCCAATGGCATCATCCCTTGTCCTTGGGGCAAACTGGCCTCCTGACCTTCCAGCTGGCCAGAGATACCAGATTGCCCCCGGAATGGTATTGGGTCCCTCCAGTATTGGCCACAGGGATACAATCAGTGCAGTTTCAAGGTCCATTTCCCCTCCCCTCCTTCTGGCCTGTTTGGGGATGATTCCCTAAAATCCATTCTCCTTGGTTTAGTATACAGTGGTACCTCAGATTAAGAATTTAATTCGTTCTGGAGGTCTGTTCTTAACCTGAAACTGTCCTTAACCTGAAGCACCACTTTAGCTAATGGGGCCTCCCGCTGCACCGCCGCTGCACAATTTCTGTTCTCATCCTGAAGCAAAGTGCTTAATCTGAAGCACTATTTCTGGTTTAGAGAAGTCTGTAACCTGAAGCGTATGTAAACCGAGGTACCACTGTATTCTTATAGCACCTTGGAAAGTCACTGTATTCCTGTGGCAATATGTTTCAAAAATTTTTAGTTGGCATTATCTATGTGGAGGGAAGTATACCAAGCAGAGATGGTTAAAAACATGAGTCCTGCTGGATCGGGCAGAAAGGCTAGTCTAGGCCAGCATATACCTATGGGAAGCAGGACCTGAATGCAACAGTGTTCTCTTGCTTGGGATGCCCAGCAATTGGCGTTCAGAGGCACACTGCCTCTTGAGACTACTTGCAGCCTTTCTCAACATCAGTGGCGTAGTGTGGGTTGTCAGCACCCGGGGCAAGTAATTTGTGCCCCCTAACCCGGGGCAAGGCAAGTAATTTGCGCCCCCCCCCCGCTGCACTGTCCCTCCCCCAGATAGTCCCTTGCTCTCTCTCCGCACCGCACCGCATGCCTGGCACCCTCCCCTCCACAGTGGGCGGCGACCCGGCGACTCGGATCGGATTCGCACAGTGAGAGAGAGTGAGTGAGCCAGGTAGGGGCAGAGAGCTGCGAGTGCGAGCGCGCCCCCCCAGATGTTGCGCCCGGTGCGGCCAGCCCCCTGCACCCCCCACGCTACGCCACTGCTCAACATGGGGGTCCCCAGATGTTGTTGAACTACAACTCCCATCACCCCTAGCTAGCAAGGCCAGAGCTCAGGGATGATGGGAGCTGTAGTCCAACAACATCTGGGGACCCACAGGTTGAGAACCACTGCTACTTGCTTCTGAAAGCAGCTGCTCTGTACAACCTCAGAAGTGCAAGCCCAGGGCTCTCTCCAGAGGAAGAGAGTCTTCTGGGCCACAACTCTCAGATTAAGGGGCTGCCGAAAATATTACCAGCCCATGTGACTGGTTGTGCTATCAAGCGCTCATTAATGCCACAGATTAGGGGTGGAGGTGGATTGCCGGGCAGCTCTGCTTTCTGATGGGCAATCCTGAACCCATTTCAGGACCACAAAGCTCAGCTCCCATTCATTTTAATGGGGCTGTGCATTGACTTAACTGATGGGAAACGATGACGTATGGATTCTTCCACTTCTTGGGCCCGTCCTGAATGGGGCATGCTGGGACGAGAGTGGGGAAGTGATTTAAAGGATCTAGGCAACCTCAGGCCAGAGGAACCCTTTGAATGCTCCCAGTCATCCATCCTCCCTGCCGCTCCCCCCCCCCTCGCCGCTCCCCCCCCCATGCACAATTCCACATCCCGTTCCTCAGCTCCAGCTCTCAGGCTTGTTAGGCTCAAACTGTTCACAGTTTTCTTCCCCCAATAAATGCTGGCCCAATAAAGCCACTGGTTTGCACGGCAGTGTGTGAGTAGGCACCCCACCTTCACTAGTCAGCAACCGTTTACGAGCCCACACACATCTTTGACACCCTTCCCCATGCACAGGAACTCTACCCAAACATTTACAACACAGGCTGCCCTGTTTTATTTCATTTTGCCACCATGCCGTGCTTCTCCCATCTCCCATGCAGCACGCTCATTCGCCTAGCTCCCCGCTGGAAGAGACAAGCACCCCCTTGTGCCTTCCATCTCCCCCCTCCAAATAAATGAGGCGTTTCCATACTTTTAAGGGGCTCTGTCTGCATTTCAAGTGGGGATCATGGGGGTGGGGAGAGAAGGGGGGGCTTCCTGGCCTACCTGGTGAAGCAGACAGGGGAAGCATTGAGAGAAAAGCATGCGCAGGGTGGTTGTATAGAGCTCCTATTGACTAGCCCTGACCTCTGCCCCCAGCAGCTGGGCAGTGGCCGTCTTCTACTATTCCTGCTGGCGAGCATCCCTTGCAGCTTCCTGCTCGACAGCCTTGATGACGACGAACTGCTGCTGGCGACATCCCAGCCCATGGGAGGCATCCCAGCCCAGAACGTGCCTGGCTGCCCAGCCAACTGCACCTGCCCAGCAGAAGAGACAGTGGACTGTGGTGGCCTTGACCTGCACATCTTCCCCAGCAATATCTCTGCAGGCATCCAGCATCTTTCACTGCAGGTGGTGGAGGGGATCCTGGGCAGAAGCGGAGGGTGGCCTTGTTGGGTGGGAGTATGTCAGGGGCTGGCAGGATGTTGAGGACTGTGCACTGGGGGGAAGAGGGGCTGGAGTCTGACTCGAGAGATGAGGGCAGTGGGTTGTGGGGGCTTGTACAAGCCAGGAGGCAAGAATCCAAGGTAGGGGGAGCTTCAGAGCTGGAGGAAGAGGAGGCAGGCAAGGCAAGGGAAGGGAAGGGGTGGGTGCTTCCCTACCCTCTCCTGCACCACTGTCTCCCAGAACCAGGAGAGTACTGAAGCGGGAAGAGCAAAGGCAGCTTTCACACAGGCATAGTCTCCAGTTGCATGTGTGCAGCCTGTCAGTGGAAGGTAAATAAATGGGTGGAGGGGGAGCAGTCCCTAGTTGCTGCAACTGCTCCATAGAGTGTGGGCCTGGGAATAGCTGCTAGACACTAGATTGCTGTATCCAGAGCTGTAGAAGCAACAGCAAGTGTTATCTTTGACAATAAAGAGTTACTGTATTTTTCGCTCCATAAGACGCACCAGACCATAAGGCGCACCTAGTTTTGGGAGGAGGAAAACAAGAAAAAAATTATTCTGAATCCCAGAAGCCAGAACAGCAAGAGGGATCTGGCTTCTGGGATAACCGCGCCAAGCCTCTTCAGGGCAGCGGGATTAAGGCTTCCCCTGCCCGAAGAGGCTGCGCATGGCTAAGGCAGAAGCCAAGACAGGCGCATCGCTGAAGGGGCGCTGCACAGTTCTTCCTCTCTGAGAGGGAGAACTGTGCAGCGCCCCTTCAGCGAAGCTAGAGAAGGAACAGAAGGAGACCCTTCTGTTCCTCCTCTGGCTTCGCAGGACAGGTGCTGCGCAGAGAGTGAGAGCTGCGCAGTGCTCCTTCATCAAAGCGGGAGGAGGAACAGAAAGGTCTCCTTCTGTTCCTTCTCTAGCTTCGCTGAAGGGGCGCTGCACAGCTCTACCTCTCTGTGCAGCGCCATTTGCTGCATAAGACGCACTCACATTTCCCCTTACTTTTTAGGAGGGAAAAAGTGCGTCTTATGGAGCGGAAAATACGGTAACTTTCTTCAATGGGCTTTCTTTTGCCTAGGAAGTATGGAACTGCAGGAGATCAGGAGCCACCCAGATCAGAGTCCATGTGAATGCCTTGCCACTCATTCTCACCACCTGCTGGTTTTCTTTCTGCAGAACAACCAGTTGCAGGAGCTGCCCTACAATGAGGTGTCCCGACTGGCTGGCCTGAGAACCCTCAATCTACACAACAACCACATCACCTCTGAAGGTGAGCAGACCCAAGGGAGCAGGCATTTTGAAGGATTGTCAGCTTTTCAGGGGACCCTCAGCCCCTCCCTCCAATACATGAATACTTGTCTCCTAATTGACTAAAGATGCTTGTTCCCTTGAGAAGTGGATGGGTTGATTGTTGTAAGGAAACGGTTCATGCTCAGTCTTTGGCCCTTCCATCCCTTGGAGTTGTGGTGCTCCAAATGAAGGAGCTGTTAATTAGCAACCCCCTTCAGATCCAGAGCTGGCTGCACGTGAACCAGCAAGAGATCGCAAGACCATCACTGCTGCTGCTTGGGCATATATCTTGTGGGTAGAGTCGGTAGAGGGCATGAATCCCAAATCTGCCTTTTTCTGATGTGTCCCATTTTAAAGGTCTCCCAGATGAAGCCTTTGAGTCCCTGCAATCGCTTCAGTACATCTACCTGGCCAACAATAAGGTGAGTTGTGTTTTAGGAAGGGCTTGATCTTCATAGCCACTGAATTCTGTTGCTGGTAGGATTCACTAAAGGATGGGTAGGCAAGGTGTTGCACCCCATACGTTGCTGAACTTCGGTTCCCATCATTCCTGGCTGGGACTGATGGGAGCTGGAGTCCCATAACATCTACGTGGAAAGATCGGGAGGTTTCCCATCTGTGATACAGTCCAGCGTTATTTGCAAGAATCTCAGCCACCAGCAGGCACTTGCCTTCTGCACATCTTTTTCAGAATGCTTCCATCTTTGTTGGATATGTATCTGAGATGCTTCAAGATATTGTGAGAGGGAGCAAAAACACATTAGTAAATTCCAGAGGGGCAGCCAAAAAATACATGCCTAGATATAGAGAAAAAGGGTCACAGAATGCAAGACGACATCTTTGACGTTTCTGTGCAAAGCTCCAATATATTCAAAGTAAGAACAGTGATCATTCAAAGCAGGTGTAATTGGGGATAATTGATTGCATTTTTATCTTGCCCTCCATGAACTCGGAGCAGCTTCCAAGATTCACCCTCCAGGAATGCACAAAGTCCTTATGGAAGGTTGTTTTGAGATACGTGCGGTCGGTGCTGTAAGAGAAGTTCTGTGCATGAACAATTCAATATATTGTCTTGTAGGTTCACTGAAACAGTTAGGAGACCATGTGAAGATAATCATGTTATGACTCTTCATTATTCAGTGTGTGTATTATATTATAATTAAAAAGGTAAAGGTACCCCTGCCCGTACGGGCCAGTCTTGACAGACTCTAGGGTTGTGCGCCCATCTCACTCAAAGAGGCCAAGGGCCAGCGCTGTCCGAAGACACTTCCGGGTCATGTGGCCAGCATGACATCGCTGCTCTGGCGAGCCAGAGCCGCACACGGAAACGCCGTTTACCTTCCCGCTAGTAAGCGGTCCCTATTTATCTACTTGCACCCAGGGGTGCTTTCGAACTGCTAGGTTGGCAGGCGCTGGGACCGAACAGCGGGAGCGCACCCCGCCACGGGGATTCGAATCACCGACCTTTCGATCGGCAAGCCCTAGGCACTGAGGCTTTAACCCACAGCGCCACCCGCATCCCATTAATTTTAATTAATTAAAATCCTATACCACCCTTCAGAGGATCACAGGACAGTTTACAATATAAAAAACAATGTGCATATATGTTTGTTTGCACATCCCATTCTACCACCTTACAAGATAAGTTAGGCTGGATGCCCCTCACATGGCTGGGGAGGGGATTGAATCTGTCCACGCAAAAGTGAATTCCATTGAGAGGGAATAATGGGAACCATTCACTTCCATGGAAAGGAAGCAAAGGGGGGCACTCAAGGATAGCACTGAGGTGCTTATCATGCTTGGTATCCCAGCACCTTTGGGAATCAAGCCTGCTCCTGTTTGCGTAGCCCCATCCTGTTTCTTGTTCACTCCAGAGCAAGGTTTCCCAAACTTGAATCTCCAGGTGTTTTGGGACTACAATTCCCATCATCCCTGACCACTGGCCCTGCTAGCAAGGGATGATGGGAGCTGTAGTCCAAAAACAGCTGGAGACTCACGTTTGGGAAACCTTGCTCTAGAGGGTATTGGAATGTTGAGAAACAGCTTCTGTATGTGGGAAGCTTGTTCTTGCTATGGCACACAGTTCTAAAACGTGGTTTTGCATTTTCTCCTTGAGTCTTCCACGGAGCAGGCAAGCAGGCTGCATGTTTTACCACCACTTTGAAATCTGAAAGGACCTTTCTGCTGATGTGTGGCTGGGTCTGGCCGGCCAGTTCTTAGGCTGCTATGTTTCTGGCTGCTTCCCCTCTGAACAGGCTGTGGGTGGGTGTGGATGTAGGAAGCTGGACTCAGTTCAACATCTTTCTGCATCTCAGGGTGGATGACCCTTGCGGTCCCTTCCGCCTTTTATTATTTTGTGAATCTATGTGTTTATTTCCAGCTTTCGGTGGCGCCGCAGCTCCTACCCAGCACTCTGCGGATCGTGGACCTTGCAGCAAACCACCTGACTCGTGTCTACCCATTTACCTTTGGGCATAAACCTGGCCTCAGGTAAAAGTGGGACAGAGGACTGGTACACATTCCAACATAAGCAAGAGTGTTGGCAGACACCCTTTGGCATGATATTGCTTATTACAGGGATCCCAGTAAGAGAGAAAGTTATACTGTACTTTACTTTCTGAAAATCAGAGACAGCTAGAAGCAACACCCTCTGCTCAAGAGGCTTGCTGAGGTTATGAAATGAGGAAGAAAGGCACTCTGCATCTGCTCAGAGGCACCCTCTACTGCTCTCCTTACATCAGGTTACTTATTTCTCACTTGCATCAAAGTGAGTGGCAGCAGGGTGACCTATGGGGTTCCCCATGGGGTTCCCCCAGGGAGGAAAAGAGCTTGGAGAGAGCACACAAATGCTTGGCAGGGAAAGGGTGAAGCAGCTATCCTCTCCCTTGTCCCCCCCCCCAGACCCCAATCTAGCCTGAAAGCCACAAACAGCTGCCTTATATCAAAATAAAATTGGAGGTGGGAGGGTTCTTAGGGAATTCTTAGATGCAGGTATACATATGAAGAATGTGTTGTGTGAATCAGGCTTGACCCATTATAGAGGCCAAGGATTGCAGCAAGACTTTGCTTTAGGAAAAGAAGATGCTCTTCCTTTAGGATCACCAGCCCAGTGTCAAGCTCAGGGGATAGTGTTAAGTTGTGGGTGAACATAACAGACGACACAGCGATTCTTCAGACAGCTCTTGTTTATTCACAGGCCAGAACAGAACTGAACTGAAGGGTTCAGTCAGCCTGCTTATATAGAGCTCCAGTACAACGTAACTGTAACAATTTTCTAAAACTATCCAATCACTGAACGTCACTTTCGACCCCTTATTTGCATAACTATCTACAGTATCCCCCTGCTGGCCCAGGGTGAGAACTTCAGTACATAACAGATAGCATTTAGATCCAGGATGGGGTGCTGCCCCTAGGACTCAATGAGGCCAGCCCACGAGGTGGCACTGCTAACCTGTCCCTTACCTTTCCCCCCACAGGTCTGTTTATATGCACAACAACCAGCTGAACAACACAGGTCTGCCCTTTGATGCCTTCAACGGCTCCGATGCCGTGAGCACCCTCATCCTCTCCAGCAACCTGCTCACTTACGTGCCCCAGAACCTGCCCCGTGCCATCGTCCGCCTCCACTTACAGGTTGGCAGCCGAGATTTCCCACCTGGATGGTATAGAAGCAGAGGCTTGCTTCAGGGAGTCAAGAGAACAGAGCCCATCCATGAACTGGGGAGCTGAGGGAGAGAAGGGGAATCAGGAGCCCCAGATTTTAGGTCAAGGAGGATGGGGCCCAGCAGTTAAGACAGGAAAGTTGGAGTACTAAACCAGAGCCTTTGTTCTCCTGACTCTTCAGCGCCAAGCCCCACCAGTTGTGGAATTGGATTGTTTTATGCTCATTTAGAACATTTTCAAAGACACTTGCTCTTAATCTCACAGGTGTTTAGTGAAAAACAAATCCCACTTAGTTCAGTGGCATTTACTCACATTTACTCTACCGCTGGCCTGCCCCCAAATAGTTGGTTTTTAGTTTTACTCAATAGGGTGGGTGGGTGTGGGTGTTTTACTTCCCTACAAAACAAAAACAAAACTCTAACAATAAATCTCACACACAACTCCCTACAAATAGAAAAGGGCAAATCTTTGCTCCCTGACACAATGGAAAGATAATATCTAAAAAATATATCCTCTCTTAGCATCTATTCACATCCCAACGCCTAGGCTGGTGGGGTGGGAGCAGTGGAGGGGATTGTCCTTAACCACTAGGCTCCACTTTGCAGAACAACCGCATCTCCCGCATCCCAAAAGGGGCCTTGAGCAGCCAGTGGCGCCTCCGGGAGCTCTACCTGCAGAACAACAACCTGTCCAATGATGGCCTTGACCCCTCCACCTTCAGGTGACTGCTTTGTTTTGTTTTTAATGGGGCTCCCTTGGTGGGTATGAGTGGCGAAGCCAAGAGCCAGGGCTGCTGGGTTTCCCGTGGCCAGCTCAGGGGAACTGGAAGACCACAGGAGAGCGGATGCTGCTTTGGCGGGTCTCCTAATCTTCAGCTCTTGCTTCTCTACAGCCGGCTGAAGAGCCTGGAGTACTTGGATCTTTCCAACAACAACCTGACGCAGGTGCCTGCCGGCCTCCCCCCAAACATTGCAATCCTGCACCTGGGCCGGAACCACCTGAGCCACCTGCCCCCTGAGCGCCTGAGCCGGGTGCGGGGTCTCCAGTACCTCCTGCTGCAGAGCAACGCCCTGACCGCCTCGGGAGTCCACCCCGAGGCCTTTGCCCGCCTTCGTTCCCTCCACACGCTGCACATGTACAACAACCGGCTGGAGCATGTCCCGCCCGGACTTCCGCGCAGGGTCCGTTCCCTCATGCTGCTGCACAACCAGATTGCGCACATTGGGCTGCAGGACTTTGCGGCCACCTACGCCTTGGTCGAGCTCAATCTCAGCTACAACCATCTCTACAGTGCCCACATCCATCGCCTGGCCTTCCGCAAACTGAGGCGCCTGGAGACCCTGGACATTTCGGGCAACCAGCTCACGCTCCTGCCGGCGGGGCTCCCCTCCAGCCTTCAGGTCCTCAATCTTCAGAAGAACCAGCTCAACTCCCTTTCTCCAGAGCGGCTGGTCAACCTCACGATGCTCAAGGAGCTACACCTGGCCCACAACCGCCTGCAGATCAGCAGCATCTACCCAGGCACTTGGCAAGAGCTGCATGGACTCAAGGTGAGGCTGCCGGCAGGCAGGTGCCCTTCTGTGAGCTCCAGTGGCTCAGAAGCTGGTTTTAGGACAGCAATAACACAACTAAGGCTCCACAGTAAAACAGTCTCTGGGCTGGATCTTTTCCTAATCTGGGCATGGGGAGATCTGCATGGAAACCAGGAGCCATCCTGGGAAAAGCGGGAACAAGTGTAAGGCAGGGCCTTTGTCCTTAGCTACTAAGGAAAGCATATTTTTCTCCTCCTATGCTGCCTAGAATTTGGGGGTCACCTAAAGAAGTTGAGCGGGACACGGGTGGCGCTGTGGGTAAAACCTCAGCACCTAGGACTTGCTGATCGCATGGTCGGCGGTTTGAATCCCCGCGGCGGGGTGCGCTCCCGTCGTTCGGTCCCAGCGCCTGCCAACCTAGCAGTTCGAAAGCACTCCCGGGTGCAAGTAGATAAATAGGGACCGCTTACCAGTGGGAAGGTAAACAGCGTTCCGTGTGCTGCGCTGGCTCTCCAGATGCAGCTTGTCACGCTGGCCACGTGACCCGGAAGTGTCTGTGGACAGCGCTGGCTCCCGGCCTATAGAGTGAGATGAGCGCACAACCCTAGAGTCTGTCAAGACTGGCCCGTACGGGCAGGGGTACCTTTACCTTTAAAGAAGTTGAAAGGGACGCAGATGGCGCCATGGGTTAAACCACAGAGCCTAGGACTTGCCAATCAGGAGGTCGGCAGTTCGAATCCCCGCGACAGGGTGAGCGCCCGTTGCTCGGGCCCTGCTCCTGCCAACCTAGCAGTTCGAAAGCATGTCAAAGTGCAAGTAGATAAATAGGTACTGCTCCGGCGGGAAGGTAAACGGCATTTCCGTGCGCTGCTCTGGTTCTCCAGAAGCAGCTTAGTCATGCTGGCCACATGACCCGGAAGCTGTACGCCGGCTCCCTCGGCCAATGAAGCGAGATGAGCGCCGCAACCCCAGAGTCAGTCACGACTGGACCTAATGGTCAGGGGTCCCTTTACCTTTACCTTAAAGAAGTTTAATTGCTGTCAGTTCAAGGCAGACTAGAGGAAGTGTTTCTTCACACAATGCAAGACACATTTGCAGGATGCGCTGGCACAAGCCACGGCAACGACTTCACACTTTGCAAAGGGATTAGACAAATTCATGTAGGATGACAACTATTAACCATGACCATGACGAGGACTCTCCATACACAGATGATGCAAGTTCTCCCTCTGAATATTGTATGCTGGCGATTGTGGGGGCAGGGGGCTTGTGAGCTGGATGCATCTAATGGAACCAACAAAGGAATTATTTCATTTCTCTGAAAAGTCTGGCATATCAGTTTTGTGCTGTGCAATGTGAGTTTTGCCAACACACAAACGACAGCAGATGTTGGTCTCCTATGATGGCTTTTCCCTGGAGAAACATGGGTTTTATCTCTCTCAGAATATGCCTAAAACCTGGAATCGCTGCAGTATAATTGCATGTGCTCTGTTAGTCCTCAAGCCCCTGCTTAAAAGTACTCAAAATTCAGCATGTTTCTATAGTGACTTTGTTTTCCCGCTAATGTGGGCTTCTGCTCCCAGCTACTGGACTCTGAGCTTATCCACACTTACCTTTGGCCCTGCTCTTTCCAGGCACAGGTCCAAGCTTAAAAGCTGTGTCTGAGCAGTTTTATTTTATCCCCACCCCCATGCTTTCTCTGTGAAAACATGCTCTTTAGTGCTCAATTGGAGCAAATGTCAGTTCAGGGTCTCCATGGATTGCCATTTGCCCTGACTGAGCTTTAAAGAGCAGGTTTTCACAGTGAAAGATCTGGAGCAAAAAAGAAGGGTGCTCAGACACAGAGATTTAAGGGGCGGACGATGCCTGGAAAGGGCCAAGGAAAGATAAGTGTGGATAAGCCCATTCTCTTTCAGTTTTTGTTTGAGTAACTCTCAGAACACAGGCAAGAGTATGGCTCCTACAAATCCTGCTAGAAGCATTTGGATGCTAGAAGCATGGAACTATGTTTGAGCCCTAAGGCAGGCATGGCCAAACTTGGCCCTCCAGATGTTTTGGGACTACAACTCCCATCATTCCTGACCACTGGTCCTGTTAGCTAGGGATGATGGGAGTTGTAATCCCAAAACATCTGGAGGGCCAAGTTTGCCTATGCCTGCACTAAGGGGAACTACCAGTTGTTCTCCTGCACTGGCCAACTAGGGCTACAGTGCTCTTATGCCACTCCAGCTGATTTCAGTGGTGCGTATAGAAGAAAACCAAATGATTGTGTTGTTGTCACTCACAACCCGGGTCAGATCTGCCTATGTCCAGTACCTGCTGCCCTTAATGATGCTCCAGATCTGGCAGGAATCTCTGGGACTCCAACATTTTATTGATTTTGCTTTCCCAGCTCCTGGATCTGAGCTATAATGAGCTGTCCTATGTTCCACCAGACCTACCAGAATCACTAGAATATCTATACCTGCAGCATAACAGGATTGCTGTCATTATGGCTGAGGCCTTCCTCACAGCACCCAACATCCGTGTCATCACTCTCAGGTAAGGGAAATGACAATTGACTACAAGAGTTTGGATAGACACTGAGATATGGAGATTATATTACATGCCCACTGCTCATAAAGGAGGAAGGGTGTGTGTGTGTGTGTGTGTGTGTGTTGCGCTTTAAACCACAATGTAATCCAGGGGTCTGAATTGCTGTTGTCTATATTTTAAAGGTGGAATGCTTCAAACAAAATGCCATGCCTGTGTTCTTTGCACATTGAGTCTACACCTGAAATCTGCAGAAATGCAAGCCAAATTCTACACCAAGAAAAGTTAGAGTACCTGCTTGAGTTCTTCGCACAATTTATTCTGCAATTTTGCACACTAATTCTGATTTGTTATTCATGGAGAGGGCCACTGTTACTCCATCCTCTGACCCCTGAAAAATTTACTTCCTTTCCAAGACTTGCATCTTGAGTTTTTGCAGGAGGCTGAGAGTCATATATTCACCTTCACTTTAACATCTTCAAAAGAGGATGATAAAACATTTGGGACAAACTTCAGTGTGACTGAGCATCATACATAGTTCAGCCCAAAATATCCCCAAAGCAAGTGGGTGGCAGGACATTTCATCTCTCTCTCTCCCACCCCCCTCACTAACTGATACCCGTCAGTATATCCATATATCTGTGCATTTGTAGATTTCAGCAGATGTTGGACATTCACCGTAACATTCAATCATTTACTAACAAAAGAAAACAGAAATAGTGAACATAAAAATTGTGACTGGAACTAGATGGAAAAGTAGTTGTAAACCCCCCCCCCCCAATAAAATGCTGTTGGACTCTGCAGTTAATTATGATACTCATACATACTGTGTATATATGAGCCATATAATACCAGATATTTCATAGGACGTTGATAAGAGATTTTATATTCTTATTCTTATTTATTAGATTTGCATATCATCCTTCATCCAAAGATCGTAGGGTAGTTCACAAAATAAAAATACAAAACGGGAATACAAAATGCATAAAACAAAAACAAATAGTTAAACAGGTTACCCAATCAGAACCCAGGGGGTGGAGTCAGAGGAACTATAAAACCAGCTCTGGGAGGGGCGAAGGGGGAGTTCGTTGGGAGGTTGGTTGGAGTGGGAGTGAATCGGGATAGGCTGTGGGGAGGTTGAGTTAGTGTAGCGAAATAAGCTGAGTCAGGAACAGGAAGACAAGTAAATATCTGAGAGGTGGTTTAGTGAGTGAGAGCAGGTAGTGGAAGTTATAGGTCTGGATAGGCACCCCATGAATGTAATTGACCAATACCATTTATGAAACCTCACGCTTGTTAAACTGCAATAAATAAACCTGGGTGGTGGCAGCGAGAAATCAAGTGGTGGCACAGGGATCAATAGACGGTGAAACATCCAGGGACCCTGTGTGATCGCCACAATGAGTTTATCTGGATCTTGGTCACAGATTTCATTAAGTAAATTTAAGATACAGGGGTACCTAATTTGAGTGGTGATGCTGCTGGGCTGTCTCCTGAACTCTGCTCAGGGAAAACCAGTTTCTTGTTTGAGAAGAAGCTGGCCAGCCACAGCTCCAATTGGTTGATTGGTGACATGACAAGGAAGACCGATGTATGAAGCACCCAGAGAACTTTACAATCTGGGGCAGCATGGAAATGTCATAAGAAAAACGTGCTTTAAAACAGCATGAATGAATACGTATTTAATTTACTGGCTATGTACGCAATACTTTCAAAATATATTTGGACCAGAATTCCTCAAACTCCAAGCCCCGTTTGGATTTCAGAACCTTTGTAAACCAGCAAATTCGTTAAAAAGAGTACAAGTTACAAGCTATATTTTAATTTGAGAAGTCCACCAACTGGAAAGGCCATTTAACAGAAAATGGATGGCAACTGAGAAAAGCAGATACTGCTGCTACAGACAATGTTACGGCTCTACACATTTGCAGTCAAGTTGGTACCTCGCTTCCTAATAAACATGCATAGGGTTGGGCTGTGACAGTATCACATTTCTGACTCCTTTGAATTAAATCCATCTTCTGGAGCTGTTTCAAAGTTCCAGGAACTGTGTTGTAGTTGTTTTTTTTTTAAAAAAAAACCAAACGCTCACATATCAGCGCTTTCCCCATTTCACACACAAATCCTCCTTTGTTTTCTAGATCCAACCGTTTGTTGGCAGCCAACGTGTCGGAAGCTGCATTTGCAGACCTGAAACTACTGGAGGTAGTAGACACTACCGGGAATCCAGAACCTATCACCATCTCTCTGCTGCAAGCTGGGCCCTGGGTCCGCACCCAGATGGGTACCTAAGGAGGTTGCCTAGAACAGGTTAGCCTTTTTGCTGTGGCAAAGTGTTCATTCATAAACTAAGTCACTCTAGTTTCCAGCTTTTGCTGGGATTGTTGACCACTAAGAACGTAGTGATCCGAAGCTCTCCAAACATAAACTTGTATTACACGTCTGCTGTATTTGTGTGACTAACACAAGCTCTGTGCTGAACTGCACAAGGGCTGGAGCATTAGTTTGGCTTCTGCAGGAGCAAGTGGTTAGAAACAGGTATAGCCCACTATTTTCCATCAAGACCAGTGGGTGCAGTATAGCTGCCGCAGGTGAAGCCAACTGCTGCTCAGCACACATTCATTATAGTGTTTGGGTTGGGCGCCATTTTGTGACTCCATTTTTATATTTAAAAATTGAACTTCTGCTAAAACACTTTCTGGGACTTTTTTTAAAGTGCTAGAATGTCACACACAAAAATGCTAATTCACTGTGGTGTTATAGCAATATTACACAACTCAGGACAAAAGGGAGATGTCCCGCCCAGAAACCTATGTCCCCACAGTGGAAGGATGTGTGGCTCTAGAATTGGCCTCCACAGTAACTTACAGACTCACTGTTAAGACTGTGTTCATGGAAGACAATCTTACTCAGCTACGAGTGATCGCCAAAGAAGACACAATATGACAACACCACCATAATGTTCTAGTGTTATACTGTACTTCTTTCATAAAAAGCTCATAGTATAAAGTATCAATTTTATTGATCATAAAATGGTGACCACCACAAAAGCAGTAAGAAAAATGTGTCCACAGCTGTGATCATTGCCCAGAAGAGTACGCTAACTCTAAAGGCATCATCAACACCTGTGGAGAATGTGCTACTTTTCCATTCTGAAAGTCTGTGTTCTGAGAAAAGACAGAAGAACCAAAGGAAAATATGAAATAGGAATGACTGGATGACAGTGTTGTGTGTGCTCACTTTAAAAAGAGGACTTGCTTTTAGTGTCTTGGCTACATGATGTCCCCACTGTCATTATGAACATGGTCATCCTCTGGGGGGTGTCCGATCCAGCTGACAGAACCTCTTTCTTTTGCAGATCACCATCCTACGCTTCCTTTCTACCGCTGCCTGTCCTCAGGCATCTCTACCAGGATGGCTCTGCCCACCTGCAGCCTTCTGGAGAGGTGTGCACTGCCCAGTGTTTGTCCTTCCACCTTCAGCCAGTTGCATGGAGCAGAGCCTCTACAGTATGCCCTGTCTGCTTCTCTAAGGTGCAGGACTCAGCTACGGCTTTTCAGGTTGAGAGAGACAAGATGAAGATACAAGACTTCTCCAATTCTAGCTACTTCTGGAGCCTGATCTTCAATGGATCTGTTTAGCCTAGGGCTAAGCAATGGCGCTGGCAAAGATGAAGTCTCTGTGGACTAGGACCAAAGAGGCAGCCAAGGCTAGCTAAAGGTATTTGCGTGCCCCTGCTTGGCTCCCGTTATTTGGAAACAGAGTTGCTTAGGACAACGCAAGCATCCGCCAGGGCACCTATGTTCTACTCCTCCTTCTGCCTTGCTCCTCAAACAGGTGCACCCAAACCATCCCTGTTGGGTGACAGAGGTGTTAGCTAATCTAGACAACCAAGTTTATCCCTTAGAGTAAATGCAAACTTGTTTTCTGCGTGTCACAAGCCCCAGCGCCGGTCCAGCTCTTCTTCGCAAGGGAGGAGATGAAAAGAATCCATCACACAGAACCAGCGGGCAGCTTCTGGGTGCCCCACATGGGCAAATGTTTGAGTAAATCTCAAGACAACATGGGGAGGGGAGGCTCCATAGTTAAGAAACTGGGTTTTGAGCCCAGATTCATCACAAGCCTTTGGTTTCCCCTGTAGAAAGGCCAGGCAACATCACCCTAGCCAGGATCACATGAGTCACAGCTGGAACGAGAGGGAATCCATGTAGGGAACCAGGAAAGACTTTATTCATCCTGAAAGTCAACGTCTACCTGCTTTTCAAGGCCACCCTCCTCTCTCTGTCCTCCACACCATCTCATCTCACTTGAAACGAATGTTGGCTTAGTGGATTGTGCTAGGGCTTTTGTGGGGGGCGCAGTTTGCACCTTACTTGCAGATTGCTGGGAAGCAAGAGGTGTTTCAGTTTGAAGTGAGATGACTTGCAAGATTCCACATGAATGACCGTCTCATTGCCCAGATGACCCAATCAACACAACCCAGAAGAAAATGAGGTTTCAACAAGGTTTATTATTGGTGCAAGATTCCAGTACGTCTTTTTTACAGAGGTTTTTAGAACTCCCCCCACCCTAAAAACTTTATATATTTATGTCACTCCAAGCATAAAATAAAAGCCGTAACACAGTCAGATTCACGGCCTCTGGTTTTTAGCATTGGCTTTCAACACCTCTGGCTGAGCAACAACCATGGAGGTAGGCACTTGTATAAAAATCCAATTTCCCTAATACCAAAGAGGGGGTGGTAAGAATGGGGTCAGGAAAGAAAGGCTGCCTGGAGCATTTGTTTCCCTTTATCGTTCCTCTGTCCGGGGACGTGAGAAGTTAAATTTTGGTTTAAAAAGGAATTGGGCAGGGGCAGGAGTGCAAGATCTCACCCGCAGCTCGTCACCTCATCCATCCTGAGCAGCAGCAACCCTGAGTTAATTTCTTACCCTTTAAAACATCTTTAACCTAATATAGGAAACAGAACACTTTCATAAAAGGTCACATTTCCAGCTGCCCAAGGGGAGCCCAGACCCCCCACAAGGCCACACCAATGTGCCCCAGTGCAGAAAGAGGACACCCCACAGGCTACAGCAGCATGCCTCCCCCAACTGCAGGGACTACAGAGACAATGTGGGATACTCCACCCAATATGCCAAGAAACTGGCAATTACTTAACACCCCCCCCCCCACCAGGAATGACACATGGTCTGGGCCAGGGGCCAGCACAAGCCCTGCTCCAAGCTGCAGCCAATGGACTGTGCCCTACAAGTCTCTGCACACCAGAACAGAGCTGGCGCTTGAGCAACCTAGTTGTCAATAGGCCACTGCTGGGGAAGCCTCGTCTATGTTCTTTGGAGGTCAAAGGGAAGGGGAAGTCTCCCTCAGCAGTCTCTTACGCTGTTCCCTAGCAGGGGCAGGTAGTCTCAGCCCCGTGCTTCTTCCTTTGGCAGCCCAAAGGCAGTAACATTAATTGCAATGATAATTAAAAAAAGCAGAGATCAAGACCTAGCAACAGTCGTTGAGCTCGGTCATTTTTCTTACTTGGAAATGGGCCGCACAGATAGCAGGGGCAGATGCTGGTCAAGAAGGATGCCCCCTTTGCAGGGTCTTCCGCCACAGGCATCAGAAGGAACCCAAAGTAGGTTCAGAGTCTGGATTCTCATGGGAGTCGGCAAGCAAGGCGTCACGCCAGCATCCTGCTAGGTCCTCTTGGCCACTCAGGAGGGATCAGGTCAGTTAAAAGCAGCGAGCTATTAGCTCTCTACAGCCCCCAAAGAAATAAACCCATAGAAGGGCAAACAAGCGGAGCTCAGAGAGGTGAAGGTGCAAAGTGCCTGGTGCAATGGAGGATTGATGTGGAAGGCATAGAGGGGCAGCAAAGAGGGCAGTGAGCTGAGTGCAGACCACATAGGCTGGGGGATATACTAGAAGGTGCCAAATTCCTAAATGAGTCAATTCGGTGCATGTTGAATAATGTGGGGCCTTCTCCTCTCTGGGGCTGAGGAGGCAAGACGCTCTGAGCACATCTGCAGTGCAAGAGCTGCAAGCTTCTCTCTTGCTGACACAATAACTCTGGACCAAGGAACTCTGGGCACCGAAGTTCCACCAAGGGGCTTGTCTACTCAGCACTCTCTCAAAACTATCACTTCCAGGCTACTATGTGGTGGGGAGCCATTGGAGCTAAACCTGTTTCAAGCTGCAAATGAAGATGCACCCAGCAGCTGCCGCCAGAGCAGCTGGGAGAAGAGCGAGGGAGGGGGATTCTTTCCCTTCTCCCTGCTGAGAAAGTGGCTCATTATGGACCTTGGGGAGTCTGGGCTGAGCCTGAGGACAGAGTGCCAAGGCAACCGTCACACGGATTGTCTCCAGCTAGCAGTGTCTCGTGACCTGCCCCACTGATGGGGAAACTAAAGGAGTCTCCATTCATTCTCATTTACCCAGCGAAGGCTAGAAAGAGCCCACCGCCAGAGGTGCTTTGCAGCATTGCCGGTCCATCAGCATACATGGAGCCCTCCCCACCCTGCTCTCCAAACCCCCGTTCTCCTGCAGCGGGGAAAAGGCCACGTAGGAAGAGAGCAGTTGCTTGACCCGGCGATTCCAAGACTTCCACATTTCCGCCGCTTCCTTCATTTGCGAAACTTCTGCAGCTGGAAGGCAAATGGGTTTGCCAGTCAGTGCTTCTGCCACCATGGTCTCTTTCAGGAAAAGGAAGGGCACAAACCAGGGAAGGGGAACCTGCGGCAGCCCTCCTGGTGCTGTCGGGCTCCCAGCACCTGGCCAGCAGGGCCAACGGTCAGGGATGGCGGGAGCTGTAGGCCAGCAACACCGAGAAGACCACAGGACCCCCAGCCTTGGCACCAAGAGCACCATTGATTGATTCTGGACATTTATAGATTGCCCTCTCATCAAATTTCCAGGGTGGGCCACAAAAAAGGAAAGCAAAGCTGCATACTGTTGAGTAACAAGCAGCCAATAAGTCTAATTAATCATCATAAGCTGCCACCCAGAGCTTCTTGGAGGAAAGGGGGTGAATATATGAAGTAAATCAATAAAAACAGTGAATGTTGCAATGCAGATCTCAAAGCAGCATAACAAAGCGACAGAATCCAATTCAAACTAAGAAGCTTAGAACAAAAAGATGCCAAAGAGACAACAGCATCCTAGGTGCCAGAAGAGCTCCCTCTGGGAAGAGCATGCTAACACTGAGGGGCCACTACGGAAAAGGCCTTTCTCCCTTTACTTCCCATGGCAGTGGCACCCATAGAAGATCTTAATATACAGGTACACATGGAGATAGGTGGTGGATCCCGTAAGTCACCTGGTCCTAAGCTGTCAAGAGCTTTAAAATAAGAACATTCAAGTCATGCAGTCCTTAACATTGGGAGAGGTGGAGGAAACATTCTGAATCACGTGGATCTAGGTCTACAGAGAGAGACAACAGAAGGGGAAACAGGGCGCCTCAGTCCACAGAGCACTCTGCCCAAAAGCGATTTGGGAAATGAACCACCTAGAGGCGGCAGCGCCAAACAAGCCAGAAAGTTCCAGCTGTGTGCTGCTGCAGGTGCTCAATTTGACGGCACTGCTTAAAATCATTCCAGAAAGCTCTCCCAGGCCTCGTCCAGACTTTCTGTTGCACCATGCTTTCCAGGCACAGGTTTGCTCTTTAAAACTCCATGTTCAAGCAATTTTCTTTCTTTTTTTGTCCAGGCATTTTCTCTGGGGAAATCCACATTTTCCTGCTGAATTGGAGCAAATGGCAATGGAGTTTTCTGCAGATTGCCACTTGCTCCAATTCAGCAGTAAAATGTGGGTTTTCCTGCGGAAAGCGCCGGGACAAAAATAAAAAAACAAACCAAAAATGCTCGGACACGGAGCTTTAAATCCCAGACCTGTGCCTAGAAACATGGCACAAAAAGCAGTCTGGATGAGACCTCAGTCACCCTGCAAAAGACCAGGGGATCAGTGAAGGCAGGACCAGTCTGGGAAACGCTCCTCTGGTCCCGACGACTGACTCATTCAGCCTGCTTTGACTATTCTAGTGGGAGGTGACTGAGTGAGAACAGCAGAAACAACAGCTTGCGTGACAATAAGCACACTCACCTCGCCCTCAACCAGATTGCGCTTGTAAAGGGCATCCTTGGCTGCATCCTGCCAAATAAACACACACAGCAGGCAGTTAAGTAGATACAGAGGCTCTCGTTGCACCAGGGAGGGTGCTCCTTTAAGCAGGCAGGCATTGGTGCAACCAAGAGGCTTTAAAAAGGGGATCTGCGGTCTTTTGCTCCCCCACCACATCCCATCTAGATATAAAATGGAGTGGATGGGGGGGGGGGACTGAGGAACCATACCCGCTTTCCTTCACTGCCAAGGCGCCGTGCTGCCTCTGTATACCACTGCTGGTACCGCTCCAATTGGGTCAGGTATTCTGTGGAGTAAAGATCAGACATGACTAAGGAACAGCTCCGGTGTCCAACTGCATCCCCTTCACCTCTGCCCCCTCCAACCCCAGAGGTTGGGACTCTGCCTCCTTCCTTGTGATGCAGTTTTGAGAAAGCTAAAGAATTAATATTCCAAGGGCTTACAGACACCGAGATGCAATCACAAACTGCTGAGATCAAGATCTGTCAATCTAACAAATTGTAAGCTTTTTAAAAATTATTCCATTGTATCCATCCCTGCCAAGATATCTGGTAGATTTGCCAAATGTTAA
Source organism: Podarcis tiliguerta (assembly GCF_965153285.1). NCBI lineage: Eukaryota > Metazoa > Chordata > Lepidosauria > Squamata > Lacertidae > Podarcis > Podarcis tiliguerta. The sequence goes on from NC_139550.1 coordinate 33,455,683, forward strand.
AATGAGGGTAGTCTTTGCCCAGGCAAGACTAAATGTCCTTCTGTTAGCAGATTGGATGGGCTGACATAAAGGAATTCCTAAGGAGGATAGAATTTGCAGCTGCAACTCTGTGTCAATAGAAGACATAACTCACGTACTCTTTCAATGCCCTTTTTATAATGATCTTAGAAACAATTACATCCACCCGTTGTTGAGATTGCAGAAGGGAAGGACATCTCTTGCAAAGACCTGTTTTTTGTTGTCTGATGTAGAGAGGGATATATCCTTTAGGACATCCAAATTTCTTTCCAAGGCTTTACAAATTCGTGTAATAAAACTTAAAGGGGGAGGGGGGAATGAGAAATGATTTATCTTGTAAAAGTCGGGGAGCAGAAATGCAAACCACTATTATTAGCAGTATTCTTATTCTTGTTATTTTCATGTGTGCAACGGCTGCTTGCTAAACACAATAAATCAAAGTGAACTGAACCCTCTCAATGAGCACTTCCTGCTAAGGCAATTTAACACACCAATTCAATATGAACCGACAGAGAAAGGGGGAAAATGTTCACTTGCCCAAGCATTGGGAATGGGGCCTTTGTGGCTGGGCTTTCATCGCAAAGTACCTTTCATGACTGCTGGGCCTCCGTGCTGAAGCTGGGACTTCTGCCACTGGATCATCCGTATAACGTTCTGGTGCTGTTCCACCAAGTCGTTAGGAGGTCGTTGGCCAACTTGTTTGTATCCTGCCATCTGCCAGCAAAGGAAGGAGGGTTTGTGTACGTTCTCAGGGAAAGGACAGAGCACTCAACTTCGGGGGTAAGAAGTGGGCCTTCTGTGATTACGTTCTGTCTGGCTGACAAGTGCATGCACAGGCTGGGAAAGGGCTTTTCCAGGGCCACAGCAACTGTGAGCAGCACACCTGAACAGGTGACTAAGAGAGAGTTGGTCACCTGAGAGATCCGGCCACATAAAGGCAGAAGGAAGGCAAGACTTCACCATATGAGTTTGCCACACAACACTTCTCTTTTAAATTGGACCGGAGTCTGCAGACCTCAGGGGGGGGACTCCTTCTGCAGAATGAAATTAAAGGGCAGATTTCTTTTTTCTAAAATAAAAAGGTAGTTTATGAAGCCGAAGCAGGCAAAAATAGCCCAGAGAGAGCAAAATACAAGATTCTTCCAGTCGACTGCCCTTTTATTTGTTTGTTACCCAGCCGAGACAGGAATGCCAAGCAGAGCCCAAGGGTTATGAGGGTTGGGAAGAAGACATCATTTTAGGTCATTTTGAAAGGGCATCACTCACACATTCCCTAGAGATTTGTCTTGTCCAACCTTGGGTGTTTTTGCTGTACTGTAACACTTCAGCTGACTACTGCACTACTAAGGTAAGCAGATTTTAAAATCATAAGCATTATACGCTGCCCTAAGGAAGCACAGCAACTTTGAGACAGGGCTGAGATTCTGAATGAGCTTCCTGCCCCTCCTCCAACCATTAGCTTTGTAAGTTAGACATTCCTAGTGCCTTCAGCCTAAGTACAAAATGTCTCAGTCAGTTTGCAGGAGTCAAGATTCAATGTTTGCTTGCAGTTTTCCTCCCAGCAACCTCATGCCTTGTTCTTTTGAGGGACAATGAACACAACTGTTCAGAATGTAAGACATACCAGTGTCTCACTTGTCAAATTTGTGTCTCCTATTTCCTCCCATCCTTTTGTTGTCCATTGCACAGTCTCTAGATTTGTCTGCAAGCACCTTGAGGTGGGGGGGCCTGCCTTTGGCCAATGTTACGCTAAAGCACCATGTACACGGAGATGCTGAAATTCGTAATTACTGCCCTGATAAACATTACTGACCTTTTTCTCCAGCCTCTCCTTGTCAAAAGCGAGGACATTGAAGCTGTGCAGAGTGCAGACAGGCTTGCTGCAAGGAAAGAAAGTGCAGCATGGTTAACCTCAGAAGAGGCCAGCAACAGAAACACAGCATGGAGAATGAGGCAAAGGCAAGCAGGCAGCCGCCATCTGGAGAAGCAGATATGGATTGTGTGTGTGCCTGCCAACTTCATGCCTAAGCAACAAGCACAGCTGACTCCTGCCAAGGCAGGGGGGCAAGAACCAGGCACATCAGCTGCAGCAGAGCCCCCTAGCTTGGGGACCAGAGTTTGGTGGGCAAGCAGAAGGAATTGCTGCCCAGGATCCCTCAGGTTCTAGATTCAGGAGCTGCTGTGGGTTTCTTCCTGACAGCCCTGAGAGAAAAGGCAGCCCAGCACGCACACAGGGACACTCCTGATCAGACCTGTTGGCAGGCAGCATGCTAATTTCTCATTTGCTAGAATGCCACAGGGCAGGTTTTTAAAGGACCACAAGAGCAAGATGAATGGGGTTGGGTTGGGTTTGAAGATTGACTGGCCAAAGGAGCGAGGAAAGCTCTGAAGTTTCATGCCCGGTGCTGTTTCTCATGCTGTTCTCAACCCAGGACAGACAAATCCAGTCTGGTAAACAGCTACATGGCAGATTTGAGGCAAGAGAGACACTCTTTGTCATTTGCATTCAGAACAAGAGAACCTTCCAGGCAAGCATTCTGCCTTACACCTTGGCCTCAGCACCCCCTTTTCCTTTCAGAATGCCTCCAATCACATTCAGGAATCTTCCTTGCTAGCCGGTTGGTCCCGACTTCTCTCTCATCTTAGGCCCTACCCCTGGGAACATGAAACTCTGCCCTTGTTGCAAAGCCTGCACAATGCCCTAGTGCTGCTCTGCCTGTTCCTCGTGCTCTTTTGTTTCTCAACCCTACAGGAAATGCCAGGCTGTTATCAGACCAAAAATCTATCCTGCTAGATTTCCTGTTTGTTTGAGTGGTGCCATCCAGATTGCACAGTTTCACAAGACAGGCACGGTCTATCCAGGCCGCCAGTTCGAATGCCAGTTTGAGACATCTTCCTCCCTCACTGCTCCTCCAGTTACAGGAGAGGCTTTTGGCTATGGCTAGCTGGGAGCAGGCCCTACCATGAGAAAAGTTAGGAAACTGTCTCAACCCATTGATTCAGGGCATCATTATCAGAGCGGGAGACAAACCAACCTGTAGTATGTGGCACAATCCACCTTCATGCCCTCCTGAGCGAGCCCCACAGAATGGGACCTGAAAGAGGCACAGCGGTCTCCCATCTTACTCAAAGGAAAGGGAGGTGTCCTTTGGACCTCCTGCCTCAGCCACCAAAATATCTTGGGTCGATTCTGGGCTCGTTATTCACCGTGCAAAATTGTACCTGTTCTTTTGAAGCTTTAACTACTTTGCCTTCCTGCCAATTGCCACAAAACCTTTTGTGCCCATACAACCTCATAGAGCTCTTTGCCCTCTCTAGTTGTCCTACATTTCTTTTCTTGTCCAGAGCAGGCAGGAGCAAACCATTCTCTGTGCAAGGGAGCCTTCGAGGCCTGAGAGAAGGAAGGTCCAATCAGAGCTGGCTTGGCTACAGCAGGGAGCAGATGGATGTTCTGGAAGGGAAATTAGAAGAGACTATCAACAGCCACTGGCAGAGCAAAAGGTGCTGGGCTGGACACCTGCCTCTGTGCACACCATCCAACCGTCCATCATGCTCCCTTAACAGGGAATTCAAATATCAAAAACCCTACGCGATGGTAACTGGTGTAGTTTGGTGGGCAAAGCACTGGGCAAATCTGGGAGACTTGCTTATGGGCTTCTCAAAGGCATCTATCTATCTATCTGGCTGGCCCCTGTGGCAAAGAGGATGCTGAATTTGTTAGGGTTTTGTCTGATCCAGCAGCAAGGCTCTTCTCATGCTTTGTCTCAGCCACTGACTCATTGTGTGGCCTTGAATAAACTTCTTCACTTCCTGCCTCTGTTCTCTCTACTGTACAGAAGATAGATGAGGCTTGGAGCTTCCCCTGCCCTGTGTGCCAACTTTATGGTTCTTATACACTCTCCTAAGGCACTAAGGGCCTACGCAAAGAGGCTCTTGTGGCACCAGAAGCTCCATTACAAAACCCTCACAAGAAGCTACATTGCCACTTTTGACAACTTGGGCTATTCAATTCCTGTTTATTCACAAGTCTCAGTAGCCAAGAATGATGCAGCTTATCTGGATGGTCACGGCAAGCTGTCTCCTCAGCAGAACTGCTATTTGACGGAGGCCTTTCTATCAGAAAGCCAGACCGGTACCGTGCAGCGTTACGCAGTCAGGAGAGCAGAACTGATCCATGAGGTGCAATCCACCAGGAAGGTCTTCTGCACAAGTTAAGCGAAAATGAACTACAGTGGTAGCTTGGGTTAAGAACTTAATTCGTTCCGGAGGTCTGTTCTTAAGCTGAAACTGTTCTTAGCCTGAGGTACCACTTTAGCTAATAGGGCCTCCCACCGCTGCTGCACGATTTCCGTTCTCATCCCGAGGTAAGGTTCTCAACCCCAGGTACTATTTCTGGGTTAGCGGAGTCTGTATCCTGAAGCGCCTTTGGTAAAATAATACTCAGAGCAGCTTCCAAATAAAACCCATGTCAACTCAGAGGGGTTAGGCTGGCCTCAACTAGAGCCAGGGCCTTCTCGGCCGCAGCTCCAATCTGGTGGAACGCTCTGTCACAAGAGACTAGGGCCCTGCGGGACCTGACATCTTTCCGCAGGGCCTGTAAGGCAGAGCTGTTCCACCAGGCCTTTGGTCAGGGCGCAGCCTGACCCCCTCCTCTGGCAATCTGCACAGAATCTTGCTTAATGGTTGCCATCAATTTGATTTTAATTAATTTTTATAATGAAAGGTTTTTAGAATGTTGGATTATTTTGATTGTTGTTAGCCGCCCTGAGCCCAGCTTTGGCTGGGGAAGGCGGGGTAAAAATAAAATTTATTATTATTATTATTATTAACAAGGCTTACACAGGAGAACTTCCTGGTTAACGGTGACCTCCAGGTCAGATTGCCCTGTCTTTCCCCACCCTGCTGCCCCCAAAACACTCAAAAGCACCCTGAAGCAGGCACACCTGCCCTACTGCCTTTTTGTGAGATGCCTTGGGTCTTGCATGTGCCTTCTTGAGCCGAGAGCGAAGTAAGAAAAGAATGAAAAGGAGAGCGGAAGGACAGGAGTTAAGATTTCCCCACAGATTATGCATGGAGCTAACTCTCAGGAGACCCCAGCAAAGGCACAAGAACATACATACCTACTGCCCACATCCTTCCCAGGAGCTATTGCTGGCTTGGGTTTGGGAAGAGCAACCTGGGTGAAGAAAACAAATACTGTTTTGCTCCTGTATGTCTGGCATAGCCACATTTATTTCAACAATGCAAGACTGGTGAAGGTTTTCAGCCCACTTTCCAGAGGTGGGGTGGGAGCTGACAGCAGAGACCAGGGCATGATCAGGGTTATGAACATGCCAAACAAATCTATGAAAGTGTAGAAAAGTCATAGCACATGGTATTGCCTACAGAGTTTGGCTCCCTAAGAATCTCAGCTTTCATTTGGGTGGGGGAGCAAGCCCTTAGGAATTGTGAAGACATAGCTGAAACTGTGTGGAACACGTTGGGCTAGTGATTTGGGGTATAATATCCAAGTTTCATCTTGGGAAAAGTTGTGGGGAGAAGAAATAAAATTTACAGCATGCTGTGCGTTGAAAGAAAATCACATGAAAATGATGTACCGTTGGTATCTAACACCAAGTAAGATTGCAAAAATGTATAAAACTAAATCAAATATATGTTGGAAATGTACAGTAAAGAGAAAGAAGGTACTTTTTCCATATGTGGTGGTCATGTTGTAAGGTAAAAAGCTTCTGGGAAATGATTTATAATGAATTAAAGAAAATGTTTAAAAATACATTTGTTAAAAAACCAGAAGTCTTTCTTTTAGGTTTAGTAGGGGAAGAAGTAGCAAAAGACTTTTTATGTATGCAATGACGGCAGCGAGAATGCTACTGGGAAGAAGAAGCATTACCAACAAAGGAAGAATGGCAAACAAAATTGATGGATTATGCAGAAATGGCGAAACTGATGGGGAAGATCAGAAACCAAGAACATCAAGTATTTGTTAGAGACTGGAGTATGGTAAATTTATAGTTTACTTGAAAAACCACTGTAAGCTGTTAAAAACATTGGTAGCGTTGTAATGACATTTGTAATGTGAAATTGACTATGATAAAATAGGGATACATAAAATTATAATAAGCAAAAAAAAAATTTTAATTTAAGAACCCATGGAAGGGAAGTCGGAAGGTTCAGGGAACTTTGTAATTGGATATATGTGAAAGATAATATGTATAAAAATGTGAAAACTAATAAAACTTTACTATTTTTTAAAAAAAGAAACTGTGTGGGACAAGGGCTGGTGAAATCTGAGGGGTCAGAGGTTGGGATGTCAGTGCTCTGCAGAATCCCTTGCCTCACCTCACCAGCAAACTCAGAATAAAACACGCAAAATAGTTTACAAGCGCAAAATAAATTACTTAAAACATTTGCCAGATTTGTCCAGGCTGCAAATTGCCCTCCCCCCCCCTCGTTTAATATATTTTTTTAAGCAGACAGTATGCACAGGGCTGGACAATCATCTGCCTCTTCCCATCACAATATGCTGCTCCTGTGGGCAGGAAACCAGCATCTGAATAGCAACAATTGCTGGAGACATTTCAAGCCACGCTTAGTCATTAGCCACGCTTTTGGCCCACATCCATTTCTGAAGAAACCAAAGTTTGGACTCTGGTAACACAGCTGAAATTCATTTCTCGAAAAGAAAACGGAGCCACGGAAACGAGGTGACGGAAGGGGCACAGTAGGCTGGATACCCTCTAGGATGAGCACTAACCACAGATTCCATGTGGTTCATATTCTTGCCAGCCTCAGCTGAGCAAGGGCTTGGGCACAGGGCCAGAACCTTTGCAAAGCCACACTCAGAACAACTTTTCGGGTGCCACCCAAACCAGCTTTGCTCTCGATGGAAAGCTTCTGGGACACAGAGAACAGCTTGGCTCTTACTGGTGGCATCGTGAGGGGGTCAATGACCAGCCACTTTTCTGTCGTCGTCTCCAGTTGCTGGGAGGTCAGCGGCTCTCTCAGACGCACAATGACTTCCAACTTGCCCCCTGTGGGCCGCCGACCATCCAAAAGCTAGGCAGAGAAAAGAAAAAGAGAGAGGCGCCCCAATTTGTGTGAAGCCACAACGCTCCGAACTTCTCCCTGCCAGCACCAAATGCGTCCCGCTCATCGTTCACACTTGTCAATCTGTACGGCAGAACGATGCAGCCTGTTCCTTTTGGCCCTCAGGGTGCTGAGGGAGGAGCTGGCATCTCTGTCTTTTCGACTACGTGGCAGATGGCAAACCAAAGCCTGGAGAAACTGCTCTCTCAAGTTCCACAGGGAGGCTGGCTGAGCAGGCAGCGAAGGCTAGTTCAGAACTCTAATCCAGGCCGCTCATTTAGTCACAATCATATAGAGGTGCACATGGAGTTACAGTGAGGGGGAAAAAGTATCCCCTGCTAAATTTGCCCGTTTGTCCTCCGACGAAGAAATGACCAGTCCATAATTTTAATGGTAGGTTTACTGTAGCTGTGAGAGACAGAATAACAACAGGAAAACCCCCAGAAGACAAAAGTCAGAGACTGATGTGGGGTTTTCCTGTTGTTATTCTGTCTCTCACAGCTACAGTAAACATACCATTAAAATTATGGACTGGTCATTTCGTCGTCAGGGGACAAACGGGCAAATTTAGCAGGGGATCAAATACTTTCCCCCCTCACTGTAAACAACAACAACATTTAGAAAGATCAACGTTCCTGAAGTGCTCCGCTTCTGAAAACTGCAATTGGGCCTTGAAATGTTTTTGAGATGATGGGTTTTGGGTGGATGTGTGGATACCTCCTTTAGCAGCTAATTGCATTGGTGGTGTGAATGTCTGTCAATTCCTCAGGTGGAATGTTTTTAGCAGTTATCATCTCAGGAAGATCTTCAAAATGGGACCTTATCCAAAAGCCTGCCTGCGGTCAGATGCTTAGAGCATTCTTCAAATGCAATATTTTTGTGTGTGGGTATTTTTTTGTAATCTTCGTTGAAATTTTCAGCTGCCAATCCTCATGATAGCTTGTTTACTTTGTTCCAAAATTATTCTCATTAATAAACTGTTGCCACAGTCCTTTTAGCACTTTTTGTGGCCGTTATATAGAACTGTGGTCTTGCCCGTGATTCCACATTTAACTTCAGTATAGAAGGCGGCAAAGGGGAGCCACTCCTGATGCCCTGATGCCAACAGGGATGCTGAAATGGGTGTGACACTCCCCAAGACATGCTGAGCCCAAGGCCTTGAAAGCATCACAAAGGCATGGTCTGCGGTGAAAGCAAAAGTCTGATTTCGCTCTAGCCTCTCTCAGTTCTGCTAGAGCGGGGGCCAGTCCTCTGTCCCTCAGACCTTGTTGGGGGGACAGACTATATTTTTGGGGGGGGAGGAATGAATGGATTCCTATGCCCCACAAATAACCCAGAGATGCATTTTAAGTAAAAGCACACATTCTACTCGTGTAAAAATATGCTGATTCCCGGACTGTCCGAGGGCCGGATTTAGAAGGCGATTGGGCTGGATCCGGCCCCTGAGCCTTAGTTTGCCTACCCATGTGCTAGAGGGCTTGGTTTTATATGCCCATCATGCCTGAGAAGAAAGGGAAGGATTCAGGCTTACCTCCAGAATCTCCCGAAGCTCGCAAGCTGTCTCCAGTGCATCTAACTTCAATTGTGCAGTTCCAACTACACGGTCAGTTTTGAACAGCCCTCTGGAGAGAAAATGGAAGTATTAGACTGATGACCTCATTCAGAGAGTCACAAATTTCATTCTGCTCTTACTTGCTCCCTTTCAATAAAACTAACACTTAGCCTTTTCAAAATAACCATACCACAAGAACTGCTGCAAGGTTACAGCAGAGTCTCCCCAACATTCCTGTAGTAAAACTACTCATAGCTTGGATGCCTCCTTTCAGCTTAGTTATGGCTTTGAGTACATGTGGATCTGAGCTATAAGTTGCCCACCTGTCTTGCCTGTGTGTGTCAATGAGCCAACCTGAGTTTCTTCCTCCCATAACAAACATTTCCCAATCTCAAATCCTGGGTTTTCTACTAATGACCTGCCACCACCACATTATAGAAGTGAGACGTGGAAGATGTACCTTGTGTGGAATGAAAGCAACCTTGTCTCAATTGTTTTATCACTCTTTTGATAGCACTCTGAAGCCTGTTTCAGTTAGTACCTCCTTGACCACTAAATATCCTTCCATTCTCCTCCATATTTTTTGTGCTTCTGCCAATAGCCCTGAAAGAATGTGCAAACTCAGCACATTCACAGACACTAAGAACCAAACCACACATTACAAGAAACATCGTGAAATACATAACTGGGACCTGCCATTTTACTTTCTTAAGAAAAAAATCAAGGAAGGGGCAGGGGCCACGGATCATGACCACCATGTTAGGGAGGGAGGTGTATTCCTTTCCCCTGCATGCTTCCCCACCAAAAATCCCCACCTCAAGCTACTTGCTTCCGAAGGTGTTATTTGACAGGACTATTCCAGAAGGAAGCACAGCGGTTATCCCAACAATATACTATTCTTCTGTCCTTCCTGCATTGCATATTAAAAATACATATGTGAGGTTTAATTAAAAGCTCAGCGATTTCATGGAAGTGTTAAAAACGCTCATATTAAAGGTCTTACGCCACTCAGACATGCAGCTTCCATGTTGAAGGTGGCCCACCTCCAGTCAGTTTGACCACAGCAGGAAGGTCCCTACGGGTTTCTGCCAGTCACAGTCAAACCTCCATTTTGCTCACCCTTTATGGACGACTTCAAACTTGATGCCTTTTGTCTGGATGGCTCTCTTCAGCCCACGGTGCCCCCGATTAATAAACAGCTTGAACTTCTCTTGGAATTCTGCCAGAGGGAGATACCAAATGGGAAGGTTACAGGGCGTCAGGTGAGAGCCAAGAGCAATCATCACTGAAAGGAACAGCCTTGCATTGCTGGAGGGACTGGGGTCCCTGCAGTTTGCTTCAAAACCAAAGCTTGGGAGGGCTCAAATCCAACTCCTGAGCATTTACACAGTTGTTGTGCATCATGTTCACCCCATCACAAACACCCTAGGTAAAAAAGATAAAAGGTAAAGGACCCAGGACGGTTAAGTCCAGTCAAAGGTGACTATGAGGTGCAGTGCTCATCTCGCTTTCAGGCCGAGGGGGCCGGCGTTTGTCCACAGACAGTTTTCTGGGTCATTTGACCAGCACGACTAAACCACTTCTGGTGCAATGGAACACCGTGACGGAAACCAGAGCGCACAGAAACGCCATTTACCTTCCCGCTGCAGCGGTACCTATTTATCTATTTGCACTGGCGTGCTTTTGAACTGTTAGGTAGGCAGGAGTTAGGACAGAGCAATGGGAGCTCACCCCGGATTTGAGCCACCAGCCTTCTGATTGGCAAGCGCAAGAGGCTCAGTGGTTTATACCACAGTGCCACTTGCGTCCCTATGCAAGCACTCTATGCACGGGTAAAAGCAAATCGTGGTAGGATCAGGTTGTACAACATTGGCCATAGCAATGTTTCAGCAGAACAGCAAACCCCTCCATTTGCCTCTTGGTTCACCAGAAGCACTTACACTGAGACAGCCAAAGCCTGTGCAGTTCTGATGCTGCCACTGCTCCTTGCCATCAGATACCCTAAGATGTCAGTCAGCAGATTCTGTAGGAGGGAAAACCTGGCAGCTATCCTCCTCACGCTTTTTCCAGCTTCCCCCAAATCATGCTCACTGTTTCCAAGAAGGAAGTCTGTGCCACAATATACTCCACTAGAGACTTTTACCTTCAAACCCGTTTGCGCTGCAAGCTGTCATATTCACAGAAGCAACTTGCACATAAGGACTGAGAATATTCTCCACTAGAATCCAGGAGCCAATACTTCTTGAAACTAGCAATAGCCCAATGGAGCAAAAGGACCAACCATTTTCCTGATGATGCAGGCTTGCTACTAACAAGTCTTGCGGTATCTCTGGCTGCTGAGCCATCAAAAGCCCTGTTCTTCAACTGGTAGCCTGTAGCAGAGTTTCAGACTGCCAAGCTTCTGTGTCGACAAGAGAAGTCTATCCTCACCTGCTCTCCTCCCTGTCATTGTGCTTTCTTTGCTGTCCCCACTAAAAGCCTAGCAAGGACATTTACTTCCAATACTGCACAGCTAGCTCAGTGCTTGGAACAAGGGAGGGCCTCAGAAAGCAGCCAGCTATGAGGGTCTGCCATACCTAGACACAGAACTAAGGGACCAGCCCAGTATACCAGTGCTTCATAGCTCTGTCCAATATCTGACCTGCAGCATCTCTATCCCAGGTGTGGGGCTGTCCCTGTGACTAAGGGCTAGACCACATGCAGCACTGTATAGGTCACTTGGAAGCCAACCCATTAAAAAAATATAATACTATGCAAGTGCAGGGCAGGTTTAATTCTTCCCTCCCCAGCCACGATCCTGCTATTCACCCCTTTCTGAAGCTAATGGCAGAGAGAATTTTATTAGGATAGGGCTGCCATACACGTGGCGTTTTGTCCTGGATCTTAGTCAAGTCAATTGTAAAAGTGTGGGGGGGGGGGTTGTTGTTAAAAAAGAAAAGCAGAAAAAAAGAAAAGCAGAAAAGCTCAACAATTTTGGGGGGGTCTTCCTAAAAAAAAAAAAAGGATTGCAGTAGGGGAGAGAATGGTTGAACCTCCCCTCCCTTGCATGCTGCAGTCCCCCCACAACACACACAGCCTCTAATACATTGGTACCTGGGTTGTCGAACGGTTTGGCTCCCAAACAAATCGGCTCCCGAACACCACAAACCCGGAAGTAAGTGTTCCGGTTTGCGAATGTTCTTTGGAAGTTGAATGTCTGACACAGCTTCCGATTGGGTGCAGGAAGCTCCTGCAGCCAATCAGAAGCTGTGCCTTGGTTTTCGAAGGCTTCCGGGAGTCGAACAGACTCCCGGAATAGATTAAGTTCGACAACCAAGGTACTGTTGGCTTTTCGCAGTGTAGTAACGCTGCAGAGAGCTTGCTGGGGAGAGCTTGCATTAAAAAGAAGGGACTCAAAAATAACTTAAACAAGGTTTTAATAAGAAAAACAAAAACTCCTTATACACCAAATACATCTACAAACAAACACGACCCAACCACCAACCCATCCCCCAGGAAGAATGGCAGAGCTAGGTGCTGCTCCTTATATACTGTGGCCAATTCCCAACACAGCTTAATCAATGCAACTCAGCAGCACCTGCTATGCCTCACAGCTGCAAGGCTGGATCTCGTTAGTTTACTCTGGCCCTTGCTCTGGCCCCTTAAAGGTATACACATTGGGTGAAACAATGATGAACCTTTAGATTTAAAGAGACAGTTCAACATTTCCCCTGCGGTTCATCATTGTGGAACAAAAACATAAAGCATACTTTGTACATGTTTTTCATGTGTAACCTTTGGAAGTGCTTTAGTAAAAATGTCTGCAATTTGATTGTCACCTGGAACATATTTAAATACAATCATTTTATCAGCAATTAGTTTCTTTACAAACTGCAAACGTAATCTTAAGACTCTAGTGCGCTGCGTATTGGTTTCTGAACATCATTGTAGCTTTTTGGCTCAAAAACCGCCTTATTGGCATACACAGTATTAAAATGTTCATCTGCAAATCGTTGTGGCTTCTGCCTCTTTCTCTCTGAACGTCTCAGTCCAGAAGGAGAGTCAGACTCCTCAGACTTAATAGGACTAAGTGAACTACTAGTTTCAGGTTGTAAACCATCATTGTCAGACTGAAGAGATGCCTGTAGGCTAAGCTCACGGTCAGAAAACTCAAGAGAATCTAACCTCCCCTCGGGTGCCTGTAACTTTAAATCATCAAACAAATTATCAGATTCAACAGGCTTTTTGTCTTCTCCCATTAATTCAGAAGCACCATTTCCTGCTGCTGCTGCTGCTGCTGCTGCTTCCTCTTCTTTCTCAGTTTCATTTATACCATTAGTATCTTGGAAAACAGCAACTCCATTCCAATGTACAGTTTGTATCGTGCTTCTGGGAATATGAAATTTGCCAGTTGCTGGGACGTAAATTCTGTACGCCCCCTGCTGGTAGCCCATTAATTTTCCCTGAACACTACGCTCACCCAATTTCTGCTTAGCGGGATAATGCATAATTACATCTGAACCCCAAATGCGTAGGTATTTCAGATTAGGGAGTTTTTTAAACAGCTTCTCATAGGGGGTGACATCTAAACCAGAATGATAACTGTGATTCCTAACAAAGCAAAACGCATTAAGCGCTTCAGCCCAAAAGTCTTTGGGCAGATTAGCATCGTGCAGATAAGTTTTAACCCCTGCCTGCAGGTCATGCTGCACAACTTCAACAAGCCCATTTTGCCAGGGACTTCGGGGGCAAGATAACTCATGAGTAGTCCCCTGCGCTTCCAGGAATTTCTCAAAATCCTCAGAAACAAATTCCCCACCCCGGTCAGAAAACAGGTTCTTAATTGGTTTGTTAAAGTGCGTTTTTACCCAGTTGCAAAAACCTTTGTACTTCTCAAATGCTTGGGACTTTTCAGCTATTGCATAAGTCCAACAGTATCTACTATACTGGTCTATCAGGGTAAGCCAGTACTTAGAACCTCCTAATGATGGTGGGAGTGGCCCAACTAAATCACAATGTACACGCTCAAATGGCTCAGTTACTTTCCTATCTGAGCACCTACCCTTGCGTGCAACCTTAATCTTATTTTTGCAACAGGATAGACATTGCATAAAGAATTTACATGGTTTTAAGTTGAGGCCATTAACAATATTCTTTGTCTTAATTACATCAGCAAAATTCAGGTGTCCTAAAAGTCTGTGCACCTCATGGACACACCCGGAATGTGGCCTTACATTCCTCAACCCCTGGCTTGATTGTGCTGCTCTGCAATTTATAGGCGATTGGGAGTAGCTGCGAAAATACAGTCTATATAAACCATCAGATTCCCGGGCATACAATAGACGTTTGTTCCCCCTCAAAAAACTCACACATTGAATTTAAGAAACGCACAGTTATGCCTTGACGAGCAAAACACCTTACTGATAATAAATTGTCCACTGATGGGCAGTAAATGCAGTTTGCTATCGTAATGTTTAAAGAGTCAAGTTTAACAGTACCCCTGCCAAGCGACTGCAGGACTTGTGAATTGGCTAAATGTACATTACCAATTTCCTCTTCGAAAGAAATAAACAAACTTCGATCGTTGCAGAAATGCTGAGAGGCTCCTGAGTCAACAATAAAAGAATTCCACTTGGCACCTTTAATTCTTTTACGACCTGTTGTCCGAGCATGAAGAGCTCGTGGCTCGTTTCTGTCTTTACGGTACGATGTCGGCTGCTGGGACGACCGTGACTGACGAACAGAAACAGACTTGGGAGTGCTTTGCTTTCTTTTGGCTCTGCAGTCCTTTGCAAAATGTCCCTGCTTATTGCAGAACCAACAACGCTTTGCAGCTTTAAATGCAGTCGTATCACCACAAGCTTGCATGTGGCGTCCCTCATTACTTCTGGAAATAGGAGTGCTTATGGCACAAGCCTCCCTTCTGTCCAGCTCGCCCATTAATCTTGCCGTTACCCCTTCCACAGTTAATTGTGCTGGTGGAACGGCAGATATCTGGCTAGCTATACCATCAAAGTCCTCATTAAGGGAACAAAGGATGATAAAAACATACTGAATATCAGGTATCTCCATGTCCCTTCGAATTAATTCGCAGTGTATTGCCTCCAGACGTCTCAAGTGTGCTGCCAAATCACCACCAGGCTGCAATTTCGTCTGGTACAACTGCTTGAAATACGTCAATGCAGACGCTGACTCTTTTCTAACATGCACTGCTGCAAGACTGTCCCACATTTCTTTGGCAGTTTTCTTATTCCTTATATAGACTACTTGCTGGTCGCTGACTGCCAAATTAATTATCGCCCTGGCTTTCGCATCTCCTTTCGACCAAACATCAGTTACAGGGTCAGGAGGGTCTTTAATTACATAGGTCCATACATCTCTAGAGGTCAAAAGCGCCTCCACCCGAAAAGACCATAAACTATAGTTCTCATCTGTCAGCTGTGGGAAGACCAGAGCCTTCTCAGTTTCTAGAACCCGGTCAACCATTCTGGAACTCTTCCAGACCCACAAAAAACTACGCTAACAGGAGAAGGAGTTTTCAAACCTTTCTCAGAGTCCAAAAATATGCAGTCATCCACTCAGCAGCTGGGCCCATAACCAAAGATGTTGGCTTTTTGCAGTGTAGTAACGCTGCAGAGAGCTTGCTGGGGAGAGCTTGCATTAAAAAAAGGGACTCAAAAATAACTTAAACAAGGTTTTAATAAGAAAAACAAAAACTCCTTATACACCAAATACATCTACAAACAAACACGACCCAACCACCAACCTATCCCCAGGGTGAATGGCAGAGCTAGGTGCTGCCCCTTATATACTGCAGCCAATTCCCAACACAGCTTAATCAATGCAACTCAGCAGCACCTGCTATGCCTCACAGCTGCAAGGCTGGATCTCGTTAGTTTACTCTGGCCCTTGCTCTGGCCCCTTAAAGGTATACACATTGGGTGAAACAATGATGAACCTTTAGATTTAAAGAGACAGTTCAACAGGTACCACTGTATTAATTTTACTTACAAGAAACACAATACTGATGGGCTTCCTGGTAATGTGCTCAGTACTGCACATGCTTTGGCCCTGAAGCTGGCAGATGCTTCTCCCCCCCCCCCCCCTTCTAGCATGGCCTAAAGCTCACAAACATAAATTTACCGGGAGAGTTGGAATTCTTGATCACGTTGGTCTTGTCTTTCTGCGCTTCCTCCTGCAAATACAGAAATGTGAAAAGAAGCAGTAAGAACCAGGCGCCTTACTGCCGGAGAACTGTTTCAGAGCATTTCAAAGCAGACCCCACCACCGTCCTCAAAGCAGCTTCATGCATCAGGCTTTTTCTACACCTGCATTACATGCAGCCGGCTATTGAAAAGGCAGTTTCAAATTGTTACAGTCATACCTTGGGATAAATATGCTTCAGGATAAGTATTTTTGGGTGCGCTCCACAGCGATCCGGAAGTAACGGAGCGTGTTACTTCTGGGTTTCGCTGTTTGCGCATGCGCAGATGGTCAAAAATGACGTCACGCGCATGCGCGGAAGCGGTGAAACACGACCTGCGCAGTCGAGTCTTGCATTCTGTTCAGGATGCGGACGGGGCTCCGGAACGGATCCTGTTCACATCCCGAGGTACCACTGTATTGTTAATTTTTCTTTTTATTAAAATGCCACCCCATATCCATAGATCTCAGGGCGGTTCACAACATAAATACAGTGGTACCTCGGGTTAAGTACTTAATTCGTTCCGGAGGTCCGTTCTTAACCTGAAACTGTTCTTAACCTGAAGCACCACTTTAGCTAACGCGGCCTCCTGCTGCCGCTGGAGCACGATTTCTGTTCTCATCCTGAAGCGAAGTTCTTAACCCGAGGTAATATTTCTGGGTTAGCAGAGTCTGTAACCTGAAGCGTAAGTAACCTGAAGCGTATGTAACCTGAGGTACCACTGTACACTATATACTGTATACACTGGTCTGAGGTACCAGATGTATACAAATGAAGGGGGAATGGATAATTAAAAGTTAACATATGAAGCAGCCCAAACTCACCGCATTGGGATAGGGGAATTCAAAGCGGACGAAGGCATCCAGGTCATTCGGAGACATGCCTGAAGAAGGGAAAAACGAGAGTCAGGAAACCTTTTAGGTCAGAAATCTCAAAGCTAAAGGACAACGAGGAGGGGCTGCTCTCAGAAGGCTCCACATGGAAATCGGCTCAGCCTGGTTCCTTGTATGCAGCCCTTGTAGCCCCTGCAAAATCAGGCCTCTCCACAGAAGCCGGGGCACAGGTTTGGCCTTTGCATGACTGCCTTGGCCTGCAGTGCCCTGGAAGTCAGCATATGGGGCAACAGGCCGAGAAGTGGGCAATTCAGAGTAAAGAACACTCCTCAGAAACCACCTTTGGAATGAGTGTTTGCCTATATTACAAAATGAAAGGGGAGTGGGGAGTGAGAGAGAAAAAGCAGGCTTCAGCAGAATTAAATTCACTCTCAAAACCAGCCTTTTAGTCTTTCTCCCCTGACAGGTGGGAAGGTGGGGATTTCACAGAATGGGTCAAGGGAAAGGAGAGATGAGAGGAGGGAGGAAGTGCCCTCCCCAATGCACACACACCTGTTTTGGGGGTTGGAAGTACAGTGGTACCTTGGTTCTCAAATGCCTTGGTTCTCAAACAACTTGGAACCCAAACAATGGAAGCGAGTGTTCTGGTTTGTGAACTTTTTTCAGAAGTCGAACGTGCTCTGTTTTGAGTGCCACATTCCATTTTGAGTGCCACACTTCCGTTTTGAGTGTTACGCCGAGATTTTTGCTATTTATTTGGTGTTTTTGTGGCTCTTCTTATGTATGTGTGACTGTGTGGAACCCAGTTCAGCTCCTGACTGACTGATTGTGTGACTGCAGTACATTGCTTATTGCTTTCATTTTATGGATTAATGCTCCTGTTAAATTGCTGTTTTAAGGGATGTTTTTAAAAGTCTGGAACGGATTAATCCATTTTGCATTACTTTCTATGGGAAAGTGCGCCTTGGTTTTGGAACGGACTTCCGGAGCGGATTAAGTTTGAGAACCAAGGTACCACTGTACTCAAGAAGCACACAAGATCCCTTCCCTGGCACCCTGGCTGAACACACGACTTAGGAAGGTGGTTGCAGAAGTGGTGGGGGCTGTGTGCTGCACACAGCCAGCTTCCCAGCTGGCACAGAAATGACCAGGAAGCGGGGGGGGGGGGGGGGAGAATGCAAGCTATTCAAACAGGTTATTCTGATGCCCTGTCTCAGCCAGCCACACATCCTGTCTGCTTCACACAGCAGCAGCAAATCCTTGATCTCTCTATAATTTTTTCTCTCCCCTTCCTCTCCTACACAGGCTCTTTGCTACTCCAGTAACCAGATTTCTTCCAGTCTTCTCTTTCCTGATAGGCTCTTTCCCAAGCAGCAAATACCTAAATCACTTTTTAAAACCTTTTCACTTATCGCAAAATAATTTGCTCTGGGGCGTGCCTGCGAGGGCTTGGCTTGTAAATCAATAAAAACAACAGGATACTCTTTCTGGCAGTGTTTCTGACAGCTACTGAAATTACAAGCAGGCAGAAGAGCCAAGCAAGCAGGATCCAATCACTTTTTATGGGTTTTACTGTCATGTTATTATTGCTTTGATGCTGTTAGCTGCCCTTGAGTTTCCATTAGGAAAGAAAGGCAGGGTACAGACTGAATGAAGAAATGAATAAAATGAGGAGGAGGACGACAATGATAGAGATACAGTCCTTTGTTCAAGATGCCACTCTGCAATGCTATTTTCAAAAGCCACGTTTCTTCCTCCATGGATAGGACAGTGTAATAGTGATTGGGATTAGCTCTGCTCACTTAAACAGTGACTTCTGCCTCCCTCAGTAACACACATGGGACCCAAACATATAAAATTAAAGGAAAAACAAAGAGGAATAAGAGTTCTTTAGCATTCTACAGAACAAACAGATACAGCTGGGGAGCCTATGGGCCTCCAAATATTGTTGGACTCCAACTTCCATTAACCCCAGTCAACAGGGGATGATGGGCATTGTAGTCCAGCCATAACACCCATGAGACAGGCGCAGCAATGTTAAGAGGGACTCGGTTTTGCACTAGGACAAAGAAATGAACTGGAGAGGGCAGGTCAGCCCTTTTGCACATTTCAGGGGAGGGGAGAATTCTTAATTTTGAAAATAAATGTTAGAATCATCTTGCTGGATCAGGCTCAACTATCCCTCTAGCCCAGTGTTTTCGCTCCAGTAAGGGCCTGCCAGATGTTGCCAGGAAATTCATAAGCAGGGCATTAAAGACAGCCCCCCCCCCCGGTTGTTTGTTGTCCCCTTCATCTGGTAAACAGAAACCATTTGCTGCTCTGAACAAAAAAAGTCCCACTGGCATAATACTTTGCATAACTAGTTGGGGGACGTAAACAAGAGAAAGCGAAACATCGCGTCCCTTCTGCCAACACAAACAATTGTCAATGACTTTGTGAACTCTTCACCATGGTAGCAGGCACCTAACCTTCCTCTGCCCACCCCGCCTCCCCCCAGTTTGGCTTCAGACCAGAGAAAAGGGGACCTTCAAACCTCCAGATGTTGCTGAACTTCAGCTCCCCGCCAGCATGACCAATGGTCAGGGGTGAAGGGAGCAGCAGCTCAGCAATACCTGGGGAGTCACAGGCTCCCCCATCCCAACTGCTTTGTCCATCTTACAAGTAATGGTGGCAACAGGCATAGCAACTCCCACCCCCCACCCCCAAATTACGTTTTCAGAAACGGAAGCCGTTTCCCGCATTACCTGGAGGAGCTGGCAGGTTGATTCCTTTCACGACAGAGAGAACCATGTCGTTGCTGTTCAATTCTGGGAAAATCCTGCGAGGGGGGAAAGGAGAGGGCCAGCTTCAACTGAGGGGGTGCTTTCAGTGAACAGGCCGGGATCTCACCATTACCAAACAAAGCGTCCGACTCCACCCACCTATTCCTACCATTCCAAAAAGAACACTCTGAAAGGCTTCATGTCTCTCTCTCTCACACACACATATAAACATATACGCCCTGGGTAAGAGCTGAGGTTTGAAACAGGTCAAGGCCCTTTAATAAATCTTGGTTTGGCCTATGTGGGATTTTTAAAAATCCTCCTTTATTGTTGTGGCTCCTGCAAAGGAAAAGCCTGACCAATGGCTAGGGACTCAGCTACATGCATAAACATAAAGCGCTTTATATGCGTTATAACACTGTAACACCAGATGGCGCTGTGGAGTCCTGCCTTTCACCAATGGGATTTCCCTGTATGAAGTTTACAGCACATGTAACTGAATTGCTCATTTGATGTGTCTAGATCCGGCCTAGGAAGGAGAGCCCAAAAAGCATTTGGCATCTAGCACTTGGGGCAAACTGCAAAGCAATGGCCCACATACTTGACCACGCTGAAAGTCCGCTGCTCATAGTGATATTTGGGCAGTGGAAACCCCTTGGCGTGGGCTTGCTTTAAGATCTCCATGTTCTTTTTGCAGTCTTCAGCCATCTTCTCAAATCTGGAGAGGGGCAGATCAAAACAGTCAACTTAGTTCACAGGGTGATTCACGGAGTTTAAATAGGTTTTCTTAGTACACTGCAGATAACTTTGAGCCATAAAAGAAGAGCTATGAGAACTTTGTTAAGCATGAAGAAATAGTTGGAGTAGACGGGATGTGTTGGAAAGCTTCAGCCAATGAGAATTCAGAAAAAGCTGGGGTCTTGATTAAGCAACAGCCCAAAGAATTCAGCACAAGAGAGTTAACTTGGATGCTAGCAAACAGAAGCAGTGTTTTCAGAAAACAGCCAAAACTGGAAGCCCTCCAACCGTAACTGACTGGCAGCACACACAGATGTCTGGGAACAAGCTATGTTTTGAGAACAGGGTCAGAAAAATAGAACATTCCATGCAGAACAGCTAGCTTTGCACTAGAGTGCTGGTTATGGATTTCATTAGGCAGTAGCAAAAACAAATTGCGCCATGAACTGAGCAACGCAGCAATGAGCAAAAATGTCATACTATAAAAGTGATGTGTGGAAATGGACTTTAAGAGGAGCAGCATGTGGCAGACATTCTTTATTCCCTGAAGGAAGAAACGCATGTAACCTTAAATATAAATCATGAAAGCTTGTTCTACTTGCGACCTTTATTTACCCCCCTCTTCAATGAATTCCCATCACTTGCTTTGGGAATCCTCTTGCTTGTTTTAAAACGCAAATGAACCTTTTCAATGACTTGCCTCAGCCTAGATGCAGAAGATACAGGGAACCAGGCAGGGGGCCTTCTCGGTAGCGGCACCCGTCCTGTGGAACACCCTCCCACCAGATGTCAAAGAGAAAAACAACTACCAGACTTTTAGAAGACATCTGAAGGCAGCCCTGTTTAGGAAGCTTTTAATGTTTGACAGACTATTGTATTTTAATATTTTGTTGGAAGCCGCCAAGAGTGGCTGGGGAAACCCAGCCAGATGGGTGGTAAGTAAGTAAGTAAGTAAATAAATATCATCATCATCATCCTCATCATTATTATCACCATCATCTAAGGAGAGTACCTGCTGCGGGTGTTCCCGGCCAACACAGGCCACAGATTTAGCAGAGAGAGCAGAGGAAGGGAAGGGTATTGCTCAGTTGCCATCACACTTACTTGGTAGTTTCTGCGATGTTTCCTAAATGGGTGAACTGCTTGGAGAAACTCATGCACATCTGGAACAAAAAAGAAAGGAAAAGGAGGGAGTCACATCAGGAGCAGGCAGGCACGATCCTGGCTCCCTCCCATGGGTCATGCACCTTTGCAGTCAAATGCCTTAAATTCCACCCCTTAATAAGCAAGTTCCAGCCCTTATATGGCCAGAGTATGCAGACTATCTTCTCCAGGAACCCAGAAGCCACTTGCATCTTTCTTAATATTTGTATTAATGTTGTATTTTAATTTTGTTTTAAGTTGTAATCATTCAACTTGTTATTATTATTGCTTGTTGGTCGCCCTGAGTCCGGCCTTGGCTGGGGAGGGCAGGGTATAAATAAAAAATTATTATTATTATTATTATTATTATTATTATTATTATTATTATTATAGCCCATTCATTGCTCATCATTTACTTAATACTCGGATAGCTGCAGGAAATCCATACGGGGCCACACCAGCAGTCCCTTATGGTGTATATATTCAAACAAACAAACAAACAAACAAACAAACAAACAGACAGACAGACACACCCACCCCCCTTATATGTAAATAGGAGAGAGATGCAAGCAAGAAATACAGCTGCTGCCATTATGTCAGGTTTGCCCCCTCCCTCCCTTGCTTGATCAGACCTACTAGCGTCCGTCTAATCCAATATCCTGTTTCCAACTATGCTCCACCGACCAAATGTTTCCAGGAAGTCCACCAGAATGGCATGAAGGCCACAGCCCTCCCACCTTATTTCACTCCCAGGATACGGCAGGTGTAACAAGTGTGATGATTTCAATAAGAATGATTGACTGCCATCCTTGTATGCCTTGTCTCACATCTGGTGGGGCTTCCAGGAAAAGGAGGAAGAAGCCCTTCTAGTTTAAAAAGATAGCCCTGCTCTCCCGATTCCTTACTAATCTCCTCGGAAAGAAGCTGCAACATCCCTTAAAGCTTGCCTGTGCCCCATTTACCTCATGCTGCTGCCTCATAATTTTCACAAGCTCCATGTACTGGGCAGCCGTTTCTGGGGAGATGTTGGCTCCACGACGCTGCGCAAGTGTGAAGTCCTCCTTGTTCACAGGGGCTTGAGGCACCTGAAGGGAGAAAGTGTGTATTTGGAGGTGGGGGAAGTTAGTACCAGAATGAACCACTCCAAAAAGGGCTGCGTCACCTCCATGCACAAAACACAAATCAGCACAGAGTGATCCTCTGCCTGTCAAACAGACCGGGGTTTCCCACAAAGGGAGCTCCCGATCCAAAACTGTGTGGATCTATAAACTGGCCTGAAATGGGAGGCTTGCCTGCTGCCATCATTATACAGTGGTACCTCGGGTTAAGAACTTAATTCGTTCTGGAGGTCCATTCTTAACCTGAAACTGTTCTTAACCTGAAGCACCACTTTAGCTAATGGGGCCTCCCGCCGCCAGTGCGTGATTTCTGTTCTCATCCTGAAGCAAAGTTCTTAAACAGAGGTACTATTTCTGGGTTAGCGGAGTCTATAACCTGAAGTGTCTGTAACCTGAAGTGTCTGTAACCCGAGGTACCACGGTATTTCTTTCAGCAAAAGGTAAAATAACTTTCCTCTATAACGAAGCCTTAGGCTTTTAACTAACCGGCCTTCTAGAAGTGGGTGGCGTGTTGTAAATGCATCTCTTTTCCCTCTTGGTTTTAATATAACTATGCGGGGTTTATTGTGTTTGGTTGATTGTAAGTTGCTTCAGGTTCCCTCGAATAAGATAAAGCAACTATCAAATTTAATTAATTAATTAATTAATTAATAACGAAGTGTCCCATGCCAAGCTTAACTGGCCCTCATTCAGCAACAGTACTAAGTCAAATGGGATGACTGAAAAATTATTTTGCCCCACACCAGTGGGTTCAAGAAGGGGCATTAGAGCAGGTTTTCCGTGGACACAGGCCAAACTGTCAGTCATAATGTAGCATAAAACAGAACAAAAGACCAGGCCTGCTGGGTCAGATCAAGGGTCCATCTAGTAGATTTTCTGACTGGTATGATGGCTCTGGGAAAATCCTAAGCAGTGCATGAAGGCAACAGTCCCCCCACCTCCCTGCTATTTCCCCAGGATGATGTACTCAAGAGGTATACTCCCTCTGAACACAAATATTAGATATGATAGCTAAACAGAACCACCTATTTTCCACATATTTGTCAAATCCCATTACGCTCAGAATACAGACACTGAGGAATGCAAAAGACTGAAAGCATCAGGGCAAGATTTTTGTTCCAGCGCTCCACAGATGAGACCAGATTTATTTTTATTTTTAAAAATATGTCTCTCTGGCTCAGAACTCAGGTTCCAGAACTGGGACATAGTGATTGAAAAACAACATTCATGCACTTCAAGAGCTTTGAGCTGTTTTCTAACACAACTCTTTTGACAGACATTTCCCAACCAGAGAGAAAGAGAGAATATGATTGCCTTTGTTATGTCGACCGGGAGCCCACTCTGCGATGCTTCAATCATGGGGTCCAGACCCTTGGCTTGACGCAAGAACATCTTGGCCCCCTCAATGTCATTCTGCTGCTTTGCTCTGAGAGCTGCCTGCATCAGCTGCTTCTTCCGGGTTTCAAGAAAAGTCAGCTGCTGTTGAGCTGCAGGGAGAATGGAGACCCATCAGGCATGCCTCAAAGTCTCTTCTAAACAGACAATAATGTTGCTTGCAACGCTTCTGCTGAGCCTGAGGCAGTTTCCTGCACCCCCTCTGGTGGGTCTAGGGCTCCCAACTCTTGGCCCCTCTCCAGACTCCTCACACAGCCACATCTCAGCAGCCAAACAGCTCTCAGGCTCAGCAGCAGCGTTAAACAACAAATAAGGAGGTCTCAAATGGGCAAGGGTGTAAATCTTACTTCAGTACACTAACGTATGTCTGTGCATAAGCAAAACAGTCACTTTTTACAAGTAGCATCCTGGTAACATGAAAAGCATGTTTGCTCAGGAGACAGCAATAAATGCAGAGCCTATAATGAGTCTAGGCAGCCTTAGAAATAATAATAAAAAACCAGCCATTATCTTATCTCCAAGAGCAGCCAATAATGAATGCTACATTACACCAATTAAGAAATGGCCGTTCTCCTGTTGGGTTGGATTCCAAAATAGCAAAAAAAGAGGAGCTGTTTGCTTCCATTGGAGAAAATTTGGGGTTGTTGCAGAGAAAACATTCCAAGGAACAGAGCCCAAGCTTCTCAATCTGATGCAAAGTCCTACCCACATGGCAGTGACTTTTGGGCTGTAAAATTCAGGGGGAAATGGAGATTGGGAAAAACAAAGTACCTCAATCAAAGAGGCACCAATCAGCCCAGGGATTGTTGCCTAAATCAGGAACGTGGAACGTGCCACCAACATAGATTCTGTTGTTGTCCGACCTGCAATCTGGACCAACAGGAATCAATGTCGCCCAAGAAGCTTGAATGCCTTATACTGAAAAAAACCCCTCACACTGCTAATTTGAAAACACTCTGTCTGAAGAGTGACCAAATCACTTGTAAACTGTGGCTTAGTTTAGATGTCAAGAGCTCCTGTACAGACCAAATTGCCAAGGCAGAGAAGCTCCCAATGCTTAAACCGTTTGTGTATCTCGGATGAGTGTATCTACAAAATGAGTAATTTTATTCATAAAACACTACCCTGTCATTCAGTACTTGTGGTAAAAGGTAAAGAGACCCCTGACCATTAGGTCCAGTCGTGGCCGACTCTGGGGTTGCGGTGCTCATCTCGCTTTATTGGTCGAGGGAGCTGGCAAACAGCCTCTGGGTCATGTGGCCAGCGTGACTAAGACTTCCGGGTTGGCGCCATCAGCGAAAGGTGGAACTTCTCCGCAGGGAGAAGTGTGCTCCACAGGAATCCGGTCTGGCTGCCGCGGTGAAGGCAGAGACCCTGTAGAAATCACAGGCGGGAGAAGCCTGTGAGCCTGGGATTCGGCGGGCACCATTTCCGCCCCCCCCAACGCTAGGGAACCCCTTTTTTTTAGGGTGATCCCCGTCCGAGTGGGGGGTTGTGGCGCGGTGCTGTGAATCGACTTCTGTGGAGGGAACTTCTGTGGAGGGAAGCCGCTAATCTTTCGTCGGAGAGCGCTAACTTTTTCCTGGAAATTCGGAACATTTGACAGCTACAACCCGTGAGTAGAGTGGAATTTGGATTTTTTAAAAAGGAAATTTTATTGAATTTGGCTACAACCGGGGGAGGTCAGAACAGGAAGTCCGCCTTCCCCTTTTTGTAAATAAGCGAAAGCAAAGAGACTGAGCTAAAACCTTTGAAAATAACTAACAAATTGCTAAATTCTAATATTGAAATTAACAAACCCCCCCCCCTTGGAAGCAGGAGAAGAGCTGCTTCTGGCGAACCAGAGCAGCGCACAGAAACGCCGTTTACCTTCCCGCCGGAGTGGTACCTATTTATCTACTTGCACTTTGACGTACTGTTTGCAGGAACATGGACCGAGCAACGGGAGCTCACCCCATTGCGGGGATTCGAACCGCTGACCTTTTGATCGGCAAGTCCTAGGCTTTGTGGTTTAACCTACAGCGCCACCCGCGTCCCCAGTACTTGTGGTACTTTACAATAAAAAGCGAAAAGGGACACCACAGAATCTAAACATTTTCCCCACCAGCCTAGACACCACCACACAGATAAGATCAAGCTTCTCTGAAAAATTGTCTCCTGTCACTGGTATTTAGGCTGGTACATGAATTTACTTATTTTCCTCTTCCCTCATTGCCTCTCTTCTGTTTCGTATCAAGTCTCCTCACATCATAAGCCACTATTTTATATTATAAACCATGCTTATATTATGAATGAAAGGCAAACCAATAAATAAAAGTGGGGGTACCTTTTGTGTTGACCTTTGAGGCACTTTTACCTGCCCCCGTTGCCTTTGGAGCTGCAGGGGCGACTCGTGAGCCTGGCTGGGGGGGCAGCTTAGGCTGCGGTGAGCTGGCTGGTTTGGATGATGCAGGCTGGTTTGGGTGGTCAGGCTGAAAAAAACAAGAGAGGGGATAAAGGTAAAAGGTAAAGGTACCCCTGCCCGTACGGGCCAGTCTTGACAGACTCTGGGGATCGTGGATTTGAAGCCAACTTCGAAAGAGCCGTTTTGAGAGTCTGACTCATATTTTTAAATAAATAGTAATAATAAGAAACAGCTAGCAGTGCCAGGAGAAGAATTAACCATTGGAACAGTTTACGAACAGAGCACTGCAACTTCTCAATTATGCTGTGCCTTCGCAATGAAGAGCAGACATTCCTTTCTCACTAAAAAGCCCTGTGAATCGCCCTGAGACCTGTGAGTATAAAGGTAAAGGTAAAGGTACCCCTGCCCGTACGGGCCAGTCTTGACAGACTCTGGGGTTGTGCGCCCATCTCACTCAAGAGGCCGGGGGCCAGCGCTGTCCGGAGACACTTCCGGGTCACGTGGCCAGCATGACATCGCTGCTCTGGCGAGTCAGAGCCGCACACGGAAACGCCGTTTACCTTCCCGCTAGTAAGCGGTCCCTATTTATCTACTTGCACTCGAAGGTGCTTTCGAACTGCTAGGTTGGCAGGCGCTGAGACCGAACAACGGGAGCGCACCCCGCCGCGGGGATTCGAACCGCCGACCTTTTGATCGGCAAGCCCTAGGCGCTGAGGCTTTTACCCACAGCGCCATCTGCGTCCCAAAGAGGAGATACATCCCCGAAAACATTACTTTGTGCAACAAAGGACCAACCTGACCCACAGGGAATCACAAGGGATATCAAGGCAGTTGGAGAAGTCCAAACTCTGTTCATGACACAGCATTCAATCTTAAAACCTTGACTGCACAACCAGCTCTTAAACGTAATGCTGTTGCCAGTACAGGTTCTCCCCCCACTCTTTTTTACATTTTTACATTTTATTTTAATTTTATTTATTTACAATATAAATCCACCACAACTCAAATAAACAAATCCATCACCATTAGACAGAAACATAACATAACATATAACAAACAATAAAACAAAAGACTTCCTTTATCCTGTACATGGCCTAATGTTTACTTCTTATGAACTGTTTCCTTTATGAGTTGTTATTACGATTATTCAAATTATGACTTATAAAACAAACAAACAAACAAACCACAAAGTCTCCTGCAGACATTAATCGAAACAAGTCCAGGGCACTGGACTTTTTTAGGGCACTGTTTTGTAAAGTATTCTTTACATTTTCCCCATTCTTTTTGAAATTCTTGTCTGGGGAGTCCCATAATTGCCTCTGGTAATCTATCCAATTCAATACAGTTTAATAATTTATCCTGCCATTCCGTTTTTGTTGGCACAAATTCTTTTTTTCCCATTTCTGGCAATTAAGGTCATTGCCGCACCTGTGGCATAGAGGAATAATTCTGATCCTCTCTTGTCATACCTGTGTCCACTGGCTGCAGGCCAGTACAGGTTCTTAATACATTTAATGAGCATCTGCAAGGGAAGACAACAATTCTGCTGAATGAATCTGGACTTGTAGGTACAATATGATGCGCTACAACTCAAGCTAAGGCTGCCACCTGCCACACTTCACTTGCCAAACTGAATTAGATCAACATGACCAAAAACTGAGCTCAGCATCACCGCAGCATCAAACATTGGGGGGGGGGGGAATGTAAGGAAGTGTCCTCCTTAGTGTGTCTTCACTGGCGGAGGAACAGAACTATGCTAGTAAAATCCAGGGGTCTTTTCTGTTACTTTAGAAGATTCCTTACTTTAGAAACCCTTCCCTAGAGTTGCCCACCTGGGTTGACTCTTATCCCAGATTTAAGACAACTTAGCAAGGCCTTCCTATTCAGGACTTTCTTTGGATCTGGTTGTGGAGTAGCTGTATCACATTTGTCTGATGGGTTGGCTTTAGAATCTATGGTTTTAAGATTGCTTTTATCAAGCTTCCATCCATCCACTCGCTTGCAACCAGTGCCCTTCCCTACTTGGGAACGTGCTCCTATCATTTTAATGTATTTTGGATCTTTGTTGAAAGCCGCCTAGAGTGGCGCGGTACAAATACATTATTATTATTATTATTATTATTTATTAATTATTATTATTATTCCCAAGCATCCAGCAGGAAGGTTGCTTTTCTCCATTTGAAGGAGACAGGGCTGAAGCAGCAAGGCACTGCTGTCGCCTTCTGAAAAAGCCTAGTATGAGCAGGAGAGAAGATAAAGACTCAAGATCATTCACAAATCTGGGCAGCTTTCAAGCGAAGCCAAAATTTCTTGTAGTTTGTTGTAAGCCTTCTTCGAGAACCTGATGAAGCTGGTGAAGTGGTATGGTACATACATTTTGAAATGAAAGCAAACTAAAACAGGCCTACAAAATCCTCCCCCACCCCTCAAATAGATATGTCTTGAGTACAAATAGTAGTTTCTAGCTACTCCCAAACTGCATTATATTCCAACAGTTCCCCTGGAGATGGTGGGATGTTGGGTGGTGGGATATTCTAGTCTAACCTATGACCAAGGCATACAAATTTGCATGCTTCTCCACAAATTCATTCAGGACTTTGACTAGCACGCAACCCAACCTGTTTTGCCTCCTCAGCATCTTCATCCTCCTCATTGGCTAGTTTCATGGCTTTTTCGAGGATCCCCGCAAAGCTTTGATCTCCTGAAGATTCCATTCCTTGGATTGGAGGGAACCCTGCCAAAGATGACATAGTGACTGATTAGAAGGTGAAAGCTACTGCTAAATGTCTGCATGCATATACCAGAGGTTGCTGAATTACAATTCCCCTCATCCTGGGCCACTGGGCATGCTTGCTGGGGTTGATGGGAGATGTAGTTCAGAAACATCTGGAGGGCCAAAAGCTCAGTCTCATAACCTGTCTATTTATCCAACACATCTGTAATGGTTCTAGGGGTTGCTCGTGCGTAAGTTGCCGTTACTCCTGGCTAGGTTGCCTGGTTGAACCCTTTTTGCCTGGACAGCCTCAAGTTCCGTGGCTGCCTCAGTCGCTGGCAGAATCCGTCAGTGGGCGTTTCTTGAACCTCTTCCAGCATAGAAGCTGTTTGACGTCCAGTCTCCTCCTACTCTGCCTGCGCGGAAGTCTTCTGCGCAAAGTGGGTGTGGGCAGCGGAGTACCTGTGCCCTCTCCGCTGGTCTCCGGCGAGGAGTCCTGGAGCCACCTCTCCGATTCCCCCATCTGCCCCCCTTCTCCACTGGTGTTACGCTGATTTCCTTCCCCATCGGATGGGCTGCCTCTCTCCCTACTGGGACCCTCTCCGCCATCCCTCTGGAGCCTCCTCTCCGCCTCCAGCTCCGATGGCAGTTCCCTGACAACATCCATAGCCTGAACATGGATCTATGGCACCCAGAAGTTTGTGTGTAAGCAAAGAATTTGGTACTGAGTGAAGAAGTCAGCTTCTTTGGGATCTGAGACCAGTTCTTTAAAAATTAAACACATTTCCAGCCAATGGCTCTAAAGATACAGCTTGAAACTGAGGGCAATGTCTACTGAAATCTTTGAAGCCAGGAGGAAACAAGATTTCAAGTGGCCAAAGGTTTCAAAGCCCCACTGATCTTGCTCCCTTTCTACAAGTAACAGAAATGCAAGCACATTTGTTCGAGCAAATGTGTAGTAAAGAAATCACGAGTTTGCAGTTATTCTACAGGAGTCAATGTGGAGGACATGGCCACGATTAGCACACTGTATTTATAACTTCTTTCCAACTACCTCTCAAAGCAGCCTATGCAAAATCCAGCAATGAAATATTAAAGATAACTGGGCGTGTTGACGACAGTCCCTTCAATGTACATCAGGCTTCCTCAGCCTTGGCCCTCCAGATGTTTTGAGACTACATCATCCCATCATCCCTGACCACTGGTCCTGCTAGCTAGGGATCATGGGAGTTGTAAGCCAAAAACATCTGGAGGGCCGAGGTTGAGGAAGCCTGATGTACATGGTCAGGCTGAGTTTTTTTGCTTTTTCCCCTTTTTTACGGAGTTTCAGCTTTCAGCAAAGCAAACACAATGCTAAAAACCCTGACCCTAATTGGGATAATTTGAAATAGGTGCCACTCACTTCAGCGCTTTCCTTCCAAATAATTTTGCTTAGGGCTGCCACCTTCATCTGCAATCTTATCAATTGCCAGCTGAGCCCTTTGTCTCATTCTGGAGGGCACAAACTTTGCAGTTAGAAGCATAGGGAGGAATTCAACACAGCACTAAGCAGATAGCTCCATCAGCGCATTTCTTGCTTGCCTGATGTAATGATCTGACCTCTCCTCTTTCTACATGCTGTTTTGGGGGTTTTCCCAACTCCCCAGAGCCAACTTGGGGGGATGCAGGGAGTGCATGAGTTGGGGTGGGAGCCCTCTTGTGCTAGAAGATGTTGTGATGTGGGCATCTATTGGCGGGGCTTCTTATAATGCCCAAGATCTCCCTGTGTGATGGAAGCTTAAGCTGGAAATCAAGAAGAAAACTCAGAAGAGCCATCTATTTAGATCAGGCATAGCCAAACTTGGCCCTCCAGCTGTTTGGGGACTACAATTCCCATCATCCCTGACCACTGGTCCTGTTAGCTAGGGATGATGGGAGTTGTAGTCCCAAAACATCTGGAGGGCCATGTTTGGCCACGCCTGATTTAGATAGAGTTACTTTGGAGTTACTTTGGGATGCGGGTGGCGCTGTGGGTTAAACCACAGAGCCTAGGACTTGCCGATCAGAAGGTTGGCGGTTCGAATCCCCGCGACGGGGTGAGCTCCCATTGCTTGGTCCCTGCTCCTGGCAACCTAGCAGTTCGAAAGCACGTCAAAGTGCAAGTAGATAAATAGGTACTGCTCTGGCGGGAAGGTAAACGGCGTTTCCGTGCGCTGCTCTGGTTCGCCAGAAGCGGCTTAGTCATGCTGGCCACATGACCCAGAAGATATACGCCGGCTCCCTCGGCCAATAAAGCGAGGTGAGCGCCGCAACCCCAGAGTCGGTCACGACTGGACCTAATGGTCAGGGGTCCCTTTACCTTTTTTTTACTTTGGGGTAACCTAACATGATGTTGCCACAAGAGGGCAGCATTTGCCAGATGCATCCTTGCCTCCCCAACTTCCGATAACAAGATTGAAAGTTACATACCTGGGGGAACAGGGAGGTCACCAAACTCAACAGGTTTTCCTGCCTTGTGAGCTCTGATGGCCTCTTGATATTGCTGAAGAGGGAAACAGAAACAGAAGCTGAAATCCCTAATTTGGGAGCATGGTCTTTCTAGAAAAAGGGTGAGAAACGCGACTTTTCTTGGGATAGCTGCAGCAAAAAACAAGGTATGAGAGTATGCATATTTGCTTACTTATTATCAGGAACATTGTTAATAAAGCAATTGTTCTGCCTGTACACTCATTAAACATCTGTGCTTTAAATGGCAGTAACTTGGGTGGCTCTCATCCTAGAATCGCCCAAATCCTTAGCTCATACCAGCTTGCTGCTTCTGGAGTTGTAAGTAGAATCAGTTCATCTTTTGGTATCTCTTGCCCTGCATTTGAATTTCTATTTTTTAACTTTGCTCATTCTGAACTGTTCTTTCAGTGCCACTTGGGTTTTAACACTTTTATCTCCAAGTCCTACAGATTTTACAAGTGTTGCTCATTTTTAAGCAAAGCACAGACCGCATTGTTGAGCTGCTGTATGTTTTTAATCTACCAATGAAATTAACAGAGGGCTTACAGTCAATCAGGAATTCTGTTCTTGAGCTAAATTAGATAGCAGCACAAGGAGAACTTCAGAGCAAGTGAAAACTAGCTTTGGTTCTAGTCTGGCCTGCTTTAATCAATCAATCAAATTATTTATATACTGCCCTCTCATAAATATCAGGGCTGTGTACAACACGACTTATACAATAAAATATAGAAAACCATTTAAAAACATTACAAATTAATTGTTAAAATGACTGGATGTTAAGGGGTTTTAAACCTTTTGCTGCAATAAGATGACATTAGCACACCCCTTCTGCCTCATCCTGCTCGCTGAGGATGGGCAAGCAGACTCCCCAATTTATAGTGAACTAAAAGCAGAATGGGTGGGAAGAAAATGTTGAGACCTACGACTGCTGTGGGGGGTGATCCTTGAGGATTTCTCAGGGCCAGTAATTTCCCCAAAGAGTTACACAAGTGGCATGTGTGATACAAACGCTCGTTATTGATCACAATTCCCGAATATCAAAATAAACAGAACCAACATTTTAATTCAGTTTCTACACCCGGAAACTGTGATTTTCTGCAAAAATCATCACGATTCTGTATCTGTTCATTAGGCGGCAAGAGGAAAATACTTATTAGCATATTCCAGCCACCATGAGCCCAGTTATGTTGCAGCAGGAAGCAAGTTGCTTTTTCTCTATCTGCTCCTCACCAGTATGACCACAAGATCTGGGCTACGTAACATTTGAGCAGGAAAGCTAGCGAGCAAAAGCGTAAAGAAAGCAGGTCCCTCACCTTCACAATTCGCTCGTGCATCCTAGCCTTCCTGTCATCTCCTTTGCTCTTTGCCTGGGCTGCTGCTGTCTTGTATCTGTCCATCCTCTGCTGCAGTGCCTCCATAATATCTCGAGGAGGCGGGGGCACATCTGGAAACAAAGCAGGCAACTCTATGTCAGTCCATTCTTGCATGCAAGAAAGTGAGACTAGGAAGGGGTGGGTGGGTGGCTTATCAAAAACAAGGTTTTACAAGACGTCAGTTCCTGATTAGCTAAATTTATATTCCTGGGAGTTTAGGATAGGATTACTGCTTCTCATTCTGCATGGGTGGAAAATGAATGGTTTCCCCTCTTATTTATGACATTGTTTTGAAGATCAAACAAAAATGACAATATGCCATACTCCTCTCCAAACTGATCTTGCCTTCTTTAGAACCAAAGCTCTCAAACTGGTCTAAGCTCCATTCAGAAGGTCCACTGAAATGCTGCACAATAGCCCATAAGATCTGTACCTGGCCCTGCATCTGACTGATTTTTTCCCCCTGCGAGGGACCTGGGCCTTATTTTTACCAAGACCAAATATATCAACCAGAATGACAAGCCACTGGCTTTTCAAAATACAACACTCTAATTTTTCCCTAAAATTTAACCAGTCAAAGGAGTTCTTCACAGTGGCCTGACTGAAAGCCTATGATTTTCCATTATACGGCACTGTTTTTAATTATGATGCTGGCACTATTTTTCTTTATCATTAAACCAGAAGCATAACCATCATCTTAGAAAAGTTAGCTTATGGCTGTTAAAATATGAGTTTATTAGGTGGTCTTGTGAGGCCCTAAGCAATTTTCTAAAGGTCAGGGGAGGGAAAAGGAGATTGAAAACCACTACACTAGACATAAAACACTATGTTCACTTAAAACTTCTATGTTGGGTCAAGATCAAAAGTCTCCTTGATCCTTTATTAGACTTGTAAGAGCACTTATCAATCATCTTCAGTCTGTCAAAAATATGCTTAAGACTGAACAGTTTACACACATGACATATTTGTTAAAAAGATGGCCTTGAGGAAAACTATTCTTTGAATTTGAGGGTCAGTGATACAAGGCAGATTTTTTTTTTTTTGCAGTTTTCTATTTTTCTGCCAAAAAAAATCCTTTCAGAAGTTCATTAGCAACGGTGAGCAGATGCCAGCTGCAAATAAATACTAGACAAACTTGGCAGTTTCAGTTTTAAAGCTTTATTAAATACAAGTAAAATAAACACGCTAAATCAGATCATGAAAAATACCCAAATTCATCATGCAAAGTCCTATACAATTCTAGGGAATCAGATCTATTAACTCGGCAGAACTAGGAAAGTGACATAAGGGGCCAGGCCTACTGCAGGGTGCAAGCTGCATCCCAAGAGAACTTTTTCCACCTGCAGAAAAACTAGCAAGCAAAGCCCCAAAGAAAAAAGATGCAGAATGTCTATACTACAAGAAGCTGAGCTGCAGGCTCTGCACAGTGAAGCAATATTCTCAGGACAACTAGAAGCAAGAAAGCCTTACTGGGTTCTTACCTCCTGTACTTGAGACTCCCGGTGCCAGTGGGGTTGCAGCCTGTGCAAGAGGTGTTGTTGCTGTAGCTACAGGCGACTGTGGAACACTTGGGGACAACATCTCCTTGGGCAGCTGATCTGCAGAAGAAAAATAACTAGCAGTTGCATGACAATAAGCCAATTCACAGTAGGCTGGCAGCGCCCTTCCCTACTGAAACCAGCAGTCAATGAGTCTTTCAGAAGGCTCTTCAATATAACACTTCCATGTTGCATTCTACCACCATCCTGCCCCAAACACCCATGGAGTGCTGAGCTATTAAGACCAAATGTTCGCAATGCCCCTGCTCCAATGCACTTTGCCCTGACGGTTCAGAGCAGAAGAGAAACACACCCTGGCCCCTGCCGTCAGCCAGGAGACCAAGAGCTGTTGAGTAGCAAGGGGCTGTGGTTTGTGTACAAGTAGTGTATTACTGCAAACGATTGCAAGCTGCCTTGGGGATCATTCGATCCAAAGGCAGGATAGGCCTGAGCTGTGAGCGAATCTCAGGGGTTATGGCTCCCTTTCTCAGGCTACAAGAAAGGGCAAGTCTCACCACTGAGCAGTCACCATACAAAGACTTTCCTGTTTGTCTGAATGCCCCACCCCAGAAACAGAAAGGTAACAAGAGTAAGACGCAGACCAAATATTTAGAACAAGCGGAATCCATCTTCTTTCTGACAAGACCAAGGATGTGCACTCTCCTAGCCAAAAACATGCAATGATCTGGGATGCAACTTTGCACCAACGTAAGCAAAGATGAGATTTCATCCTTTTTAAACAGTCTCAAGCTCCCTTCATATGACTAGACCCTGGCCATTCTGGAGGACAACCAACATGCCTTAGTTCTTTGTGTTAGCTTTGTGAGTAGAATAGTATAAATAAAGCACTTACAACTTGTTCCTATGCATGTCTATTAAGAAACAAGTCCTCCTAAATTCATTGAGACACTCCTAGGTAATGTACACAAAGCTTCAGCCTGAGAGGAGCCTTGGAAGAATTTGGCTTCCTGAAGACTGTGAAGCCAGTACTGGCTGCATCAGCTTTTCCTTTGCACCTGAGAGTGTTAGAAACCCTGAATGGGGGCTCAACTGGGGTGGCCGCTGCCATTGCCATCTTACCACCTGGCCATCTTTTCTTTTTTTTTAAAAAAAGATATTTATTAAAGTTTTCAATATATTACAAAGATTGGAGAAGAAAAATAAAAATAAAAAGAGTAAAAAAACACACAAAATAACAAAATAAAAACCTTTAAAAACAAATCAGTCTTTCCATTTCATATTTTTCATTTACTTGTTTCCCCGACCTCCCCACACCTCCCCTTCTTGCATTCCAATTCAATTGGTTAATTCAGCAAATCCTTTCCCTCTTTAATTTTATCTTAATCTTTTATCTTGATATATTATAGCTTTAAATTATCACCATTAACAATCCATTTTTACATATTCCTTAACATTGTTGCTAAAAAATCCCGCTTAACTTCAATCCAGCATCATTCTAACATTCATTAATTTTACAATGTTTCTGTAAGTAGTCTTTAAATTTCTTCCAATCTTCTTCCACTGACTCTTCTCCCTGGTCTCGGATTCTGCCGGTCATTTCCGCCAATTCCATATAGTCCATCACCTTCATCTGCCATTCTTCCAGAGTGGGTAGTTCTTGTGTCTTCTAATACTTTGCGATAAGTATTCTTGCTGCCGTTGTAGCATACATAAAGAAAGTTCTATCCTTCTTTAACACCAATTGGCCAACCATGCCCAGGAGAAATGCCTCTGGTTTCTTCAGAAAGGTATATTTGAATACCTTTTTCATTTCATTATAAATCATCTCCCAGAAAGCCTTAATCCTTGGGCACGTCCACCAAAGGTGCAAAAAGGTACCTTCAATTTCTTTACATGCCATCTTTTCATGTTTGATGTTTGATTATGTTTTATATGTACTGTAAGCAGCTCAGAGTGGTTGGGGAAATCCAGCCAGATGGGAAGGGTCTACAGTCAGACCTCGGGTTACGTCCGGGTTTCGGCGGTCGCACATGCGCAGAAGCACTGAATCGCGTTTTGCACATGCGCAGACATGGGTTGCGAACGCTGTGGGTTGAGAATGTGCATCCTGCATGGATCACGTTCACAACCCGAGCGTCCACTGTAAATAAAATTATTATTATTACTACCAGAAGTCTTGTTAAGTTACCTGAATCAGGAGTGACTGTCCCTCAAGGATTATTCTAGGATTTTTGTAATGACATGTGTTTCAGGTTGGGAAGGCAGGAAACATCTGATTCAAGAGTTTCAACACATGAAATATAACTGGGATTACTTTTTGGATTAGCTAGCTATTTCATATTATGGAATTAATCAATGCACTTCTACCTGCTTTTTACTAGAAGTAGAACTGGTGTGCCATATCTCTACAAGGAAGTTAGCAAATGATATGGAGAGAACCAAAGCTCATGCGCAGGGGACACAACTTGGAACACCCAACTATTCTTACCTGGAGGTGGAGGCAGATGACTGAGATCCACTGCCTCTCCTTTACCCACAGATGCTAAAAGAGGGTCAAGGCTCTGAAAAACATTAACATAAAAGTTACTTGTATAAATTCCCTATACAGGATTGCTTTCAGACGGCTCTGGGGTCAGATAACTCCACACCCTCCAACATTTCTCCAATGAAAATAGGGACATCCCAAGGAATGGGATCGAATCAGAAATCGGGACAGCTTCTCTAAATCAGGGGTGTCCCTGGAAAATAGGGACACTTGCGAGTGTCTGCAGAAAGAGATAGCAACTTTGGTGACGATCCTTCTCCCCACGGAGCACTGTTTTTCCTGACCTCTTGCAAAAAGGACCTCTGTCTTGCTGTAGAAGTGCACGTACCTTGGCTATGCGGTAGTACTTAGTAGCCATTTCAATGCTGCCTTCCTGTTTAGCCCGCAGAGCAGCCAGCTTGTATTCCCGCTGTCTGGCTTGCAGCAGCACCTGGGTACTGGAGCTTTTGGAATCTGAGGAGAAGCAGATTTTGCAAAGCACTTTAAGTGTGTTCTGCAGTCAAATCAAATCAAATATCCTTTATTAGGCACAGCAAACCACACACTGTGTTCTGTAGTCAAAAAGACTCCCGGAGCAGCTAACAGAGATCACTACTAGCAAGACAGAGATGTAGAACATGCTGTTGCACATGCCTGTCAAAGCAATCTGAAAGACTGGGATCCAGAGAACAACGTGGGCTGTGTGTCCCTGTGAGGTTTTTTTTCGGTCCCCCACCCCACACAACATTACACAAACTGCTCTTGAGGTTCACATCAGTTTCAAAAGCAACTTGCCACGAGGATCAGCCGTTAGAGAAACACAAGGCAACATGTAAGCGATGTGAGTTGCATGCAACAAACTGAAGGACTCTTGGCATCCTTGCCATTATGTTTGGGGCACAGGTTGTCTAAATAGGGTTTTAATTAATGTATCTCTAATTAAAATTTCTGTCCTGACCTTCACCTTTAGGTCACGGGGCTGGTTATAGCATCAAATGACATAAAGAAGAAATACAGTCATTAACCATGATGTATTAGCGTGGGGTTTTCTTTTCATTCATGTCACTCCCCCACACAATCCAATCCAAAGCGACTGGAAGTGGTGACACCACTTTTTAAAGTGTTGAAACTAAATTGTGCCAGCCAAAACACAGCTGACTAGAGCAAGAAAAATAAAAGGATAGCTCCTATTCATTGGGGCAGGGCAAAGAAAGAACCAAAGTTACATGATATTTGTATACTTTTTAAAGAAAATAACTTTTTCAATTTTCTCTAGTGCTTCAATTGGTTTTGATTCAGTTTGTGATTTCTTGTTAGAAATCACAAAGCCCATTCCTACTGAGTTCTCTGACATCAAAGGTGGGTTGAAAGACAGTAGAGTGTCCAAGCCCATCCAATAAGCACCGTAAGAATTTGAACCTGGGGCCCTGTTTAAGTCCTGATTGTGACACCTACTTGACTACCAGGCTAAAAACAGTTCTGAAAAACATGTCAAGGCTAAACATAGCTTTAACCTAGAGGTGGGGACCCCATAGCCCTCCAGATGTTGCTAGACGACAACCCCTATCATCCCAGTTGCTGGCCATGCTGATGGGACTTGGGAGTCCAAGAAACACCTGGAAGGCACCCCATCGTTTTGCCTGGACAATGAGGTCCAGCGCCGAGGGCCTTCTGGCAGTTCCCTC
Organism: Podarcis tiliguerta; assembly: GCF_965153285.1. Classification (NCBI taxonomy): domain Eukaryota; kingdom Metazoa; phylum Chordata; class Lepidosauria; order Squamata; family Lacertidae; genus Podarcis; species Podarcis tiliguerta. The sequence goes on from NC_139550.1 coordinate 33,494,196, forward strand.
ACTGCAAGAAGCCAAGTTACAGGGAACCAGGCAGAGGGCCGTCTTGGTAGTGGCACTCACCCTGTGGAACGCCCTCCCACCAGATGTCAAAGAGAAAAACAACTACCAGGCTTTTAGAAGACATCTGAAGGCAGCCCTGTTTAGGGAAGCTTTTAATGTTTAACAGACTATTGTATTTTAATATTTTGTTGGAAGCCGCCCAGAGTGGCTGGGGAAACCCAGCCAGATGGGCAGGGTATAAATAAATAAATCATCATCATCATCATCATCATTACTTGGCAACCCCTCCTTTAACCCATGGTGAAATATGTTTGTAGTAGTAGTAGTAGTAGTAGTAGTAATAATAATAATAATAATAATAATAATAATTTATACCCCACCCTTCTGACTGGGTTTCCACAGCCACCCCAATCACCCGTCAAATAATAATAATAATAATAATTTACACCCCACCCTTCTGACTGGGTTTCCACAGCCACCCCAATCACCCGTCAAATAATAATAATAATAATAATAATAATAATAATAATAATAATAATAATAATAATTTATACCCCACCCTTCTGACTGGGTTTCCACAGCCACCCCAATCACCCGTCAAACATCTCTCTCTCTCTCTCTCTCTCTCTCTTTTTTATGCAGCATGTTTGCATTAAGTACTAACCCAAAGAAGGGGAAGGTGCCACAACGGCAGATTTTTCTTGTGGAGCCTCTGGGGATCTAAGTGCCACAGGAGGAGGTGGAGAAATCTTTGGTTTTGGAAGTACTGGTGGTGGCAGCTTGGGGGATAGTTCAGGTAGAGGCAGTGCTCGAGAAGGTGGTTGCTCAGGAGCCGCAGGAGTTGACTCTGGAGGAAGGTGATTGGCAGCAATTGTAGTTTCATCCAAAGTGGAGGAGACCTGTGAGGCTGGAGCTGTCTCCAAAGGAGAGCCCTGCTGCTGGGAATTTGTGACCTTTCCTGTAGACACTGGTGGAGGAATTTCATCTTCGTCAATCTTTTTGCCTTTCTTCACAGAGGTCAACAAGTTTTCCAGAGTCTGAGGGAAGAATGTATATAGTGTAACATGCACGTTTCAGAAACTTAAAACACAAGCTGAGAATGAGAGGGCTCTCGCCACCCATAAACCTATGTATTTCACACATACCAAAATATTATTTCCCCACATCGCTCTGAAGCCACCATCTGTGTCTTTAGAAAAATTTAAAAGACATTCCCACTGGCTTCCTTTAAGTCTTCACATCCATCACATTGTTGCTCCTACCTTCAATACTTCAAACTCTTGCTCAAACCTTTCCATTTTTTTTACATCCTTGCTCATCTAATCAGACACAAGATCTCCTCATGTTTGGTACTGCTGCCTCCTACGTCTGCCAAGGCTGTAACTCTTTCCTTACACCCTAATTCCACCTAAACATTAGGAAGAACTTCCTGACAGTAAGAGCTGTTCAACAGTGGAATTTGCTGCCAAGGAGTGTGGTAGAGTCTCCTTCTTTGGAGGTCTTTAAGCAGAGGCTTGACAACCATATGTCAGGAGTGCTCTGATGGTGTTTCCTGCTTGGCAGGGGGTTGGACTCGATGGCCCTTGTGGTCTATTCCAACTCTATGAGTCTATGATTCTAATGGTGAGGGCCAGTGCAGATGTAATGGCTTACTGTAGCTTAGAGATCAAGAGCAGGCTCTGAGATTGCTTTCATCTCTCCCCTCTCACATTCTAGTGAGAACCGGCAACAAGGTGCAGAGTCCTTTAAACCTCTCCACTGATGGGTGGGACAGAGCCTGCTTCTCACCGCCAGCTAGAAGCTGGTAGCAAGGTGCGTATTTACTCAAGTCTAATGCTCCATGAGACGCAGGTGGCGCTGTGGTCTAAACCACAGAGCCTAGGGCTTGCCAATCAGAAGGTTGGCGGTTCAAATCCCCACGACGGGGTGAGCTCCCATTGTTCGGTCCCTGCTCCTGCCCACCTAGCAGTTCGAAAACATGTCAAAGTGCAAGTAGATAAATAGGTACCACTCTGGCTGGAAGGTAAATTGTGTTTCCATGCGCTGCTCTGGTTCACCAGAAGCGGCTTAGTCATGCCGGCCACATGACCCGGAAGCTGTCTGCGGACAAACGCTGGTTCCCTCGGCCTATAGAGCGAGAAGAGCGCGCAACCCCAGAGTCGTTCGTGACTGGACCTAACGGCCAGGGGTACCTTTACCTTTAATGTTCCATTGAATCTGATGTGCACCCAATTTTTTGCAGCATCATTTGGCAAAAAAAGTGTGCATTAGACTTGAGTAAATACGGTATTAAAAAATTCAATTTCTGATAGTTTTTCATACAAAACCTAGAAGATCTGATTGCCAAATTTCAAAATTATATTTCGGTGAATATCTGGTGGCTTACCTTGATCCCCCTTTCATAGCGACGCACTTTGGAGCTTTCGTTGGCTTGCTTTGCGTTAGCAGCTGCAGCTTTGTACATGGCCAGTCTTTCTAGCAAAACGGATTCCGTGCTGCTGGAATCAGCAGGGGTATTATTTGTCTGGGAAAGCACGAAACAGACCATTTTTTTCCCAGGGAAAAAACAAACCCAATCCCCACATTTGTCCACTGCTGATCTGTACAAGACATTGCACATCTGACGCCATGCCCCCCCCCCCCCGCCCCAACAGTTCCAGACGCTGGGCAAGGAAGTAAGTGGCCTTGTCCCTCCACTCCCCTGCAGAAACACCCACCTGTCTGTGCACTATAATGCAGCCGGAGCAAGATCATTTTATAGAAGGAAAAAGAGAGCATACTCTCAGTATGAAAAACAGAAGTCATTGCCTCATTGTCAAAGCTGCGCTCTCTTGCTATCATCCTAAGCCTTAATTATTACTATGGACCTACTATATGAGGCTGTTTTAAGGATTTGGACTCCCTAAAGCTCTCTCTGTTAGCTATTAGTTAACAGTTATTATTTAATAAATCATTAAATTATTATTATTAGCACTACTCTCTTCACTGGCCCTGTTTTGCACCCTAAGTGTCTACTTGAATTCCAATAACGCCTCTTGTTTGTCTGAATGGAAGACAGAGAGGAATGTGAGAGTGCGCTTAGAAACTGAAAGTTACCATTTACCTTTGCTGCCATGCCCGCTTTTGCCTCTGTCCCTGCCCATCACTAGCATGTGGCCGTGGGAAGGTTGCCCAGAAGCAAATGCAGCCCTCCCTTTGGTTTAAAAAGGGGGCCCACCCCTGCTGCAGAGAAGTCCAAAGCACTTCACGCACATGCACACTATGTCATTAAGCGTTACAGCAACTGCCCTGTGGTGTAGAACACTGTTGCCATTCTAGTGGCGTAGCGTGGGTTGTCAGCACCCGGGGCAAGGCAAGTAATTTGCACCCCCTAACCTGTGGATTTGTGCCCCCTAACCTGTGGATTTGCGCCCCCTAACCCTAGCCCCCAGATGTTGCGCCCGGTGCGGCCAGCCCCCCCTGCACCCCCCACGCTACGCCACTGTGCCATTCCTCTATTACAGCTGGGTGAGGATAAGGTTGAGGAGTCTATCCTGTGGTCCTGCAACTGCTGTTGGGACTCCAAACTCCCATCAGCCTCAGTCACCATGGCAAATGGTCAGGAAATATAGGAGTTGTGCCCACAGAAGGAAGAAGCCACCACCAAAGAAGATAGCGAAGGTTGGCAAAATAAATTAGTGAACTATGCAGGACAAATTAGGTAATTTGAAACCCAAGAAAGAAAGGACTTTGATTTTTTTAAAAAGGGAAATGTTTAATGCATTTTTAAAGCTCTGTGTATAGATTTCTACATTAGTTGAACTTTTAAAAGCCACTTGTAATGAGATGAATAAGGTTTTAAAATTGGACTGTCAAGAATATAAGGCTTTATGGACGTGCATGAATAAGAAGAAAACAATGGAACCGAGAGGGGGAGTGGAGGGAAGTCAAGGGTATGGTGATGCTGTGGTTTGTATATACAGATGAGCTAAAAATTATGGTTTGACTTTTTTGTGTGGTTATTATAAAATTAATGCAATGCATTAAAAAATGAAATATAGGAGTTGCAGTCCAGTAACTTCTGGGGGGCCAGGGGTTAGCTCCCTCCCCTCCCTCCCTTAGTGCAAAGACCAACCAGCAGGTTCATGACTAAAGCAACATTTGAACATGGGACACTCCAGATTACAGCTCTTCTCCTTAGCTACTACACACGTTCTTGGCAATTTCGACAGAGCTTTTTGTTTTATGAGATACATGAGAGCTGGAAGTCCTGCTTGCTGCTCCCTTGTATTTACAAGCAAGACTGCAAAATTGGCTACTGGCCTGTGGGTTATCAACTAGTGCTAACAAGTCCAAGGGAAAGAATGAAATTCTTCAACATCAGTTTCATCTGCAATTTAAAAAGTGCCCAACAAGAAGAAAAGAGGAAGAAGCCCAAGCCGGAAGGGGGGTTCGCACCTTAACAGGAGCAGGAGAAAGTGTTGGAGCATCCTTGGTTTCAGCATCTTCCTCAAGGACTTCATTGAGTTCAGCCTACATGGAAGAGAACAATATTGAGAATACATTCAAATTTTGTAGTCTTCAAGGAAAGACTGACAAAATCTGAAGCAAAGCTTGATCTGCCCCCATCTTTCCCCTTTCCATCCACCCAGAACTGTACCACCCACAGCCATCTTTCCCATAGGGCTTAGTGGTGCGTCGCGCCAGGGCACCAGCCTCTCAGTTGGGGAGCTGTGCAGCTTGGCTGGCGGCCTCCCCTTTCCCCGCATGCCCACCAGCTGCGCCCCGCCAACCATAAGGTTGGCAGGCATGCAGCTTGCCTCCCAAGCCTCCTCAGGAGGAGAGTGATCCCCGCAGAGGCTTAGGATGGAAGCATAGCTGTCAACCTTCCCTTTTTTTTTTTTTTGCGGGAAATTCCCTTATTTCAGCGCCGTTTCCTGCTGCTATCCCGGATTGTTAGATATCCTGTAGACTGTCCCCGGGACAAGTGAGGCTGCTGATCCCTTATTTTCAAATCTGAAAGTTGACAGCTATGGATGGAAGCTGCGCCCCACCAATCATATGGCTGGCGGGCGCGCAACTTCCCTCCCAGGCCTCTGCGAAGACCGCTCTCCCGCAGTGGCATGGGGGAGAGTTGCCCCCCCCCATGGCTGGCAGTGGCAGCAAGGGCCACCCAAACACTATCTATGGTAATTTGGGGTTGCTGGGCGGATATTTGAACCCCGGCGCCGCATCTGCTAAAGACGGCCCTGGTACCATCCCTAGTTCCTCTCCCACACATCTTTCCCAGAACATCCAATCAACCCCTTTACTTCCGATCCATAATACCAACTGAAACTGTCTTTCCTGCACCCACAAGCCACTTTTGTCTCCTCTCTCATTAATGCCTATATGCTTTCTATTATTCTCCTCCGTGTGCCCAGAACAACCTCCTGTTCTCTATTTAGCAGGCTTTCCCCTTCTTCTCAGAGGATCCGTCTTAGCCTGCCTCTGCCTCGCCACTTTGGGAATTCCCTTCTCTATCCACGTAATGCCACTGTCAGTCTCCAACCACCTCCTCCCCACAGTATCCTCCAAGAAATTTTTTACCAAGAGTTCATCATCATCTTCCAAATCTTCCTCTTCTACCCCATCCTCTTCGTCAAGGTCCTTCATGCAGAAAGCAGCCATTCTTTCAATAGCTTCCATTGGCAAAGGAGCTAGAAAGAAAAAGCAAACAACGGGCCCTTATCACGTCACAAAATCAACTCAAGATTAGTCCAAAAGGGATTTCAGAACAGGTTTTGAAACAACTGCAAATGCTTAGCGGAGAAAAATAATAATTAAATAAACAACAACAGAGCCGTCAGAAGACCAGGAAAAGGAGTACTCAGAGCGAAAGATTCTAGTTCTTTGAAACTTGCAAGTCTTCAATAGATTCTTTCATCAAGCACTTGGGAGTAGTTGGACGTGTCTACTGGCTTTGCTTCAAAATGATAAAGGAGGCCTTTGGCAAGGCCACAAGTAGAGTGTGAATGGGGGGGGGGGAGAAGGGGTGCCCTCACTTGCAGTGAGGCCCCAAGATGCATGACTGGGGTCCATGCTGATGTGGGGAGAGGTCAAAGGTGGTGGCAACCAAGCTTAAGGTGAACTGTGGCATTGACATTGAAGTACCAGGTGGCCAACTGTTCTTGACAGTTACCCCAAGAAAGTAGTACAAAGTTCCTAGTAAAGGTAAAAGGACCCCTGACCATTAGGTCCAGTAGTGGCCGACTCTGGGGTTGCGGTGCTCATCTCGCTTTATTGGTCGAGGGAGCCGGCGTACAGCTTCCGGGTCATGTAGCCAGCATGACTAAGCCACTTCTGGCGAACCAGAGCAGCGCACGGAAACTCCGTTTACCTTCCCGCCGGAGCGGTACCTATTTATCTACTTGCACTTTGATGTGCTTTCGAACTGCTAGGTTGGCAGGAGCAGGGACCGAGCAGCGGGAGCTCACCCCGTCGCGGGGATTCGAACCGCCGACCTGATTGGCAAGTCCTAGGCTCTGTAGTTTAACCCACAGCGCCACCCGTGTCCCTAGTACTGCAGCCCAAAACAATCACTGCTCAGCAGCATAAAGGTGGGGGCTGAGTGGGAAATTTGTGCAGCCTGAAGAGCCGTCTATAATATCCAATGGGAGGGATGGGAAATTCAGGACATTTCAAGAGTTCAAAGAAAGCACAGAGATAACGAGGAAGGGAAGGACATGTTATAGGCAGCTTCCCCCTTTACTGCAGAGTTGGGTGACAGATTGTGTCTTGGGCTCAAGATGCACCCCATACACACAGTCACACACTCCATAGCGCTCAAGTCACTTTCTTAAGCAACAGGCAACACTACAAGGGCCTGGCGGCAGCCACTTACTTTTTCCATTTGGTTTCCGTTTTGGATCTGGCTGGCCTCCAACAATGGCCAGGAATTCAGCCTCCAGTTCGTGATCATCCTCCCCATCACTGGCCATCAAGCCTTCAGGTGAAAAATCCAACAGCAAACCCATCTACAGGAAATGAGGTACAACTTTGTCATGAAGAGTGCTGTAGACTTACTTTGTGATGTTCATGCTTTATAGATAGTATTTGCTGATACTGATCTTAGAGGGCCTTCTCGGTAGTGGCGCCCACCTTGTGGAACGCCCTCCCATCAGATGTCAAGGAAGTAAACAACTATCTGACATCTGAAAGCACCTCTGTTTAGGGAAGTTTTTAATGTTTGATCTTTTGTCGTGTTTTTAATATTCTGTTGGGAGCCGCCCAGAGTGGCTGGGGATAAATAAATTGTTGCTGTTGTTGTTGTTGTAAACTAATGACTGTATTAGCAGACACACTGCTTGTGTGCATGTTTAAGTACCAGCATTAGCCTCCATCCAAGCTTTGGAAGACAATTTTCCTCAGCCTTTTTCCTTTTGTGCTTTGTTTTTTGGATTGTCTTCTAAAATTGATTACAGTGGTACCTCGGTTTACGAACTTAATCCGTTCCAGAAGTCCGTTCTTAAACCAAAACCATTCTTAAACCGAGGCACGCTTTCCCTAATGAGGCTTCCCGCCACCGGTGTCCTTCCACCATTCGGATTCCGTTCTTAGACCGAGGTAAAGTTCGCACACCGGGACACTATTTCCAGTTTTCCCGAGTTTCTAAACCAAATCGTTCTTAAACTGGACTGTTCTTAAACAGCAGTACCACTGTATATGTAAGCCACTCTGGGAACCTTTTCAGCTGAAGCATTGGGCAGAGGTACGTATGTACTGTATATAGCTTGTGTGCTTTTGATTTTGGTGACTGTTCCTTTGATTTAAAAAAACAAACAAAAAACCACAAATATTCATTATGTTCTAATTCTTTCCTTTTCTTATGAAATATCAATGATAGCCACAACAGGATACGACCCCGTGCAGCATTTTTCAAACTTCATATCATGTGGGAACTCTCATAATGTTGATTTGTCCATTGCTTTGTCTGCCAAGAAACCCCTGAGCACTAGCCACAGATTCCTTGCATCTTGCAGAGCTTTCTGGGGCACAGTCTTCATTCACATTCATGTTGTGCCTCATCACTGCCCAGCCATTCCCTGGAGCATTCCCAACAGGGTATGCCTCCTTTATCCCCCGCACCCCCCAGGTGTACATACACACTTTCTTTTTTAAAAAAATATATAATTTTTATTAAATTTTCTGTTTTACAATTTCAAATAAACATTTTACATACTTAAGATATCAATTTCTTCCCTTCTTTCTTTCCATGGTTCATTTTACATATCTTATATCCCCGCATATTTTACAAAAACTGTACCAATCTGTTTTCCATTATTGCATCCATCAAAACTTATTTACACTGTTGAATTTATCTTAATGCTGACAGCGTTTTTGGCTGTACACTGAATTATTTCCCATATATTCAATAAATGTTTTCCGATCTTCTTTAAACATATTTTCTTCCTGTTCTCTTATTCTATATGTTATGCCTCCTTTATCTGTGAGTTACAGAGAAGACTAATAATGGTAGACAAACTGCCTTTCTGGTAAGATATTGCCAGCGCGTATAACCCTGCAGCAGGGTATAGAATGGCAATAGTTGGAACGTGAGATGAAGTCTTGCCCCAATGGAACTTAGAGTTTCATTTCTCTGTAACAAGAGTAGTGTTCCTTCATAACCACAGAAGTAACCACACAAACCTGCCTGAATAATGTGCATGTTAAATCTAGAGATGCTGTAGAAATTATGTCAAGCTTGGATACAATATGGGGGGGGGGTGTGCTTCTGAAGCTCACCTCAAAGAAGATAAGTGTTTTACAACCCCTTTAGCTTTTCTAAAAAAAATCCTTTAACTACCTCTTGCAGCGTAGAACAGAGACTTCTGCCTTAAATATTATTAAGCAATAATAAGTGAGCCTATTGTATGGATCAGGGGTCTGCAACCTTTAAGACAAAAAGAGCCACTTGGACCCGTTTCCGAAGAAAAACAACAACTGGGAGCCGCAAAACCATTGTGACATTTAAAGTATGCGCGCCGCTGCCCTCCGATCTGACAGCGGGCGGGAAGGTGACGTTGGGACGGTGCGTGACTAACGCACGCACCGCCCCCATGCAACGTCACAGCCAGTACAGCGCCCGCCACAGTGGGGAGTGTTGGGGTGCACAATGCGCCTCCTCCCCTCGCTAGTATCCGCCCCAGAGCCGCGGCAAAGGTGTAAAAGAGCCACATGCGGCTCCAGAGCCGCGGGTTGCAGACCCCTGGTATGGATACTTATTGCAACAAAAGTACTAGTTTTCAGGGGAACATTAATGACATTATGAGTCTACTGACAGAATTATATGTTGTTTTTACTATCAGAATTGATGCTACTCTTTTGGCTACCATATTACTGGGGGCGTTTCTAACATTTAAATTGTCCTAATGTTGTACTTGATCTATTAACTGAATTTTCATAGCATCACAATTTTTACTTGTTGCACAGGAGCCTGATGCCCTAGGCAAGTGCTTGTTCCCTTCCACTAGGGCCTATTTGCTCAGCCCTTATTAATCCACCAGCTGAGGAAACAGCCTTCAGAGGTTTCTCTATTTGCTAAGGAATGTTATGCCACTGTCACATACGTGAAGGATTTTCAACAGCGAGACTACACTGAAATATAATTGCCCTACATTATGCTGCTTTGCTCTGCCTACTGGAATCTAAAAGGGTGCACTAAACTCAGAACACACCCAAGTCACACCCACATTAACATCTTGGAAAACAGCTCCAGAACAAGGAAGCATTTTGCACAATAATTCCTCTCGCAAGCAGACTATGAACTAACTTGTTGCTCTGCCACACCTACTGCCACTTTACAAAGCAGTGAAGAAGTCTCATCACACATTCTCTCCCACTTCTCACTCTGCCCTCTAACCACAACACAGCTGGGTCACAACCGTGCCAATTTTTTACTGGTGCAGCATCCAATGATACTGTTAAAATTAAAATGCATCTTGTATCTTTAAACATGGTTTCAGTAAGCTGGAAACCCTAAAAAGCAGAAGCACTAGGGCCAAATTGTGCATTTGGCAACCCAGTAAGTTAACATTTGTTAGAGACATTTATGCTTATGATAGAGTCATATATAATACTTTTAAAAACATAATCAAACTTCTTTATTAGAGTCTATCCTTTTATTTTACAAAGGTAAATAAAGTTGTGTTTTTAACCCAGTTAGATTGACTGTTAGCTTCACAGGTTGTACAACCTGAAAAAGTTATGCTATTAGCAGATTTGCCTCTTTGAGGAGGGCCGGCCCCTCCATGCATGCATCGGGAATAGTGAGGCTTACAATAGGCTTAAGCTGGTATGGGCAACTAGAAACAGAAAGACTACAAAAGTCTTTCTGCAACATAAGCATGAGGAGACATTTACTCAGGAGCATTTAGAATTATATTGCTACAAAACAAGATTTCCTGTGGCAGAAGGATTACACACTATGGGCATAAAACAAGAGTGGCAGAAGAGGACCTGTTGTGTGTACACATTGTTATTTCATAGTGCTCAAGATGTGAAAGTAGCATCTAACAACCTAAAACAAAGTGATTTCAAGAAAGAGCACCTAAGACAGATCACACCACAGAAAAAGAGGATAGCAACTTACCTGTCTAGGTGTGGCAGCGCCTTTGCCTCCTGAAGGTGGCTTCCTGTTCCTGTTCATTTCTCTTTGTTCTGTTCTCAGTCAGTGCAAGACAGCATCAGGCCAGATGGAGCTGGATATTTTAATGGGATCAGTCAGAAGTTGTCCCTGTTTCCCTCATTCCAGTTATCCGCATTATCTCCCTCTTCTGCTGATGGTTGCCCAGCCCCCACTTCTTTTCCAAAGCCCTTCCGGAAAACCACAAGTGTGTTTCATTAATATTGCACACGACATGCGATATGTGACACTAAGTCATGAAATATGTGCCACTATACCTCCTCTGTTTTTCTCTTCTGTCTGGTGCCATGCAGCCCAATCCTATGTGTGCTTACTTGCAAACAAATCCTCAAGCTCATTGCAGTGGCAACACTAATCACATACATTGACTTCAGTATGGCTGAAATCACTGGGAATAAGCCTCAATAGGATTTACTGCCAAGCTAATGCACAAAACATCAGGCTACTAAGCCCACGGCCACTGCTTTCCAGTACATATCTTATTCGCCTCAAATGCCTATACTACCATGCCTATCTTATCTGTCTGTCCACATCACTCCTAGCCAGCCACAGTTTTATTATTTGTTTGTTTGACTGACTGATTTATATACCACTCTTCATCTGAGGATCACAGGGCGGTTTACAGAATAAAAACACAAACTACATAATAACAGACAAAGCACTAGCCCCACATACTTTCCCTCCCCTTCTTTCACTCTTAGGAGAAAGCCTCACCATCCCTGCCATTAATCTTAACAATGTCTAGAATGAATACGTATACAGTGGTACTTTGGTTTACGAACTTAATCCGTTTGGAAGTCCGTTCTTAAACCAAAGCATGCTTTCCCATAGCAGCGGGGGACTCAATTTACAAATGGAACACATTCAACAGGAAGCGAAACATGTTCTTATTCCAAGGCAAAGTTCACAAACCAAAACACCTACTTCCGGGTTTGCAGTGTTCTTCATCCAAGTTGTTCATAAACTAAGCTGTTCTTAAACCAAGGTACCACTGTAGTACTTTTGAGTCTGTGTTTTTTTAAATATGCTTTCAAGTTTTCAAAACAATTCACAATGCATTAAGTTGATATGGTTACAACAGTATTGTAATCCCACTGAAGGTGGATTACAATAAACACCTGGAAGGCACCCCATCGTTTTGCACGGAGTCCAACAAACACCTGGAAGGCACCCCATCGTTTTGCACGGACACTGAGGTCTAGTGCCGAGGGCCTTCTGGCAGTTCCCTCGCTGCAAGAAGCCAAGTTACAGGAAACCAGGCAGAGGGCCTTCTTGGTAGTGGCACCCGCCCTTTGGAACGCCCTCCCTCCAGATGTCAAAGAGAAAAAATACTACCAGGCTTTTAGAAGACATCTGAAGGCAGCCCTGTTTAGGGAAGCTTCTAATGTTCAACAGACTATTGTATTTTAATATTTTGTTGGAAGCCACCCAGAGTGGCTGGGGAAACCCAGCCAGATGGGCGGGGTATAAACAAGAAATTAATAATAATAATAATAATAATAATAATAATTAACATGCACAGGGTGACAGCCAAAATTATAAATCTGGACATTATTGTTATCATTCTATGCTTATTTATTTTTACCCCACCTTTTCCCCTGACCAGGGTCTCAAGGCGGCTTGCAGATAAAACATCACCGATTCATGTTTCTCCCGCCGCTTCTCTTCCTAAAAACAATTAATGCTGGCCTACCTTACGGGACTGTTGTGAGGATAACCGGGCCGCGCATGCGAAGGGACTTGGAAGGCTGCGCCGCTAGCCAGAGAGTGGCAAGGGTCCCTGCCGCTGCCCGGCTCCTCGGCCTTCGCCCCCGACACCGCTCGCAAAAGTTGGGGGCCAGCCCTTCTCGCTCTCGCCACACGCACTTCCGGCTTTTTTCCGCGACTAGCCCGTCAAGCCCCGGCTTGCTTTACGGCTCCGTCGCGAGCATGACACCGCGCGACGGCGCCCGTCGGGCTTTACGGCAGGCTTTTCTCTTCCTAGTCCGCAGACAGAGATCGTGGAGGGAAGCGTGGCGATGTCAGTTGCTGAAGCCTGGCAGGCCAAAATTTGGAACAAAAGGCAGAACATTGTGCCTCCCCAACCCCAATGCAAGCCGTATTTTACTGTATTTAGTTAGTAACTTTTTTTAATAAATAAAAACAAGTACAGTATTGCTTCGCAAGTGCTTCCTGCACTGGGCGGGGGAAACTGCCCTAAGAACAAAATAAAAAAAATCCTTCCAGTAGCACCTTAGAGACCAGCTAAGTCTGTTACTGGTATGAGCTTTCGTGGGCATGCACACTTCTGCAGATGCCCTAAGAACGTACGAGGAGTCCGGCTGCTGGATCGGGCCCACCTAGTTATTACAGTGGCCAACCAGATGCCCCTTGGGGGAAGCCCGCGAGCAAGATTCGAGCATATAATATTATCAGGAGAGCCCGGCTGCTGGATCGGGCCAAAGGGCTCAGCATCAAGCCCAGGATCCTGTCCCCAGTGGCCAGCCAGATGCCCCTTAAGGGAAGCTCGCGAGCAGGATTCGAGCATATAATATTATCAGGAGAGCCCGGCTGCTGGATCAGGCCAAAGGGGCTCAGCATCAAGCCCAGCATCCTGTCCCCACAGTGGCCAGCCACGGGGAAGCCCGCGCGCAGAACCTGAGCGCAGGAGCAGCTCTGTTTCTCCCGTTCTTGATTCCCAGCAACTGGCAGCCGGAGGCATCGCTGCCTCCTTTTTATCGCACTCCGGTTGGAAATCGGAGCGGGGAGGCCGGCTGAGAGACGTTGCAGCCGCGCTGCCATAGCCTGGCATAGTTCAGATTTATTTCCCCGCTATTGCAGCTGGGCAGGCTGAGGCTGAAGGATAGTTCCTTTCACCAAGCCTGCACTTTTGGCCACGCGTCACTTTTTCTCCATATAGCAGGCAAGCTGGGCGGTAAGGCAGAGAAGGAGAGCGGTGTGCAACGAACACTGAAAGATACAGCGACAGGATAAACTTGCTCTTAGCTGTTTGTGGCTGTGTGTTTTGCCACCCTTGGAAAAGGGTCCCCGAATAACACCAGAAACCAAGAGGTGTTCGTTCTTCTAGACTTTTTCCTAGCTCTAGGAAAATCGATGGTGGGGGCGAGGGCGAGGAGTGGGGAGGAGAATTGGCGGGAAAAGTCGTTAGGGAGTTGCCTTCCCTCGCTTTTTGTGCTGCTCAAAAAGCAGGTGCTCCTTTGAGTTCCTCTCTTGGCGCGCTTTTGTATTTAGTTGTATTTTCCCCCTCATGACTTTTGTTTTATGGATACAGCAAACGTCGACAGCACAAAGCAATAATGTTATGGCTGGTTACATTAAAATTTTCCGTTTTTGAATGCTTCAGCCCCCTTGGCTTGACAATATTTCCCCTCCAGCTAAGCAACCCTAGAGCCCATCAACGTTGCATATCATAGGACCCAACTCCTAGGGGCTCCCCAAAATAAAATGTTTGATAGGGTTAGGGTTGATGGGCATTCCCATTCAAATAGTGTGCGCGCACTGCATCCATGTGATTGATTATGCAGGGCGGGGATTAAAACCCAACATCTCAGTCTGGATCTGATTCTCCCCATCATATTCAATATTTTTTAAACAGCTGTATCACTGCTGGTTATGTTTTCTGCTTTGTGTTCACAGAAAAAAAAATTGGGAGAAGAGGGCAAGGTCTTTCACTTGAAGCTAAAGGTTGACTTGTGACTGAATCTTCCTCCCTATTTATTACATGGTGTTGAAGAGAAGCAATGCAAAACAATGGCGGCTTTGCTCTGCATGGGATTAAACGTTTTAGAACTGATTTCTGGCAAATGGCTTTAATTGTCCATTTAATGATAACGCAGTAAAATACTGTTGAGACGTAGACTACACTGAACTAAAGAGTACTGCAGGCAGCCCTGTACTCACGGTGAGGCAAATGGGTGATTGGCCCATGCCTCAATTTTTTTATTTTAAGATCTTCTAATTTGTGACTTGATGGACAGTGAGGGCCTCCATGCAAAGAATAACAGGAGCGATTTCAGAACAATTAGCAAATAAGACAGAGTGAGTGCATAACAAAAGCCTCATCTGGAAGAGCCCCCAAAATTTGCTAACTCAATACTTTCCTCTGACAGGGCGAGTTTTTGATTATCACAGCCAGCTTATAATTACTAAAGGATTCTGAAAAAAACAGCCTGTATGATAACGTGACTCTTGAAGAGTTAAACTTTCACATACTAGAGTTTAGTATGCATGAAAATGTCTCAAAACAGCATATGATTAACTTTGGCTGTCAAAACACCATGATATTACATCTAATAATGCAATATATTTTACTTTAATAGAAAACATTGATCTAAACTGATATTTCCCTTTAGATCTACCAAGCCACAAAAATGAGTAAAAGGAAGAAGGGACAAATTCCAGGTAATAGAATCACACTGTTATGTGTGGTTTTTATGTAAGACTTCCCCCTCCTCCAATTTTTCCAAGGCATTTCCATATTGTGGTGCTTCAAGACAGGGGCTTAATGTCACTAGCAGATTGTGCAGATCTGATTTTCTGTGTACACAAATGGCACGTGACAATTCACACACTCAGTTCTGTGTATTCTGGATCCTTCCCCCAGCCACTACTACCCTGCCCTCAACTGCCTTTTTTGTTCTGGGCAGGTGCTCAGGTGTGCAAATCACTCCCCACCCCCAAAATGCTAATCTGTGCTTGGCCTAAATTTATCCTCAATTTGTGGATGTGCACAGAAGTGTCATGGTCTCAGTTCAATAATACATCGATGATGAGGTAGATTGTTGCTTATGAGAAGTTTGCAAGCTTACCTGGGAGTAAGCCAGTGTAACCATTTGCATATCAATTCCAAAAGCTGTTACATTGACTTGGAACCTAAGCTAAGTTAACTTAATGAAGTTCATGGGAGAAATGTTTCTAGAACTCTCTTCCCCCCTGAGTAAGCATGTCTAGGTTTGCAGTGTACGGTAAGTTGTGAGAGCATGTGGTTCAATAAATTAAGCAGATCCACTTAAATTAAGTACATTTAAGCCTTGTTATTCAGTAGCAGACTCAAAGCATGTGCATTGAAATCAGTGCCTAGTGAAATCAACAGGATTTAAAAGTGTTCTCCTTTAGGTAATTAATGTATTTTATTATAAAGTCAATATTAATTGCTGTATTTATTTTGCATAAAGGTTGATTAATATTTTTTTCCCCAAATAAAAGAAGAGAACAAGGAACATGGCCTATCCAAAGCAAACAAGTGCCTTAGGAGGAAGCTTACAGAAGGGAATGATCCAGAAATGCCAGTACAGAATTTTCATTCGGACAATTCTTCCACAAAAGTAATTGTATCAGGAACAATTCAAGAACGTCAAAGAAATAGCCTAGCAAACATGAACACAGAAAATTTAGTAGCAGACCTGGATACAAGGTAATCAAGTTTGATTCAAAGCAGAGTATGAAATGACTGAAACATGGTTGGACTGGACATAGAAATCGAGGGGTGGCAATTGATAAGAGAAAGACAACTGGGTCTGCTCATACGATTAAATTGTGCTTGTTCTAAAGTAAGGCTTCTGGACAAAAGTTTTATTAAGCATGCAAATTCACATGGTCAGATTATAATGATGCAACTAGAGCAATTACACCAGGACCCATTCCTGCAAAGGGCTTCAGATTCTGTACTTTCAGTGTGTAAAACAGTAAGTCTCTAACTGTCCTGGAGGTAAAGTTATAAAGCAAAATGTGCAGGCAACTTTCTAAGTGATTTATATGAGATGAGTCAGCCTGGCTGCTCCCACTTTTCAATGTTTTTAGCCCCTAGTTGCATACTTTGCCCCAGGATGCGAGTGGAAGTTGCGCGCACACAGGCGGCGTGGCAGCAGCGGGAGGCCCAATTAGTGAAAGCGCACCTCATGTTAAGTACGGTTTCGGCTTAAGAATGGACCTCCACAATGAATTAAGTTCGTAACTGTACAGTGGTACAGTGGTACCTCGGGTTAAGTACTTAATTCATTGTGGAGGTCCGTTCTTAACCTGAAACTTTTCTTAACCTGAAGCACCACTTTAGTTAATGGGGCCTCCCGCTGCTGCCGCGCCGCCAGAGCACGATTTCTGTTCTCATCCTGAAGCAAATTTCTTAACCCAAGGTACTATTTCTGGGCTAGCGGAGTCTGTAACCTGAAGCGTATGTAACCTGAAGCGTATGTAACCCGAGGTACCACTGTAATGTAAACCTTTTTGATAACCAACAAAAATATCACAAAATACTGTACAAACTTTCAAGCTGCTCTGCATGTTTAGATTTCAGGTAAGATTTCAGTTATAAAAAATAATGGAGGAGTCTAATGACCATTTAATAAGCGCCCAACAAAGTCTCTTCATTAGAAGATCTAATGCCATCTTCCTTCAAGTTCTAGGATCCCTTTCTTTGACAAAGTCCCCATGATATTTTTGTAAGGAAGCTGGTAAAATGTGGGTTGAATGAGGTAACTGTTATGTGGATTTGTAGCTGGTTAACTGACCGAACTCAAACTGCTCTTAATGGTTCCTCGTCATCTTGGGGAAAAGTGACAAGTGAGGTAAAGCAGGGTTCTTTCCTGAGCACGTTGTTAAATGTATTTATAAACGACTTGAGCAAAGGAATTGTGAGGGTACCCATCAAATTTGCAGATGACACCAAACTGGGAGGGGTAGCTAATGCTACAGAAGACAGAATCAGGATTCAATACAATCTTAATAGACTAGGGAGCTGGGCCCAAACTAACAAAATGAATTTTAATAGGGACAAATGTATGGTTCTGTGCTTAGGAAGGAAGAACCAGCTGTACAAATATAAGACAGTGGACACCTGGCTTACTAGTAGTACATATGAAAAGGATCTGAGGTCTTAGTGGACCACAAGCTTAACATGAGTCAACAATGTGACGCAGCAGCAAAAAAACCCTCATGCTATTCAAAGCTGCATCAACAGAAGTCTAGTGTCCCAAACAAGAGAAGTACCGTATTTTTCGCCCTATTGGACGCACCGGCCCATAGGACGCACCTAGTTTTCAGGGGGGGAAATCAGGGAAAAAAATATTATTTCCCCCCCGCAGCTCTGGGAGCAGCGGACAGGCTTCACGCAGCCTGTGCGCTACTCCAAGACCTTCTCCCTGCTTTTGTGGGAGGTGGGGGAATTCCCCCACCTCCCGCAAAAGCCCACAGGAGCCGTGCGCGACTCCTAAGGGCTTTTCGACCAGGAGGGAAAAGGGACTGAAATGGCCAGTCAGTCCCTTCTCCCTCCTCGGGGAAAAGCCCCCAAGAGCGGCGCGCTCTTCAAAGGGTTCGTGGCTCCTGCTGCCTTTTCTACGAGGTGGGGGAATTCCCCCACCTCCTAGAAAAGGCAGCAGAAGCCAGGGAGCCCCTTTAAAGAGTGTGCGGCTTTTGCCTCCTTTTGCGGGAGGTGGGGGAATTCCCCCATCTCCCGCAATAGCCCACAGGAGGGAGAAGGGACGGACTCAGCCAGTCAGTCCCTTCTCCCTCCTCGGGGAAAAGCCCCCAAGAGCAGCGCACTCTTCAAAGGGTTCGTGGCTCCTGCTGCCTTTTCTACGAGGTGGGGGAATTCCCCCACCTCCTAGAAAAGGCAGCAGAAGCCAGGGAGCCCCTTTAAAGAGTGTGCGGCTTTTGCCTCCTTTTGCGGGAGGTGGGGGAATTCCCCCATCTCCCGCAAAAGCCCACAGGAGGGAGAAGGGACGAACTCAGCCAGTCAGTCCCTTCTCCCTCCTCGGGGAAAAGCCCCCAAGAGCAGCGCGCTCTTCAAAGGGTTCGTGGCTCCTGCTGCCTTTTCTACGAGGTGGGGGAATTCCCCCACCTCCTAGAAAGGCAGCAGAAGCCAGGGAGACCCTTTAAAGAGTGTGCGGCTTTTGCCTCCTTTTGCGGGAGGTGGGGGAATTCCCCCATCTCCCGCAAAAGCCCACAGGAGGGAGAAGGGATGGACTCAGCCAGCCAGTCCCTTCTCCCTCCTCGGGGAAAAGCCCCCAAGAGCGGCACGCTCTTCAAAGGGTTCACGGCTCCTGCGGGCTTTTCTACGAAAAGGCAGCAGAAGCCACGGAGCCCCTGTAAAGAGCGTGCAGCTTTTGCCTGCTTTTGCGGGAGGTGGGGGAAATCCCCCATCTCCCGCAAAAGCCCACAGGAGGGTTGGAGAGTAGTGGGATGGCGTCGCGTGCCTTCCCGCTGCCCCCCATCCTCTGGGGCTGGCCATGGGGGAAGCGCTGCTTTCCCCCCCGCCAGCCTCAAACCCGGGTCGGAGAGTAGCAGGAAGGCGTCGCGCGCCTTCCCGCTGCCCCCCATCCTCTGGGGCTGGCAATGGGGGAAGCACTGCTTTCCCCCCCGCCAGCCTCAAAGCCGGGTCGGAGAGTAGCAGGAAGGCGTCGCGCGCCTTCCCGCTGCCCCCCATCCTCTGGGGCTGGCAATGGGGGAAGCACTGCTTTCCCCCCCGCCAGCCTCAAACCCGGGTCGGAGAGTAGCAGGAAGGCGTCGCGCACCTTCCTGCTGCCCCCCATCCTCTGGGGCTGGCAATGGGGGAAGCGCTGCTTCCCCCCCCCCCGCCAGCCTCCAACCCGGGTCGGAGAGTAGCAGGAAGGCGTCGCGCGCCTTCCTGCTGCCCCCCATCCTCTGGGGCTGGCAATGGGGGAAGCGCTGCTTTCCCCCCCGCCAGCCTCAAAGCCGGGTCGGAGAGTAGCAGGAAGGCGTCGCACGCCTTCCCGCTGCCCCCCATCCTCTGGGGCTGGCAATGGGGGAAGCACTGCTTTCCCCCCCGCCAGCCTCAAACCCGGGTCGGAGAGTAGCAGGAAGGCGTCGCGCGCCTTCCTGCTGCCCCCCATCCTCTGGGGCTGGCAATGGGGGAAGCGCTGCTTCCCCCCCCCCCGCCAGCCTCCAACCCGGGTCGGAGAGTAGCAGGAAGGCGTCGCGCGCCTTCCTGCTGCCCCCCATCCTCTGGGGCTGGTAATGGGGGAAGCGCTGCTTTCCCCCCGCCAGCCTCCAACCCGGGTTGGAGAGTAGCGGGAAGGCGTCGCGCGCCTTCCTGCTGCCCCCCATCCTCTGGGGCTGGCAATGGGGGAAGCGCTGCTTCCCCCCCCCCGCCAGCCTCCAACCCGGGTTGGAGAGTAGCAGGAAGGCGTCGCGCGCCTTCCCGCTGCCCCTCATCCTCTGGGGCTGGCCATGGGGGAAGCGCTGCTTTCCCCCACCGCCAGCCTCAAAGAGCAGACTCTCTTGGCTTCAGCGGAAGCAACACAAAGCCTCCGGAGCGCAGGCTTCGGAGGCTTCGCGTTGCTATCGCTGAAGCCAATGAGCCTGCATTCGCCCCATAAGACGCACACACATTTCCCCTTCATTTTTGGAGGGGAAAAAGTGCGTCTTATAGGGCGAAAAATACGGTAATAGTACCACTCTATTCTGCCTTGGTCAGACCACATCTGGAATACTGTGTCCTGTTCTGAGCACCACAGTTTAAGAATGATATTGACAAACTAGAAGGTGTACAGAGAAGAGCAACCATGATGATCAGTGGTCTGGAAACCAAACCTTATGAGGAATGGTTGAAGGAGCTGGGTATGTTTAGCCTGGAAAAGAGGAGACTGAGAGGAGATATGATAGCCATTTCCAAATATCTTAAGGGCTGTCACATGGAAGATGGAGCATGTTTGTTTTGTCTTGCTCTGGAGGGCATTTTGCAAATAGAATAAACATCCTAGGATTTTCAAACATACTGGAATTTCCTATTTACTGTATTTCTATTACTAATTTGCCTTTCCTAAACTTGAATGTACATATATTTGTTGTCTTTTAACAGCAAGGCTTCATTTGAGAGGAAAGAGCAAGATAATATGAAGGTTTCTGTACCTCTGTCTCAGGTAAATTCCGTCTCAAGTAACATTAGCAGTATATTTAACTGTAGGGTAGCTTTTAGTAGTTTCTTGGTTAGGTAAAGTAAACTTACAAAGTATAGCTGAATAGATTTCCTTTGTGTTCCTTATGTGGACATACTGCTTGAACAAATCCAAATCCTTGCAGTCTGTATCCTTGCAAGAGAGGACATCAGATGTGACTGATATGCAGCAAGATTTACCTGGTAGATATTGGGTAATTGACCGACACCTTGTATGTATCTTAAGCATCGTATCAGGCAGTTTGTTAAGGCTACAAGGGAATAAACCCCATTGAACCCAATAGCCTTACTTCTTTGGTTTGCTCTGTGCATAGGTTTGCTCTGTGTAGAGAGGATGATTCACTAAACCTCCTTACACATTCTTTCAGTGTGATGTCACAGGATTGCAGTGGCTAGCTTCTACCAACTTACTAGCTGAGCATTCAACAGCCAGAAGAAGAGACCACAAACATGCACAGATATATGCACCTATTGCTCCTCCATGCATATATTTCTACGTGTGTGTAGACCCTTCATATAGTCCCTTCAGCCTCCTTATGTATTGAAAGACTGCATGAGACAGTCCAAATGGACTTTCTCCCCTCATAAGATCTTCAAAATACAGTGGTGCCCCGCAAGACGAATGCCTCGCAAGACGGAAAACCCGCAAGACGAAAGGGTTTTCCGTCTGCAGAGGCGCTTCGCATGACAAATTTCCCTATGGGCTTGCTTCGCAAGACGAAAATTGACGAAAAATTTTGAGTTTTTGTTGTTGTCCAAAACCCCTTTTTCTGAATCGCTAAGCTGCTAAAAGCATTTTAGCAGCAAAACCACTAATCCCCCAACCCTTAAAAAGCCGTTTTTAGCCCTTAAAGTGCCAATAGCACTAATAGCGCTAATCCGTCAATGGGCTTGCTTCGCAAGACGAAAAAACCGCAAGATGAAAAGACCCGCGGAACGGATTCTTTTCGTCTTGCGAGGCACCACTGTATGTGAGCTAATCCACATGGCTGCAATGCAAGAATCTGTGAGTTTGTTGATCATGTGTTGTTGTTTTGGCTAATAGCCAATAATATTTCACCTTTCAAAATGTATACTGGCAGTGATTATATAGCATAGCATAGCACTGTAGAGTTGGAAGGGACCCTGAGGATCATCTAGTCCAACCCCCTGCAATGCAGGAATATGCAGCTGGTCCATACAGGGATCGAACCTGCAACCTTGGCGTTACCAGCACCATGGTCTAACCAACTGAGCTATCCAGGTCAGTTGTATTGCATACTTCTGTTTGTCATGGCTGAAACACCTAGGAAAATGAACTTAAAAGCTTTTTTAAAAATCCAAGGAAGAGTTGCTGTGTGATTAGGGAAAAGGGCAAGGCTCTTCCACATTCTCTGCTTCTACAGTGTATCAACCTTCCAGTGCTGGAACAAGTACCATGGTGGCAGTGAGCGAAATGAAAGTCACTCTCTTTAGTCACAGAAAATAATTTGTACAGATGGCGAACATTTTGTGTGCGACCTATTGATGTATAGCTAGGCCCGCATCAGGATTTGAAAAGTTGCTTAGAATTTCAAACAATGAGAAGTACAATGCAAACCCAAACCACCAGTGGGCACTCAAAGCCAGAGAGAAATGAAACCAGGACAACAAGCCAAGATGCTTTTGCTTGCACAGCTGGCTCAGTCCTGACCTAAATACATCTTCAGCAATGGTCTGTCTAGCTTTTTCTTGAAAACTGTTATAGCCAGAAGAGCAGCCTGTGTCATTCCGCACAACCTTCCTTTGAATTCATAAACTTTATTGCTGCATGCAGATAAAGACCAAGGGTTGCCACTTGTACATTTTCCCCTACTGGAGTTGTAGAGCACATACTCTGAGAACAGAAGGCCCCAGTTTTGAACCCCAGCATCTCTAGTTAAAAACGTTGAGTAGTCATGAGTGAAGATGTCAAAGACCTCTGCCCTGGATAGCAACTTCCAGCCAGAGTAGACAATACTGACCTGGTATTAAGAAACGCCCTGAACTCCTAACGCCACCCCACCTCTTTATTGGGCCAAAGAGAACCCAGGAGTCCTGACTCTTGGCCACCAGTTACCTGCTTCGAAAAAACACTCAGTTTACTCCCTTGCGGAAAACATTAAGTTAAGCACTCCCTTTCGGCAACAGCTTCCTTCCTTCCTTCCCTTTATATTAAATGTTAGCCGCTTTGAGACTCCTTAAAGGGAGTGAAAGGCGGGATATCAAATCCAAACTCTTCTTCTTCTTCTAAATATTTGCAGAGCCATAGCTGTGGGGGGCTAGCTGGTTTTTTTGCCCTGGGTGAAGCCTCCAGAGGGGCACCATTAAAGTTCAAAACCTCTCTCTGTGTGTGTGTATGCAAATGCACATGGGGGGACGCCAAACTGGGTCTTTTACCCGGGTGAAATAAAACCTGTTTGTATTTTTAACAGTTAGTTTGGCTGTGGTGGCAGCAGCAAGGCGGGTGGAGAGGAATCCCCCTGCCAGGAAAGTTCTGAGACAAAGGGAACTTGGACTGCCAGCAACTGGGCAATCACATGCGGGATGATTCCTGCCATGCTTGGCTCTAAGAGGCACTGGTGCTTCACTGTAGTGGGTCTCCGGAAGACAATGATGTAGGACCACTTAAGGCCAGCCCAAGACATCTTGATGCCCAGGGTGGGAAAGGAAATTGGCACCTGCTAATTAAAGCAGGGTATAATGCACCAGGTACAGCTGCGAACTATGTGGCCCCTCAGGTGCCTGGGCACCCACAAATTTAAAATGGAGGTGTGCCCCCCAAGGTTCCACTCGGTGGTGTGTGCACACCATGGTGATGTTGGCATGCCCTGGGCACCCACTGTGGAGGGGGCAAGGTGGCATGCCTGCCACCAGGAAAGTCACCTGCTGAAGCCCAGCTGGGGGGGGGGAGACACCCCCCCCGATCCTTTCATTGGGAGAAGTGCAAGATTGCCAAAGGTATTTTGCTGCCTGAGGCTAAGGTCAAGATGGTGGCCCTTTACTTTCCGTTAGGTGCTAAAATTTCTACATGTAAACACATAATCCATCGATATCAAATTCAGATCATTTTTCTTTTCTTTTTTCAGTGCAGAATGTTTTTTTCTTAAATGTGGGGTATACTTAAGAACGTATTGTATTTGCATTTTAACCGTTATAGTAAATTACTGTTGTTCTTTCACTTTTGTGGAATTATTTGTTGCTCACAACGTCTTTTAGTTGACAGTAAAATAAATTTGAACTTCTGGTGCTTCTCATTTTGAGTGAAACTACTACCAATACTTGTTCAATAATTCTAATAATTTGAATCTTAAGTTCCTCTGAGTGGAACCCCACTTGCAGATATGATACTTCCATGGAGTACCTTGAAGATACTATTTGACAATTGCCTCCGGCAGCCCTCTGTGCCCTTAAGATCTGCTCTGGAGGGTTGGGCATCCTCCCAGAGCAGCAAGGAAGGTGACACTGGGAGCTGCAAGGGGAGCAAGAAATCAGTGAAAATTGTTTTCTGCCTGTGGGAACCTCTGTTGGATCACAATGCCTTCCTTTCAGGATCCAGCTGATGAGGTTTTGTCCAATTTTATTCCTGTGCAAAATCCTCAGAAATTTAGGGCAGTCTCAGTAGGTCAAAAATAATTTTCTTTGTTGAGCCTGATAAATCCAATCTCTTGATGCCTTTTTGCTTAATTTTGGAAGTTGCTGAGGATAGGATACTCTTATTGTATAGGATACTCTTATTGAGTATAGGATACTCTTCTTGTTATTTTTATTCTTACTCTTATTGTTGGTCGTAGGGAGGAAAGTTGGTACCAAAGTTTACGAAGCCAAGAAAAACATTGACTGAAAAAAAGGAAGGAAATTTTGGAGGAGCTGTAACAACTGGGACAGAAAAGGTACAACAAGCCCTTCCTCCTTATCTATATAATGCAATGTATACCCTTGTGATTTAGAGAAGTGTTTCCTTATGGCTGGACATGGTGAAAACACTTTCGTTTTTGTACTGATAATTAAAGACAAACTGCACTCTTCTAGTTCAAATTAAGCACACTGAAAATTTCCAGAGGGCTTTTAATGATTAGTTTTAATCAAGATATACTGACATGTTATTTAAGGATACTGTTAGCTGTGCTGTTTTATTTGTATATACTATGGTTTTTAGATTTGATTTTAATAATAATAATAATAGTAATAATAATTATAATAATAATTCTAAGTGACATTCCCTGAGGCAGTTCATAAATAAATAAATAGTTTTAATGGAGTAACCCCCCCCCAATGAAAAACTCACGTTTTAGTTTGTCTTTCAGCTAAGGCACCTGCACACTCTCAAGCATATTAAGGACACTAGCTTTGGCAAGACAGGTGGGTCTAGCAGCACCCCCACACTGCAAAGTTGCTTCTTTAGAGGGAGCACAAGCCCATCTAGGAATTTAAAGAGTTCCACTGTGTATACTCCACAATTCACTGTTTAAACTAGTAAGCCAAGGGCAGATAAAAATAGAGTATTCTTTGGTGGAAGATGATAACTTGTGCAGAACTGCATATTCACACATTAAATTGCCTGTATACTTAGATAATCTTTGGTGTCCCTGCTCCCTTCTTCCAATAAGGTTAGGCAAAGGGCAAATGAAGAAAGGGCCTTCTCAATTGGGTCAACTTGCTTATGGAATGCTCTCCTCATGGAGGATTGCCTGACACGTACTCTAATGTCTTTTCAGCACCATGCAATTACTTAAAAAACAAATATCTTAAGACTTTTTACCTGAACTGGCTTTTCTGCTGTTGAATATGCCTTTCATTATGTCAGCTGTTATTATTTTGATTGTTTCAGTATTACTGTAAGCAAACTTGGAAGTTCGCTTGCTTGTTATAAGCTGTAAAAAGATTGTAAAGGCACTCAGAATCTGAAGGGGCAGTATATTGATGGTTAAATACATAGAAATGCACTATTAAATGGGAACTGGCAGCCATAGTCAGAAAATGCTAAATGTTTGTGCTGCTTTTTTCTACTGACGCACAATTTTGTCAACTTCTTCAAAGGGTGATTGTATGGATAGAAATGTTACCAGCACAGCAAAAAATTATGTCGAGAACACTGCTGCTTCTTCACAGACACCAGAAGCAGCGGATTCATTGGTGACAAAAGTGAAGGATGCTGGAGATCAAGTGACCATTCATTGTGAAAAATTAAGTAAAAGACTGGATGTTAAAATGCAAGATGAGGACAAGATTGGAAGGATAAACAATGATGGTGCAAACTCAGGCTTAGCTGATTCCTGTCAAGGAACTGGGACAGCATCCAATTTACAAGAAAGTATCTGTGAAAAGGAAGTGTCAGGTAATAAGGATGTAGATGGTCTGTCTCTAGAGCCATTTAAATGCCAATTTGTTAAGGAGATGAGCATTAGTATGTTGGCAGACGACAGTGTCACTGACCATATTAAAAGTACCCCACATGAAGAGCATCTTGATACTTCAAACAAGTGTATGGATAAAAATAAAGCTTTCCATGATATCACAAATTCAGATGATGTAAAAGAAGCAAACTGGGCCAAAAATAGAAGTTGTAAAGATTCAAGTCTTACTGAGTGCATGTTCAGCCAAACCCAAAAGGAGAACAACAGAACATATTTCCCACTGGAGACAGGTCTATCATTTCTCACACCTGGAGAACAGGGCAAACATCTAAATACAAGCAATTTATCTAGAGACGGCGATACTGATGTCAAAAAAGCAGACCAGGGCCTTTCATATAGAAGCGGGGAAACTGAAGAGCAAAATGTCATTTGCAGCAATACTGAAATTCCAGAACATCAGGTCACTTTGTGCAGCTCTGCAGTGAGTGAAAAGGGGACAGACAAGCAGAACCTGTCGTCAAGTGGCAAATCTGTAGAGCAAAATGGTATGAGTAAAACTGCAAGCCAAAGCAACCCTTGTACGGAAGAGACCATAGTTGCAGAGCAAAACAGTGTACAAGGCCAGAATACTTCCAGGAAAGACGTTCTAGATATTCAATCTATGAGTATTTATTTGGAGAAGAAAGCAGATCTTTCTGAATCAAAATGTGAACAGGTTTTTGAAACAAGTGATATGTTCTTGCCACAGCCTAATGAGGATGTTCACCCTGAGAGCAGCACAATCTCAGTGCAAGCAGTGATTTGCAGCGAAGAGACAGGGAGGAATAAAAAAGAATCTGAAATGAAAGCAAGGCCAGCAAAACGCACCACTGGCTCACCTGATCCAGAAGTTCCAGTTTTACAAAATGGTAGTGAGAGATTGGTGTCTGATACAAAACAGTCTGAATTCATCAGATGTGATTTGGAACCAGCTGAAATTAGGGAAGTGCTGTCAGATATTTCCCAGCAAAATTTGACTGAGACTGCCAAGGCAGAAACAAACCCAACAGAAAACTGTTCTACTGACATCTACATGGAGGGAAAAGAAGAAATGGTAACGTGTGAGGACAACAAGAACAAACCTGCCCATGAGGAAAATGGCCTCTCCACAGTCAAGGTTATTCCAGCACCATTGGTGGTGGATGATCCTGGTAGAGAAATGAATGCTGGTTCCGAAATGCAGAAGTCTCTCCTTGCATTAGGTACAGGTTGCAGCAGAAATGCACCAAGCGGCCTTGATACTATGACCCAAACATGGTCTCCTTGCACAGATTCCCTTTCTCTGGATATGGAAATTCTGTCTAACAGTCAGCTACTGGGCATCTTTGAATTTCCACCACACAAGGTGAGTTGATCATGAATGACTAGATTTAGAAAGTGATAGTTTTACTTCTTCATATGACAGTTACTATTCAACAGAATCAATAAGACCTTAACACTCCAGCAATCCTTTTAAGATTGCATTTATAAATGCAAGTATCAGTACCCATCATATGAAGGAATTGGCCTTGCACTACTACCGGTACATACTTTTAGTGAATTAGTAGATTTATATCCCACTTCCTTGCCGGAGTCCTTAAAGCAGCTCATAACTTAACAAAAACCAGTGGATTCCAATTTTACTGTAGTTTGAATAATTTTTAATGGTGTTACAGTGCAAAATAATTGTAGCAACTGAAGTGCATCCCAGTAAAAATATTTGTGAACCAATAACAGTAGTATATAAAATGGTCATTTCCAGATCTAACAAACCCATTGTAACTAGTACTGATTCTGTAGATTAACTGAAGCTGCAACAATGGAAGCAGTGGCTCCCATTCTAGTTCTTTAAAATAGTTTGTACTTGCCTTTGTGGCTCCTCTGAATTAAAAAACCTGGATAGAGCTGGGAGGGACTTTGGAGGTCATCTGGTCCAATCCTCTACTTAATGCAAGGTTCGCAATGGGGGATGCAACTATAGGAGGCCTGATTGATGGACATCCCACCTCTGCTTAAATACCTGCTGTGAAGAAGTGTCCCACATCTTCCTAGTTATTCTGCTCTCCTTTCAACTAGCTCTTATCCTTAGGAGGTTTCCTTCATCACACTGTAGATGAAGAATGGTGATCTGTCCCCTTGCCCTCCCCAAAGTAGCTCAGGTTACAAACAATCTCTGCTTGCTTGCAGGCTTCTCTTAAAATTATATCCATCACATCTAGCCAAAAGAAACGATAAAAATTATTTGCATAAAGTCTAAAAGCTAACTAGTGGATATGTCTATGTTTCAACATTCAGAAACCTCTGTGTCTAATAACCCAATTATTACATTAATTATGAACATTATTGCTGTAGATTTCTCCCTACCTGGTTGAGATTGTGATTGAACAAGTCCTTCACTGCTGCTTTTTACATAGAGAACATACCTGTATCGCTAAACTGCATTTCTATCCCTTCAGACATCCTTTCTGGATAATCCACATAGCCCTTCCAAGGATAAAAGTGATCAGTGTGCTGTAGGAGAACAAAGTGGAATCAAAACACCAGTCCCAGCCATTAATCTGATAGATCCAAATAGTGACAGGTGGGTGGATTTCCTAGGAGGAGCTTTCTTGGTACTGTATTTTGCATTCCAGTTGGTATTACTAGGCCTACATATGTTGCTTTGCATGAGTGTGTACACACACCTGAAACACCAGAGCTAATGGAAGTGGATGATTTTTATTTCCATCTCAAAAGCTTGGGGCAGGCAGTTTTAAGAAAAAGTGCAATAAAAAAACATAATTAAAACCTATATTCTACATAAATATTTAATACGTCATTTGTTAGCTGTGCTATTTGTAGGATGGGATTGGAATCCTAGGTCAAGGGGTCAGTGACTATTTGGAGCAAATGTAATATCCTTTGATGTTTGAAAAGGCATGACACCTGGAAAACACTCACACTTTTAATATAGAAAGATATACAGTATATTGCTGATCTCCTGCTTCTGTTTTCCTTTCCCCCCCCCAAAAAACAGGAATGAGGTGACTGAGGGGATTTGTGATCCATACAAACAAGAAGATGCAACAGATGTTGTTTGTGGACTGATTAAAGAGCTCTCTAATCTCAAGTAAGAACTTATTTCTGTACCATATCCAATACTTCATAAAAAATGAGGTTCTTGAAGGCCTGAGATAATGTGGTCACTGTCATAGCATCTACAGCAATTACATAGCTCCCACGGGAATCCTAGTGTAACATTCTTAGCTTAAATGTGCCTGATTTAAAGACAAAAAGACATGTTTGGCCTAGCAACCACTATGTCTATGTGTTTTATACCCCTGCATGCCAGATGCAGAGGACAAACACTGAGGAAAAGCTATTGCCTTTTATGCCTGTTTGTGATCTTCCCAGAGGCATCTGGCCCAGGACTGTTTTAAGGGTTTACTGAATTGCAAGTCCTATCACAATTAGTGGGATATATGCCAGATCCCAACGACATCTACTGGGGTGTAAGTCCCACTGATTTCAGATAATTTTATTTTCACATGTGTTTAACCTTTGGGTTAAAATGACTTTTAGGAATGCCTTGAAGATTTTTTAAATGCCAACATGGCTATGCAGGTGCTTCAAACATTCTGATTAGCCAGTCATTTAAGGATATTGTTTTGTGCTGTTTTTAATGTTTTATGTTTTATCATTGTTTACACTGCCTTGATTTGTTATAGTGGTATATCAATACTTGTATAAATAAATAATAAATCTCCCTCCCCTCCAGATCTGGATTTCCTCCCTGCCCACGCTGCTGCTAACCCCTCCTATGGCAATTGCACCAGAGTAATGACAGGGGTCAGATCTGCTGCCTGAGGCAATTTTTTTTGCCTCAGGCACCAGATCTGACTTGCTTCATTAAAGTGCCAGCCTTGCTGAGGGCTGACCGGAGGTTGCCTCTTGTGAGTGCTGCTAGGAGCCATGAGGCATATCAGCCACAGCCACAGTGAGGAAGTAGGAGGTATTTTCCCCTCCCCCGTCACTTTTCCAGCTTGCTACAGCTCTTAGACTGAGAACTGGAGAACATGGCACATGAACCCTTTCAGCTACCTTGAATTATTTCAGCTCTTTGATAAATCAAATTCCTTGCATTTGTTCTGGAGCAAAAAATAATAATTGTTGGAACCTGCTTCTTTAGATAACAGTGACTGAATTGTTCTGCAAGGGGTTGCAGTCTATAACTTTATTTCTGCAGCTTACTTGAGAAGTGCCTTGCTAACATGGAACCCATTGTGGTGTGGTTGGGTTGTTTTGTTCTTCCTAGCCGACTTATCATGAGTACACACAGAGACCTGGATTCCTTCAAGAGACTGAAGTTCCGGAGAAACAGACAATCTGGGAAGCTTGTACCTCATAGCGTGAGCAATGTGACAAGCACACTTTGTACAGTCAAAAAGAAGAGAGAGATTTAGCTAGTGAATTCTGTTCCTGCTTTGAAAGTTTGTTTTGTTATGGTTTTCTTTAGCTATTTCATTTAGCAGTGGGGTCATTTATGCTTATCTGCATCAAAATAGACTGTTAGATGCAGAATAAAATTAATAAAATGAGTATAATTAGTCATCTTCACATCCCACTAACTATCACAGCAATGTAAAGGACCATTATAAATAAGAACTGGGTCCAATGTCTTGGTGCACAATCCAGTAAGTAAAGTTACCTGTATATAAGCTGCGATCAATATCCCTTTCACCACCATCTCTTAACAAACTCTTAACATAACTTTCTGGGTGTGAACTCTTGTCCACAATTGTGAAAAGTTGCCCTATGTTCAGGCATGTATCTATAGTTCTTCCTCCATTAGGCCAAAATATATCTTATGGAATGCAAAAATAAAAATAAAACCTTAAACTTAAAAGCCAGTTTTACTATGTAATGATGCCATTATTTATAGGATTATGGTGTAACCATTTCATTGTTTATAAATGAACTAGGTTAGTGGAATGAAAATGCTGTATTTTGGCTAAAAACTACAAAATTGAGTAACTTTAAACCTCGCTTCAAGTGGAAGAGTTATGTGTGTACTTAGTTGAAACCAATAGAGCTTAAAATGCTGTGCACTTTCATTCTTGCCTACTTTATGGTGTCTTGTGTGTTTTGCATTCTACACAGGCAGAATAATTCTAACATTGGAGAAGATTCTGTGGTGGTGGAACTGCTGCTTCCCAAGCCCTGCTGCTCACTCTAGCTAGATGGAAGTGGGGTGGGATGCAGCACTTTCTCACTTAAAAGAGGGCAATTAACTACACGAGCTGCAAGTCTGATATAATTCTTTGCCCCTTTATCACAGTATGCTAAGACCCCTCATCTAAACCCCCTCAACTGCCCCTCCCTAACTTCCTTGTCCAAGAGTAAATCCTTACATAGCGATTCATTTCAAAAATGACACATCTTTGGTTTAGGGTTTTTAAAGCGCTGTATTGCTTTTGTGTAACAAATAAATAACCATATAAAGTCATAATATTAACAAAACAAAGTAATTATTGACCATACGTCTTAAGAACCAAATAAAACCTGGCCAACAAATATCACTGGAAAAACAAGCATGCATTTAAACAAAACTTTAAACAAATACAAACATTGGGAGACTTCAGACTGGTAATTTGGGAAATTAGGTAACATTTGTCTCAAGTGGACACTCTTCACACGGAGTCAGACATCTGTAATAACATGAATGTGAAGTAATTCAAGCAGGAAGAGTAGCTGGATTAAAAAACAAGAATAGCGAGTCACTTGATTGTGATAGTACTGAGAGAATTCATTTCCAGGCCCTTGGTGTGATGTACCAGTGCCACCTGAAGTAAATGTTGCCATCCTGGGCTATCTTTCCCTCTCTCCTCCTTTTTCTCTCCAGGTCTGAATATTTTAGTCGATTCCTGCAGACCAACCACTTGGGGTGTATTAGATCCAAAGTTTCCCTTGACTTCAAGAAAAGTGCTAGCTCTGGTACAGCTGCAAATGTACCTGAAAGAGATGATAAAATGCACACAATCCCAATCACATTTCCCTCACCAGAAATCTGTGCATTTTTTTTTCTAATTTGTATTCAGCTGTAATTGTAGAAATACCCCACCCCAAGTCCTTTGAGGCTAAATACTGGAGAGCAGGTATACCCCAGGAGCATGGCCAGTGGCGAGAGATGAGGGGAACTGTATTCCAACAACACTTGCATAGCTTCACATTGGCTACCCTTGCTGTAAGAGTAGCAGCGGCAGGCAATGGCTGCTTATTTACATTTTTTACTCATTTTAACCCAGGAACCTCCAGGTTTGAAAACCACTTCAGGGTGGCAGGTTGCTGTGGCTTGCAAGAGAGAAACAAGCCACAGTTCCTAGCTCAGAAGTAACACAAAACCAACCCTTTTCTTGTCCTGCTTGCACTAGGAGTGAAGCAAGAGCAATTGGGCATTTACCAGCATGCTAACAATGCTCAGTAAACCTTCCTCCCATCTGGTGAATATGTCTCGGCCTCAGCCACACATACACAAACACCTTCCTCCCAGACACACACACACACACACACACACACACACAATCTGAGCACTCTTCCTCCTCCCTCCCCCCCCCTTTCCAAGGGGCAGGGAAGGAAGGTTCAAATCCCCTCTGGGCCATGAAGCTCACTGGGTGATCACGACCCCTTCCTCTCTCTGCCTAACCTACCTCATAGGGTTGTTGTGGGGATGAAATGAGTAAAGGGAGAACTGTACGCTATCAAGCTCCTTGGAAGAAAGTAGGCGAATATAAATGGGAGTAAATATAATAATAATAAACTGCCAGGCACACACACACACACACACGAGGTGTGAGCTAGGATGAAAAGTAACTCATTCGGCACCGGAATGTCGCTCAATCACTCTTGGGGGACGAATAATAATAATAATAATAATAATAATAGTTATTCTTTATACATTGAATCCACCTTAAGTCTTACTCAGACCCACTAAAGATCACAAACTTAGCCCTGTTCATTTCAATGGGTTTACTTTGAGTAAAAGTTACTAGGATACAAAACGGTGACAATGATGCCCACAGAACTAAACTCTCACCTTCCAACTCTCCATCCGCCTCCTTTTCCTTCCCCGACCCCAGGGGGCCTTCCATCTCCTAAACACCCAGACAAGGTATGACCATTCCGGATAGTGGGATTTCAGAGTTTGCTTTTCAGATGCGCTTAACAAACAGGCGGCCTGGGGTGGTGGGGATAGAAAGAGGAAGAATACTTACGGTACCACCAGGTTGGAAACTTTGCTGCTGAAAGAGAAAACGAGAGAGAGAGAGAATAATATTCCCCTTCCCACCTTTTCATTTTTTAAGTTTTAGGATAGGCTGGCTTCGTTTTGAAGTGGCTTGCCTTCTTCCCGGCCGAATTCCGGATGCAGCTGTAGACGGACGTGTAGCCCTTGTTGGTTAAAGGGCAGAACTTCCTCGTGTGCGCCCGATCCTGAGATGCCCCGCACTGAGGGCAAGTGTAACTTCTCAGGATCGGGCACTGCACCCTCCCGGCTGAGTCCTTCAGCGCGTGCGACGCGTAGATGGCCTTCGACTCGCCGTTGTGCTTGCAGAAGGCGCAGTGGCGCGCCGGCCTGCTGACCCCGGCAGGGGGCGCCTCCTTGCGCGGCGGCGGCGCCTGGTCCGCGAAAGCCCCCGGCCAGCTGCTCCTCGCGCTCCGCCAGCGCATCTCTTGCACCACGCGCGCCAGCTGGAAATAGTCCCTCCACAATTGGAAAGCCGCCATGATCGCCGCAGCCTGAGCTGGTCGCCGGAGCCCTGGGCGCTCCTAAATGCAGCCATGTGCCGTTGGGGCCTCCGCCCAGAGCCAATAGCCGGGGAAGCTCTTCCCACTGCCCCCCACCGTCAGGGAGCCTGGAGCCAAGGAGTCTGGCTCGCCCCAAGGCCCCCCCACCCCGCCGCTTGTGGGTCGCCATCCTGGCAAAGTTGAGGGCGTGGCTGCGAAGCCGCAGAAAAGTGTCTCTCGCCGAATGTTAAACGATCTGCAAAGAAGACTATGAATTGAAAGTGGAGGCAAGAGATGTATGTACCTTTCCCCGTCTCTCTGTTTGCTTTGTAACACAGATAAACGTAAGAATGAATGGAGGGGGGGGGGAGAGAGAGAACCGCCAACTAAGAAGCGGAGCCTTTGGCTTCAAGAGTTGCTTCTTTATTGCAACTTGCAAAGTTGCAAGTTGGAAGTGTCTGTGCGAGTCTCTCTCTCTCTCTCTCTCTCTCTCTCTCACACACACACACACACAGTGCCGGATTTACGCATAAACTGAACAAGCTCTAGTTTAGGGACCCACTCTCTTGCCCCCCCCCCCAAAATAAAGGAAAAAAACTGGATGTACTTTGATAAAATACATATTTTGTTCTGTGCAAATGGCTTTAGGTCCATAAGTTAAAGGTAAAGGGACCCCTGACCATTAGGTCCAGTCGTGACCGACTCTGGAGTTGCGGCACTCATCTTGCTTTATTGGCCGAGGGAGCCGGCGCACAGCTTCCGGGTCATGTGGCCAGCATGACTAAGCCGCTTCTGGCGAACCAGTGCAGCGCACGGAAATGCCGTTTACCTTCCCGCCGGAGCGGTACCTATTTATCTACTTGCACTTTGACGTGCTTTTGAACTGCTAGGTTGGCAGGAGCAGGGACCGAGCAATGGGAGCTCACCCTGTGGATTCGAACCGCCGACCTTGCATAGCTTGTCAAAATCATTTCTCCTGCACATTCCCCCTCTTACCTTAATACCACATGTCAATTTATTATTAATAGCTTCATCCTCTTTTTTTAAGCCATCCAAATTGCTGGCTATGCCATGCTAACTGCTGGCGCTCAGTCGGGGTAATAAGCTGGCCTTTCAACAGCAAAGGAAAACACAGCAATGCACAGCTGTATTGTATTCAGGTCTGGTTGGTGGCAAAGCACAATAGAAGCATCCACATTGGAAGGCAAATGGTTTGGCTCTGTGCCAGAAACTAAGCAGACTAGCAATTACCTTTTTTTTTTTTTTTTTTTTTGTGCCACCATGAATATACTGTACATGAGGTTAGTTAGGTCCTGACCATTTTAGCTGCACTTCGTTATCATTGGCACCAACAGAGTTTAATTTAGTCCTTATTAAATTTCCAGACAATTACAATGTTAGCTTAACTGGATTGAAGTTTGGATTCAACCTGTAGTGTCTGACGGGGTTTTAGAAGCAAATGAAATAAAATGAGGGCATAATTCATGATCCTGTCACTTAAGGAGCTTAAATGCAACAGCAGGGAAGAGATTGTGACAGGGTGGGGAGGGGGAAGCAAGGGGTTAATGTGAGCAGATGCAGTTGCAGGAACTTTTAAGGTTACCAATGTAAACTGACCTGTCCTGTACACAGTACACTGTAAACTGTACTGTTCAAATATAATAATGGTGCAATTCATTTTTTAAATGTATACAATTATTAAAGTAAAGGTAAAGGTACCCCTGCCTGTACAGGCCAGTCTTGACAGACTCTAGGGTTGTGCGCCCATCTCACTCAAGAGGCCGGGGGCCAGCGCTGTCCGGAGACACTTCCGGGTCACGTGGCCAGCGTGACATCGCTGCTCTGGCGAGCCAGAGCCGCACACGGAAACGCCGTTTACCTTCCCACTAGTAAGCGGTCCCTATTTATCTACTTGCACCCGGGAGTGCTTTCGAACTGCTAGGTTGGCAGGCGCTGGAACTGAACAACGGGAGTGCACCCCACCGCGGGGATTCAAACCGCCAACCTTTCGATCAGCAAGCCCTAGGCGCTGAGGCTTTTACCCACAGCGCCACCCGCGTCCCTATACAATTATTACCATAACAATTATTATAATTGTTATACAATTATACCTATACAATTATTACCATAACATTAATGTGGGGCACAAGCTAGCCAAAATTTAGCATTTTAAAAGTACACTTTATTGAAATACTTAGAAGTGGCTTAATCAAGTGCTGAAAAGTTATGAGACCTCCTGCCTGAACCTGAGCTGAGTGGAATTGATTCCTTTTATTTATGTATGTATTCCTTATTGAAAATGTTGAATTATAACCAAAAAGGCAGACACATAACCAAGGTGTGTAATCTTATATCTCAAATTATACAGAACAGTGCAGCCCTGCTAATATCATGTATTGTGCATTATTTTGATTGGTACGGGTTGCAACAGAATGGAATTAATTCTCCAGAGAGTGTGTTGGGTTTGCAACCTTCACAAAGACTTACGTTTGACTGGATCCTGAGCCTGTTTTTTCCGTGCAAGGAGCCTCAGATTTTAGTTTTAAGGCACAGCTAAAGTGGCGCTGTGGTCTAAACCACTGAGCCTCTTGGGCTTGCCGATCAGAAGGTCAGCAGTTCAAATGCCCCTGACGGGGTGAGCTCCCGTTGCTTGGTCCCTGCCAACCTAGCAGTTCGAAAGCACACCAAAAAGTGCAAGTAGATAAATAGGTACCACTCTGGCGGGATGGTAAATGGCATTTCCGTGTGCTGCTCTGGTTTCGCCAGAAGCGGCTTAGTCGTGCTGGCCACATGACCCAGAAAAACTCCCGAAAAACATTGGGAGCACCGCAACCCCAGAGTCATTCGCGACTGGACTTAACAGTCAGGGGTCCTTTACCTTAAAGTTAAAGGGTCTTGGTTGTAAGCTGCAGTCGTAAGATCTTTGATGTCAAAAGGGCGGGGGGGCTAGAATTTTGTACACTGAAAAGCAGCTTCAGATGCTCATCAGCATTTTCTTGGCTCATGGAATTCCCTTCTTATGGGAATACTTTCACTAATTGTACAATGCTGAGTGGAGGAGAATGCCTCTGTTTCATCTCTCCCACAGCAAGGGCAAGGAGCCTTTTCTACAATGATTTCACTAAAATGTAGCAAAGCTGGAATGCTCACACACCTCAGAACTGAGCGGGGGCATGAAAACTGTAATTTTCAAAATTACAGCCAGAATTTTCATTGGAGTGTTTATATTAAAATAACAATTGCTCCCCCCCCCCTGATTCTCTTGATATGTTGCTTTATACTGTTCATTAATAAATGAGTTTGGATTTTATTGTTTAATATTATAGATATGCAAATAACTGAGCAGGAATCATTTGTAGGAGCGGGTGGAATTACAGGATTAAGGACATGCAAATTGTCTATACTTTAACACAGGACATTTGAGGCGGCTCAGGGAACACCACAAAGGCAAAAATGGGAAGGGGTTTTGTGTGTGTGTGTGTGTGTGTGTGTGTGTGTCTGTTTGAATGGAAAACTACCCCAAAGTGCCATATCTGCCAAATCAGGAGACACTCAGAGGTCCATGGGCCAGGAGTTAGTCACCCAGCACTAAGAATGGTCAATACACATTTATTTGTTTATTCAAACTACAATGTGGAGAACTTGGCCAATAACACTTTCAGCAAATACACTGAGAGGTGAGTGGTGGTGGCAGCAGGGGGGGAGCTCCTGTGTGAATAAACCTGGGGGTCTTATAGGAAATGTGCTAAAAACAGCAAATACAAGGAAATCAAGTGGGGAAATAGAATATCAGGGTTCAGGAAAGCTTTTTACCAGGTTAACTGGGTTCAAATCCATTTGTGAAATGGAGCAGTGAAATGTATGAACCACAGAGACGAGTTCATTTTGTTATTGAATAGTTATTGTAAGAGTACGCCATTGGGGTATTCTGATTTTTATCCCCCCCCCCGCTTGCCCCTAGCTTTGTGTAACATATTGCCCAGTGAAGAGCTCTGGAGAACCAGGAAGCTTGCTGTGCTTTTGTGAGATTTTTGGTCTGTTCGATACCTCATATT
Source organism: Podarcis tiliguerta (assembly GCF_965153285.1). Classification (NCBI taxonomy): domain Eukaryota; kingdom Metazoa; phylum Chordata; class Lepidosauria; order Squamata; family Lacertidae; genus Podarcis; species Podarcis tiliguerta. The sequence goes on from NC_139550.1 coordinate 33,531,957, forward strand.
ACGTCTGCTTCATATTACGTTCTTTTAGGTTACGTCCCGCGGCGACCTGGAAGTACCGAAACGGGTTACTTCCGGGTTTCGCCGCTTGCGCAGATGCACAAAATGACATCACGCACATGCGCAGAAGCGGTGAATCACAACCCGTGCTTGCGCAGACACGCTGCTGCAGATTGCGTTCTTTTCATGTTGCAAACGGGCCTCCAGAAAGGATCCTGTTCGCAACCAGAGGTACCACTGTATTGCATCACTCCAAATAGTGGTGGGGGAGATGTGCCCTCCAGACACTGTCATTATTGCTCCTTACCTGCATGATGATTGGGGAAGGTCAGGGGTAGGCAACCTAAGGCCCGGGGGCCGGATACAGCCCAATCGCCTTCTCAATCCAGCCCGCGGACAGTCCGGGAATCAGCCTGTTTTTACATGAGTAGAATGTGTCCTTTTGTTTAAAATGCATCTCTGGGTTATTTGTGGGGCATAGGAATTTGTTGCTGACCCCTGGGGAAGGTGGTGGCAACTGGGCACTTGTCCCTGCCCTGGCAAAAGCACCCAATTGGCAGCAGCTGTCCTGCTGGTACAATTATGCCGTGTGGCCTTTCCTTGCCCCAGCGCTATCCAGGTAAGCAGCAGTAATATTTATATCCCACCTTTCACTTAAATGTCACAATGCCACGTACAATGATACCAAATATGTGGATGGCATGGGGGGGGGTGTCTAACTAGCAACAGTACCCTCCCACTGCCCAAAGGCCTGGTGCAACCAAGAGTGTTCTAAGCTGGCTTGCCTTGTACTAGTTTTTTTTAAGCAGGGAGCATAACCCCAGCCAGAACAAGTTATGAACCTAGGGTGGGAAGCCCAGAAACCACTAATCCACAGTTCCTCTGTTCTCTACACTGCTATAAGAGGTATAGCAGGTACACCAAATGCTTTTTTCTTTTTTAGTGTTGCTCTTGCAGTGTACAGATCTATTTGCAGGATACTATGCATGAAGTGGGCTCACTCATAGAATCATGGGACCGTTGAGTTGGAAGGCAGCACAAGATCCATCTAGTCCAGGGGTCTGCAACCTTTAAGACAAAAAGAGCCACTTGGACCCGTTTCCGAAGAAAACAAACAAACTGGAAGCCGCAAAACTCGTCATTATAAAAATAACTTTTTTGTCACTTTATTATTTCTTTGTTTGACCCCTCAGAATTACTCCTCCTCATAGAAATAAACGTTAAATTAACAAGTTACCTTTTGTGTGTGTGTGTTCTTCAGTCCCCTTCAAAACAGTGACCAGCGTACATGCCCTTTACAATGTAGCGGGCAGGCGGGTGGGACGGTGCGTGACTAACGCACGCACTGCCCCCATGCGACGTCACAGCCAGTACAGCGCCCGCCACAGTGGGGAGTGTTGGGGCGCACAATGCACCTCCTCCCCTCGCTAGTATCCGCCCCGGAGCCGCGGCAAAGGTGTAAAAGAGCCGCGGCAAAGGTGTAAAAGAGCCGTGGGTTGCAGACCCCTGATCTAGTCCAACCCCAGCAATCAGTGTCAGAAACTGAGATATGGAAGCTAGGAGCTAAATGGCAACTTAAACCTAGGTTATGGGCGCAACAACAGAATGTCTAGGTGCACTTCTTTATAACAAGAATTCAAAGCTGAAAATGAACGAACTGCAGCTAACATATTATGTTCATTTTTCACATGATCCAGTCCCCAGGGGTCAGCAACCTTTTTCAGCCATGGGCCGGTCCACCGTCCCTCAGACCATGTGGTGGGCCAGACTATATTTTGAAAAACAAAAATGAATGAATTCCTATGCCCCACAAATAACCCAGAGATGCATTTTAAATAAAAGGACACATTCTGCTCATGTAAAAACATGCTGATTCCTGGACCGTCAGCGGGCTGGATTGAGAAGCCGATTGGGCTGCATCCGGCCCCCGGGCCTTAGGTTGCCTACCCCGGTCTAGTCCTTCCCTTGCCCACCCCCCTAATATTCTTAATATTACGACTGAGCTATTTGCTGTATTATGCCTCAGTAAATCTCCAAAACATGCACAATTGTTGGTAGAGCCATAGGGATCCATTAGGGAAGAAAGTGAAACAACCAAAGCCACAATATGGTGCTATATTTACTAGTATAACTAAAAAGGTTACAAATAGTTAAGATTTGTCCATGTCTTCAAGCTGGACAAAGCAAAGATGGTTGTGGAGGACAGAGGACATGGGGTGAAATCTGGGCATAGTGGTAAGACCCCAAATTGTGGTATGGTATTTGCAACCTTTTTTTAAGTCTACAAAGGTAAAGCACTTTGTAAGAGTCTTAAAATGTGATGTGCAGGAAGTGTTGTATCCAAGCTGTATAACAAGATTCTGTGTCACAGGAAAGGCAGAGCAAATCTGTAGCCTCGCTACAAATCACAAGACTTGTCGTCTTTTCTTCTTTTAACTCCTCCTCCCAGCTTTTTTTGTCGTTGCTTTTAATATCCAGTCTGAAATAGAGTTCTGGAGAATTCAAAAGCTCCCTGCTCCCTTGCTATCTCTATACAACTGGCTTGTTGTAACAAACCTATTGCTTATTGCAGCTTCACAATAAATCTGCTACATCTTCTTTTTGCAAAAGACAAAGCTCTGGATTTATTTATTTTTAATGAACATCTTTATTGAAGAAGTTGCATGTGAAAGGATGAATTTTATAGCAAAGTAACAACAAAACAAAACAGCAGTACCACCTTTCAGTCGGTATCTAAACTTGGTAGTACAGTAATAGCGTTATGAGCTTGTGGGTGCCAGACCTCTAAATTCCTGCAACCAGCCAATGTTAACAGCTAATCCAGCCAGGCCTAGCCTCCTGGTGAGGTGCAGAGACCACAGAAGGAAGAAAGCCAGAGTTGAGAGTTATCAGTTATGTGAGCTAGAAGCTGGGTGCAAAAGTGGCAGGCTGGAAAAACAGAAAGAGAGGGCTGTGAGCATTCCTCTTGGAATGCTGATGCTGTGAGCCCCTCCATAGTAGGCTCAGGTGGTATATATGACGTGTTTATTGGTTTGCTTTGCTTTTGTTTTCATTCCGCATTTTTTTATCTCGCATTTTTATGCTGCGAACCGTCCCGAGATCTACAGATGAAGGGCAGTACAGTGGTACCCCAGGTTAAGAACTTAATTCATTCTGGAGGTCCATTCTTAACCTGAAACTGTTCTTAATCTGAGGTACCACCTTAGCTAATGGGGTCTCTTACTGCCGCCACGTGATTTCTGTTTGTATCCTGAAGCAAAGTTCTTAACCCAAGGTACTATTGGTGGGCTGGACTATAATTTTTAGAGAGAAAATAAACGAATTCCTATGCCCCACAAATAACCCAGAGATGCATTTTATATAAAAGCACACATTCTACTCATGTAAAAATGCGCTGATTCCTAGACTGTCTGCAGGCCGGATTGCGAAGGCAAATGGGCCGCATCCGGCCCCCCCGGCCTTAGGTTGCCTACCCCTGGTCTAGAACCTATGGGTGAGCGCCTGGAACCCTGGAATCTCACCCCACTTGGAGACTGGGGTGGTGTGCAGCAATAGACCTGAAATTTACAGCACAGAACAGCCCCCACTGCAGAGGAAAAAATATTATCAGTCATCACCTAATTTCCCCTTCGACACTTTACTTACCTACTACAGTGCTACCTCGGGTTAATTACTCAATTCGTTCTGGAGGTCCGTTCTTAACCTGAAACTGTTCTTAACCTGAGGTACCACTTTAGCTAATGGGGCCTTCCGCTGCCGCCACATGATTTCTGTTCTCATCCTGAAGCAAAGTTCTTAACCCGAGGTACTATTTCTGGGTTAGCGGAGTCTGTAACCTGAAGCATATGTAACCTGAGGTACCACTGTATCTGAAAAATTGTCCTCACCTTGAGGGCAGAGGAGTAGCAGGACTCTCTTCTCCACTGAGTCAAAACCTGGATAGGAGTGGGCCAGGGTTTCCTGACCACATTGCAGGACAAGGGATCCCCCTAGATGTTTCTACACCCCAAGCTGTTTCCATCTCTACTTCTGAGGCAGAACCTGTCTTTGGGCAAGTACTGCCCTATGGAGGTGAACACCCTAACAATATTAAGTTAATAATCACTCATGGAAAACAAACTTATTTACCATATTCCACGAGAACAGACCTGTCCCTCATTTCTAAGGCTAGCAGAAAGCCTGCATAGCTTTTAGGCAGGATACTGAGCCACAGAAATATTGAGGAGAGAGGGAGTCTTGAGATCATAGAATCATATAGTTGGAAGAGACCACAAGGGCCATCGAGTCCAACCCCCTGCCAAGCAGGAAACACCATCAGAGCACTCCTGACATATGGTTGTCAAGCCTCTGCTTAAAGACCTCCAAAGAAGGAGACTCCACCACATTCCTTGGCAGCAAATTCCACTGTTGAACAGCTCTTACTGTCAGGACGTTCTTCCTAATGTTTAGGTGGAATCTTCTTTCTTGTAGTTTGGATCCATTGCTCCGTGTCCGCTTCTCTGGAGCAGCAGAAAACAACCTTTCTCTCTCCTCTATGTGACATCCTTTTATATATTTGAACATGGCTATCATATCACCCCTTAACCTCCTCTTCTCCAGGCTAAACATGCCCAGCTCCCTTAGCCGTTCCTCATAAGGCATCGTTTCCAGGCCTTTGACCATTCTGGTTGCCCTCCTCTGGACACGTTCCAGTTTGTCAGTGTCCTTCTTGAACTGTGGTGCCCAGAACTGGACACAGTACTCCAGGTGAGGTCTGACCAGAGCAGAATACAGTGGCACCAGTTTTATTTCAGGCCACTTCTGTGCATTTTTACCTTTAGTCAAAAAAGGGGCACATATTTCTTTTATGTATGGTGAAACAAGCAAAAAGATGCAGAGACGTTTGCAACTTTCCACTACATTTGTTAAAAACAAACGTTAGGAGCTCTCCTGTCGTGCCCACAATACATGAAATCTGGCTCTCTGACAGTACATTGACCACACCTATTGGCCCTCAAGGCTGAGTTTTGGGGCTGGATTTGACCCAGAACTCTCTATATATGTATGTCCCGCAGAGGACCCTAAGGTCTATGAATAGTAATAGCTTAAAGGTTCTGGGCCCTAAAGCAGCCAGACTACCCTCCACCAGGGCCAGGGGCTTTTTCAGTGACGGCTCTGACCTAGTGGACTGCTCTGTCCCATGAAACTAGGGCCCTGCAGGACTTGATCTCCTTCCGCAGGGCCTGTGAGACGGAGCTATTCCACCTGGCCTTCAATTTGAATTAGCCTGATCCTCTATTCCCTTTTCTTTTCTATGAAGAAACCCTTCTGGGACCCCACATTTAAACTCTTCCCTGGTCTCCTTGCTGGCCCTAGTAGGACCAACCTGGCCAGTTAGCCCTGGTGATCATTTGATGTTTATGGATTGGGGGGTTACCCCCCCCCCCAAAATGACCCCTGAATTTTATTGACATTGATGCTGTATTTATGTTGTATTTTATGCTGTTGCATTTTAATCAATGTTTTATACAGTGGTACCTTCGGTTAAGAACTTCATTCATTCTGGAGGTCCGTTCTTAACCTGAAACAGTTCTTAACTTGAGGTACCACTTCAGCTAATGCGGCCTCCTACTGCCACCACGATTTCTGTTTTCATCCTGAAGCAAAGTTCTTAACCTGAGATACTATTTCTGGGTTAGTGGAGTCTGTAACCTGAAGTGTCTGTAACCCGAAGCATCTGTAACCCGAGGTACCACTGTATTTGCTGTTAGCCGCCCTGAGCCCGGTTTTAAACTGGGAAGGGCAGGGTATAAATAAATTATTATTAATAATAATAATATTAATGCTGACTCATTCTTATAGGATCTTGAGGCAGTGCAGGCCTGTTCTTGATCTGTATGTGCAGGTAGGAACAGTCCACTGAGGAAAGGTGGCCTTGTGGCGAGACTGTTTTTGCCCCGTCCATCTTGACGCACTGCAGTCTCCTGGAACATGCTGGTCCTGTGTGTGCCTTCCAGCCACAGTTGCATTCACTGATCAGTGAGCTTCTTCTCCAGCATCACAACCCACCGACAGAATGAATGTTGATTGTGACTTTCTAGCTTTCCAAAACTCTGTCTGAAGAGAGCCGATGTCCTGGTGACAGGATTTTACAGAGAATTACATGGGGTGTGCGTGTGGGTGTGTGTTTTAAAGTGCTCCAGTTCCTGGGGAAGAAACCAAGGCCTGAAGATGAAAAAGGCAAAACACCTGCCCCTTTGAATGTTTAGAAAGAAACAAGGGGCATAATAGAATCGCAGCCTGCAGAACGTTCTGGTCATGGAAAATCCTGGCCTTCAGCATGTTTTGTGCCTGGGGCACATCGAGATTTGGTGGGACAGAATACAGGGAGTCCAAATGAGAGGTGGAACCTAAGCAAAGGACATTCAGAGTCAACTAATGCTTGTTTTGCCCCCATCCTCTTCCCTGCTGAGCTCTAAAGGAAGACCCGGAGACTAAAAAGCTGACAGCCAGAGCGATCTCATGAATAGGTTAGAACAGTGTTCCCCAACCTTGGCCCTCCAGCTGTTTTTGGACTACAACTCCCATCATCCCTCGCTAGCAAGACCAGTGGTCAAGGATGATGGGAATTGTAGTCCAAAAACAGCTGGAGGGCCAAGGTTGGGGAACAATGGGTTAGAAGACAGGCAGGTCATGGGTGGGTGAGGACAAACTGAGATTGGGCAGTGCCCCACTTGACCTATTATTATTATTATTATTAATAGACCAGTCTCCACATCTCTTGAATGTGGCCCTCACTTGAAAGAAGGTTGCCCACCCTTGTTGTAGGTCATCAGAACCAGTATAAGAATTCAGGGTTTAAAACAGGGTTTATTTTATCGGGGAAGGCTTTATGGGGGGGGGGGGCAGAACAGAGTTATCTGGGACGGAATTATTATTATTATTTGTTGAATTTATATACTGCCCTATACCTGGAGGTTTCAGGGCAGTTCACAGAACAAAATCAATATATAAAACCACAAAATATATAATCAAAATAAAAACAATAACCCAATAAACCCCCCCCCCCAAAGAAAACCACATTTTAAAGGGGCATAGGATGCTAAATCAAATCAACCAAAGGCCTGGTTAAAAAGGAACGTTTTTGCCTGGCGCCTAAAGGTGTTAAATGAAGGCGCCAGGAGAACTTCCCTGGGGAGAGCATTCCACAGATGGGGAGCCACTGCAGAGAAGGCCCCGTTCTCGTGTTGCCAACCTCCGGACCTTTCGAGGAGGAGGCACACAAAGAAGGGCCTCAGAAGATGATCTCAGGGTCTGGGGAGGTTCATATGGAAAGAGGCGGTTCTTTAGGTATTGGTCAGTTAGTTAAGTATCTTTATTTATTTACTTGGTGGGGAGCAACTGCGCCCCCCTGGCTAGGCCCGTGGTTGGGGAAGATGTGGTGGTGTTAGCAATTTATTAGTGTCTGCTTTGGCATGTGCCAATGACCCTGCCTCCTAGTGTGGTGTTCTGGTCAGAGGCAGGGAGGGCTACTGAAAATCTCTGCGTACCTTCTTGAAGGTTTGAGGAACCACGGCTGCCTAGGCTTCCACTGAATCAGAACAGTGTCTAGGTTGCAAGAGGGCAGAACTGGGAGCCCTAGAGATGCATGGGTCATGCACAGACCCCACTGATGATATCACGTAAGCAGATGACGTTTACATACACACCTTGACATTTTCATCCATGGAGTTTAAATCACCTTCTTTTGCACTACTGATGCAAATATCTGGCTTGTATGAATGCAGAGGGTAAAATGGAAGAGAGCAAGTTGCATCGTGACAATGAGCATCCTGGCGAACGTAGGTTTGACATGTCCAATTGAAATAAACTGAAGCGAGTCCTGCTTCAGATCTCCTTGCAGACATACCTGTCACACAACTTTACATTTCTCTAAGCTGAGCACCCGCTGCTTAGCAAGCCATTTCTTTGCACTCTCAACTCCGCCAACTCGGCTGTCCTTTGGCTGGTAGCTTCCTTCGCTTCCAAGTGCTGCACAGGCCACAAGGTACACTCAACAGTCGATGGTTTGACCCCAGTGACAAAACTCACCGACAGCGTTGAATGTTCCACGAGACCCTCTCTTTTGCTTCGTGTACGAGAGAGAAAGAGAGGGACAGACAGACAGAGAGAAAGGTGGACGTTAAAACAGGTGATGATGAAGCAGATTGTATAGGATGCTGTATTAGCCTCAATGCTACACACAGGAGGAAAAAAAAAAAACAAAGCACACCTACCTTTCAGGACTCTTGCAAGAGTGAAGGAAATAAGAGATGTATCACCATAAAAGTTCCATTCTGCAGCCTCGGCTGCTTTGCAGAATTGTGAGCAGGCTCACACAACTCTTTTTGTGACAGAGACACTGTGGTTTTTAACAGCTCTAGGATGGGCAACAGAAAAACCCAAACCATCTTAGTCTGGCAAGGGCAAACAACATCACCTCTTGAATTTCTGCCTGCCGTGTAGCTGTGTGTAGATGACATCTAAGCTGGGCAGCCACTCCTTGCAACTCCCTCTGAGTTCCCCTTTATGTAACTCTTGCGCCAAGCAAGCCAACTGCCCTTTGGGGAAGTTGAAGAAGCTGGTTTGTTGTTTTCACTGGGGGATGCTGTCAGGGAACTGCCATCGGAGCTGGAGGCGGAGAGGAGGCTCCAGAGGGATGCCGGAGAAGGTCCCAGCAGGGAGAGAGGTAGCTCATCTGCTGGGGAAGGAAATCAGCGTAACACCAGTGGAGAAGGGGGGCAGATGGGGGAATCGGAGAGGTGGCTCCAGGACTCTTCGCCGGAGACCAGCGGAGAGGGCACAAGTACTCCGCTGCCCACACCCACTTTGCGCAGAAGACTTCCGCGCAGGCAAAGTAGGAGGAGACTGGGCGTGGAACAGCTTCTATGCTGGAAGAGGTTCAAGAAACGCCCACTGACGGATTCTACCAGCGACTGATGCAGCCATGGAACTTAAGGCTGTCCAGACAGAAAGGGTTCAACCAGGCAACCTAGCCAGGAGTAACAGCAACTTACGCACGAGCAACCCCTAGAACCTTTACAGATGCTGATGAAAGGAAAGCTCTCAGCCTTCTTTGGATCAGGACCACTGGCTGTCATGTGATTCTCTAGCCCCATATCTGCACAAAATTATTATCCCAAAATATAGACGTGCTTTTACACTTGCAAGACTGGATGTTTTGCCATCTGCGATACTTGAGGGTCGATTCCAAAAGATCCCGTCTGAGAAACGTCTTTGCCCCTGTGGAGACGGTAGCACCGAAACAGTGGCACACATCCTCTTGTCCTGTACTCTCTACAAAGACCAGAGGAATGAGATCATCACCCCACTCGTACTAACCATCCCAGGGCACTCAGCCACTGCCACAATGTCCTTTCTTCTATCAGATCAAAATGAGCAGATAACAGCAAAGGTTGCTAGGTTCATAGCAGGGGCAATCAGAATAAGGGCCACTAACTGACTGCTGATTCAGGACTTTAAATTGTGCTCTTATATCAAATTTCCCTTTCTGCGTATACTGTAATGTTTTATTGTTGCTATGGCCATTGGCTAATGCGAATAAAGTTTTATCATGTCATGTGAATACAGTGGTACCTAGAGTTACAACCACCTCAGGTTACAAACGCTTCAGGTTACAAACTCCGCTAACCTGGAAGTGTTACCTCGAGTTGAGAACTTTGCCCCAGGATGAGAACGGAAATTGTGTGCTGCTGGCGCAGCGGCAGCAAGAGGCCCCATTAGCGAAAGCATGCCTCTAGTTAAGAAGTTTCAGGTTAAGAACGGACCTCTGGAACGAATTCAGTTTGTAACTAGAGGCACCACTGTAGGCTCATGCAACAATGAGATGCTCAGTTTTTTTTGGTGCTGGCTGCAACATAGTGAGGAAAGAGCCAGTTGCAGCATCAGTCTTGGGGCACCCAGCCTCTGCCCTGTGGGACTGTCTGGATGACACCTTTGAGAGAGAGAAATAGCCAGTGTGATTCAATGGGCACAACATTGGACTAGGACTGGGATTTTGTTCCTTTCTCGCTTCATATCCTTTCCGAGAGCAATTGCAGGGCAGCTGCCCTTTTCACAGCCTAATCGACCTTGCAGGGTCATCTTGAAGGCAAAGAGGGATAATCTCATGAAAATCATGTTGTGAGGATAAAAGGACATTGCTGGGGGGGGGGGGCAGGGTGGTAACATTGAGCATCCTGGAGGAAGGGGAGGGATACAAATGTGAAGTAGAATCCAGGACTGGACAATGTGCAGAGGGATAATCAGTGTCATGCAAAGCAAGACCAGCTGGCTGTGAGGCACCTGTAAGGTGTCCTCCCCTTTACTTACCTCTCCTATATGAATGGCTGCTGTTCAGCCCTATGGAGCGGGGCAGAGGATAAGGGAAAACCCAACCCTCTTAGCCCCAAGAGCAGGTAGCCAGCCTCCCTCCCCCCACCTCAAAAAACCAGCAGACCTTCCTCTGTCACAGCCACCACCTTCCTCCACACAACAACAAAGATTTTGCTGGCAATAAACAAATGGCAGCATTGAGCTGCAGACAGCCAAGCGAGGCAATTTGTAGGAAGAGACGAACCAATTTATTATGGCAATCAGCTCGGGTCCACAAAAGCTGATTGCCATAATAAATTTGTTAGTCTTTACGGTGCCACAAGGCTCTCATTTTTGAGCTGCCAGATAACATGACTCTTGCAGGGAGCCTTCTGGAAAATGCATCAGGAGAGCCACCTTCTCCTAGGCAATCAGTCTCCCTCTTCCGGTGTCATCTTAGGTGGGAGCTGTGAGGAAGCCCAATAGCCTGGAGCTGGACACCTGTGGAGCTTGCAGCCCTATCTTCTTAATATCTTGCTCTGAAAAGAAAGAACACTGTCCCCCCCCCCACACACAGTTCACACTCTCTTCACCTCTTAACTCCTAACCAACAGCAGCCAACAATAACAATACTTAGCACCCGTACTTAGCATTTCAAAGTGCTACACTAAGAAACATTAACTCAAAGAATCCTCTCCGGGAGGCTGTTGTTATCTTCCCACTGAGACTGAAAGATAATGACTGAGACTGAAAGAGATAGACGTCTTTAAGATTATTAGGGTCGCCATATTTCAAAAAGCGAAAACCCAGACACAAAAGCTGTTACCTTTTTTTGGCTAACACCACCAAAAAATGTTTTTAACTATTTTTTCGGGGGGGGGGGGGAGCCAAAAAAAAAAGCGCGTGACTTCCCCCATCTCAGTTCTAGAACTTTGCTGGCTGTACAATGAAGCTGAGTGTTGCAAGATTCAGGACAAACAAAATTAAGCATTTCTTTACTTGTTGTTTAGTCGTGTCCGACTCTTCGTGACCCCCTGGACCACAGCACGCCAGGCACTCCTGTCTTCCACTGCCTCCCGCAGTTTGGTCAAATCAATGCTGGTAGCTTTGAGAACACTGTCCAACCATCTCGTCCTCTGTCGTCCCCTTCTCCTTCTGCCTTCAATCTTTCCCAACATCAGGGTCTTTTCCAGGGAGTCTTCTCTTCTCATGAGGTGACCAAAGTATTGGAGCCTCAGCTTCAGGATCTGTCCTTCCAGTGAGCACTCAGGGCTGATTTCCTTCAGAATGGAGAGGTTTCTTTACTATTCTTCACTATGGAATTCACTAAACACTAAACAACTTAAGATGGCAAATTCATGGAGAAAGCTAAGGATAGCTTTTCTTCTGCCCTTTTGATAATGGCTTGCTTAAGGCCACCAGGTGATTTCATGACAGGGCTAGGATTTGGACTCAAGACTTCCTGGTTCAGTTTCAGTAGGCAAAAATTCTATACAGGCTTACCTGATGGTTGAACACAGCTTGACTTAATTCAGCATACATAGGATTGCCCTGAGACTGTTAGTCTTCCTTCAGATTCTTCCACCTTTTCTCTAAGTGCCTAAAATCTGACATATCTGGGAGTGAGGGTAAACTGACTAGTTGCATAAACTCTACAGGTGAGGATGATTCTTGGCCCTGATCTTTCATCTCTTCAAGAGGTGAGGTTTCAACATCTGCCATATCGGGCAGGTAAGCCTAGCACAGCTCAGTACACCTTAGTGAGTTTTTAGGAGACCCCCATCATCCTCAGAGAGATAACAGTGAGCAAACCCTCTTTCCAGGGAACTCTGAGAACTGTAGCTCTGTGAGGGGAATATAGATCTCCACGGGTGGCGCTGTGGTCTAAAGCACTGAGCCTTTTGTGCTTGCAAATCAGAAGGTTGAGGGTTCGAATCCCCACGATGGGGTGAGCTCCTGTTGCTTGGTCCCAGCTCCTGCCAACCTAGCAGTTCAAAAGCATGTCCAAGTGCAAGTAGATAAATAGGTACTGCTCCGGTGGGAAGGTAAACGGTGTTTCCATGCGCTGCTCTGGTTTCGGTGTTCTGTTGCGCCAGAAGCAGCTTAGTCATGCTGGCCACATGACCCGGAAAAACTGTCTGCGGACAAATGCCGGCTCCCTCAGCCTGTAAAGCAAGATGAGCGCCTCAACCCCATAGTTGTCTGCGACTGGACTTAACTGTCAGGGGTCCTTTACCTTTTAACAACTCTAAGTATCCTTAACAAACTACACTTCCCATAATTCTTTGAGGGAAGATATGGCTTTTAAAAGTGATATTATGCCGCTTTAAATGTGCAGTGCTGGCAGGCTCAGGATCTAACCTCCATGCAAACAAATCAGGATGAATGTTCAATAGACAGTTCATCTGGAACAGGGGTCAGCAACCTTTTTCAGCAGGCGGCCCGTCCACTGTCCCTCAGATCTTGTGGGGGGCCGGACTATATTTTGACCAAAAAAATGAACGAATTCCTATGCCCCACAAATAACCCAGAGATGCATTTTAAATAAAAGCACACATTCTACTCCTGTAAAAACACCAGGCAGGCCCCACAAATAAACCAGAGATGCATTTTAAATAAAAGGACACATTCTACTCATGTAAAAATGCGCCGATTCCCGGACTGTCTGCGGGCCGGATTTAGAAGGCTATTGGGCCGCATCCGGCCCCCGGGCCTTAGTTTGCCTAACCCTAACCCTAACCCTTACTCTAACCCATGATCTGGAAGCACCCTGCTTCGATGGGAAAGAACTCTCTCTGCCTGAGATTCTCAAGTGCCTCTGCCTGCCAGAACACAGAAAGATAACACGGGGCTAAATGGACAAATAAAATAGTTTGCCCAGATGCAAGCTGTTTCCTGTGTTCTTGTCTCCCAAGCTGGTCTAATAAACTGCTCACACAGTATGTTGCCATGAGCATGCTATGCAGATAGGCTTACTCACGACAACCATGCGACTGTGGCTCATGGGGCATCACAATGAGCTAACGGGTCTTGATTCTATGATTCTATGCCACCCTTCTTTTCAGGCTGGTTAGCAGGCCAGCTCCAGCCACACCACAAGGAGAACACAAAACATGGAGAAGGTGCAATGGAACAGGTTGCTGTCTCCAAAGAAGGCAGCTTGGCTGGCTCCTTCCTAGGGAATCCCTGGGATGTTGTGGTTTGAAGCTCCTCCTGTCAATTCTTCACCAGGTGGCTTCCCGCAGAAGAGGCAGCTGGTTGGAATAACAGTGGCGGCAGAAGAATTCTCTGCAAAGAAGAAGAGAAGGACAGAGAACAAGGTTAACCAATAATGGCAACATTAATTTCCTGATGACCTCACTCTTGACAATTCTATCATCATCACATATGTGTATGTACACACACACACACACACACCCTGATCTAGGTATAGTTCGTGGCTGGAATCGGTTTACTTCGTTCTAATATCTATGCTAATATCTAATACGGTCAAACCTCTACTTAGCACCGCCTTTTCTTACTGTCATTCCAAGTTGTAACCATGGCAAACCCGGAAGTAACCAGCGGGTTTGCTGCCGTTCGCACATGCGCAGGAATGGCGATCGCAGTTTGTGCAGAAGCGAGCAATCGCCCTTCGCACATACGCAGAAGCGGGCAATCGCCGCCCGTGCCTGCGCACAACGGTGCCTCTCCCAGAGACCCGTTTCAACCTCCAGACAGACCTCCAGAACAGATTATGGTTGCAAAATAGAGGTTCCACTGTAGTAAAGGTAAAGGGACCCCTGACCATTAGGTGCAGTGGTGACCGACTCTGGGGTTGCAGCACTCATCCCGCTTTACTGGCCGAGGGAGCCGGTGTATAACTTCCGGCTCATGTGGGCAGCATGACTAAACCGCTTTGCCGAACCAGAGAAGCGCACGGAAACGCCGTTTACCTTCCTGCCAGAGCGGTACCTATTTATCTACTAGCACGTTTACGTGCTTTCAAACTGTTAGGTTGGCAGGAGCAGGGACCGAGCAACGGGAGCTCACCCCATCACGGGGATTCGAACTGCCGACCTTCTGATCGGCAAGTCCTAGGCTCTGTGGTTTAACCCACAGCGCCATCCGCGTCCCATTCCACTGTAGTAGATGCACCTATAAACCCCTCCAGTTTAAATATACATAAACACACAACAAAGCCATTTTAAAAGCAAAATGGAACAAGGAGACTGATCCCCAAATAACTACCCTGCCAAAATCTTGTCTAAATATATGCGCTTTGTATTTTCTTTCAATTCTACTAATGTTTCACACGCAACCAAAAATCCCCGCTTGCCACTCTTGAACTTTTCCAATAGAGGGCGCATGTGATCTGAGAAGCTCATATTTCCCCTCTCAACTGTGCACTCATTCATAGGGAAATCCTCCCTTGCACAGTGAGAAACAGTGATGAAGACCCGGAACTGGCAGATGTGCTGAGGAGAGGATAGTGCTCAGTTTTCTGGTGAAGGCCAGCGGGCTCTGAATGCTTCCACCAATGCTGCCATAACAACCAGGACTCTTCATGGCATATAACAGGGCTTCCCAAACTTGGGTGTCCCAGCTGTTTTTGGACTACAACTCCCATTATCCCTAGCTAGCAGGACCAGTGGTCAGGGATGATGGGAATTGTAGTCCAAAACCAGCTGGAGACACAAGTTTGGGAAACCCTGGTGTATAATTATTGCCTGTCACACAAGAAGGGACAGGTGATCAACTCTCCATTGCATGGTTTGCGTGCAGGAGCCAGGCCCTGTGACCAGGACTGGGGCCTTCCTAAGTTTGTTCTGGAGAGGCAAGGCGCGGTTGCACAGGTGAGGCCGATTGGTAACTCACAGCACCTGGTGGCAAGAGCTGGGAAGAGATATAAAGTCAGCATTTTCCCTTCGGCTCTGCCACAGCAACACGCTTCCTGCCTTGCTGTGTTTGGTCCCTTGACTTCTTGATCCTTGGACCCCTGACTTCATGACTCCTTGCTTCTTGACTCCCAGTTCTCTGACCCTCGGACTCTTGGCTTCCTGACTTCTGGACTCCTGTTCCTGCTCCCACCCCGCCATCTTGCCCCCAGTCCTGACGTCCCCAGCCGGGACTTTGATCACCCATGAACCGGACTGTGACAATACTGTATTGCACCTAAGAAGAGCTCTGCTGGATCAGGCAAAAAGCTATGGCAGCCCAGCATCCTGTTCTCAGAGTGGCTTATGGCAGGCATGTCCAAAGTCTGCTTTGGGGGCCTAATCTGGCCCACCGGTCAATTTAACCCAGCACCTGTGGCAGTATATGTCCTGGTGTAAAATCCTAAAAAAGAAAAGCTTTTTCTATCCTAAAAAAAGCTCACCAACCTTGGTCAGCCCTCACACATGTTCACTTCATCACATCTGGCCCTCTCTGAAAAAAAGTTTGGGCACCACTGGCTTATGGGAAGCATGTGAGCAGCACCCAAACACAAGAGTGCTCTCCCCACTTGGGATTCCCACCACTGGCATTCAGAGGTAGGCTGCCTCAGATAGTGGAAGCAGAACACTGACCCTGAGTTCGAATCCCTGTTTAGCTGTGGTGCGGATCCCAGGATGGCCTTGGACCACTCGCCTTTCTTCAGTCCGGCCTACCTGGCAAGGTTGTTGCGAGAATAAAAGGGGGAGGTAGCCCCCATGTTCCTCAGAAGAAAGGGCAGGTACCCCAAATGTCCAATAATAATAATAATAATAAAATAATTTTATTTATATCTCGCCCTCCCCAGCCGAAGCCAAGCTCAGAGAGGTTTCCACCATTGAACCCAGCGCCACAATGATTAATTCTGGAAAGAGCTGTGTGTTTTGTGAAGCGGCAAGACTCCTTCCGCTCGAAAGGTTTGGTTTTATTTTCCAAAGGAGGGGAATCTCCTCCCTGCATTTGGAGGTGGGCTTTTGTGTCAGATGAGTACCAGGGAGCTGGCCGAGGTCGCCAGTAAGTTTTATGTACCTGCGGAAGAGGAGAGGGAAGACAGGGCAGAACTGGAGGGGAGAGGAAATAATGGCCAAAGGGAAATCAAAAGGAAGATGAAAGAGCTTCCAGTGGCCCCTCAATCCCCACAGGCCAGCTGTGTGTTCACTTCAGCCAGACATCCCCATCAGAAATGAATGGGAGAGGGCTAACTGTGGGGGTAGGGCTGTCTAGACACAGCCGGCTGCTGCCAAGGAGAGCCCTACATTTAGAAAACACACTGCAATGCTCTCCCCTTACTTGCCGCAGCAGCACATGGCCCAACAAACCAAACAGGGTTAAAGAGCAACAGCAGCGACCTGCCGTTAAATATCACTGGGAATAGAAACCTTGCGGGGGTGGTCTGGTGTCTCAATGTGAGAAGGACAGAGAGATGGGTGTGTGTGTGTTTGTTTGTGTGTGTGTGTGTGTGTGTGTGAGAGAGAGAGAGAGAGAGAGAGAGAGAAACAGCATCCTAGTTTACAATCCTCTATCTCAGAGGTTTTCTTTTCTTTTTTTAATAAGTAATATTTATTAGATGTTTAATAGTTACAGAAAGAAAAAAGGTTAAAAAAAAACAGTAAAAAATTTAACAAACAATACATCAAAAATAGAAAGAAAAAACAATACAACAAAACAACAAGAAAAAACAAAAACATTTAAAAACACAT
Source organism: Podarcis tiliguerta (assembly GCF_965153285.1). Taxonomy (NCBI): domain Eukaryota; kingdom Metazoa; phylum Chordata; class Lepidosauria; order Squamata; family Lacertidae; genus Podarcis; species Podarcis tiliguerta. The sequence continues at coordinate 33,548,939 of NC_139550.1, forward strand.
CCAAATTTCATATCTTTATCTTTCATTTGCTTGTTTCCTCGACTTCCTCGCACCTCCCTTTTTTGTATTCTAGTTCAAATTAGCTGGTTCAGCAAATCCTTTCCCTCTTTCTCAATTTTTTGTTCTATAATTTATCTTAACACAGTTTAACTTTAAATTTTCCACTTTAGCCCATTAACAATCAGTATCTCAGAGGTTTTCAACCTTTTTGAGACCATGGCTCCCTTGACCAACTCCATTCTTTCTGTGGCAACCCTGTGGGAACCCAGTTCTGTCACCCCTTGCCTGCAGAGCTGGCAGCCTCTCACCCTTTTTCCAGCACCTTCCCTTGTGGGGTGTTTCCTCAGCCCTCTCCCCTCTCCTTGGGAGTCCTCTGGGCAGCAGCTGCCACACACACACAACCCGATCTCTGAGTTGCCCCCCGCACCCATAATAATAATAATAATAATAATAATAATTTATATCCCGCCATCCCCAGCCGAAGCCGGGCTCAGAGCAGCTAACAACAATAAAAGTAACACAGCATTCTAAAATCAATTCATTCTAAAATCAATTCAAAATCAAATTAATGGCAACCATTGGGCTAGAGTTCTGTGAGGATTACCAAAGGAGGGGGTCAGACCAGTGTCTTGGCCAAAGGCCTGGTGGAACTGTTCTGTCTTGCAGGCCCTGCAGAAAGATGTCAAGCCCTGCAGGGCCCTAGTCTCTTGTGACAGAGCGTTCCACCAGATCGGGGCCACAGCCGAAAAAGCCCTGGCTCTGGTTGAGGCCAGTCTAACCTCCCTGTGGCCCAGGACCTCCAAGATGTTTTTGTTTGAAGACTGTAAGATCCTCCATGGGACATACCAGCAGAGGTGGTCCTGTAGGTATGAGGGTCCTAGGCCGTATAGGGCTTTGAAGGTTAAAACCAGCACCTTAAACCTGATCCTGTACTCCACCGGGAGCCAGTGCAGCTGGTATAGCACCGGGTGAATGTGATCCTGCAGCGAGGACCCTGTAAGGAGTCTCGCTGTGGCATTCTGCACCTGCTAGAGTTTCTGGGTCAGTCTCAAGGGCAGCCCCACGTAGAGTGAGGTACAATAATCAAGTCTGGAGGTGACCATTGCATGGATCACAGTGGCTAGGTCAGGGCGAGAGAGAGGTTCCTCCTCATGTCACCCCACAGGGGCCTGGGCAGAGGATGCCCCCAGCCTTAGTGGCCCAGCGGAGACTGGACAAAGGTGGACGTGAGGCCAGCACCTTACCTGGGGAGGCACTGCCACAATAAACAGCCATGCAAACCTTTGAGAGGCAGAGACTCAAGAGGGCATTAGAGAAGGGAGGGAAGGAAAGATGGACAGAGGCCAGTGTTGAGTGTGGCACCCCTGACCATAATTCAAGGCACCCCAGGGTGCCATGGCACACTGGTTGAAAACCACTGTATCTGAAGGACTGTCAGAAGACAGCCGTCCATCTGAAATTGCTGTATTTTGGCAGCACTCAGGGCACCGCTGGAATTATAAAGCCCAAAGTCTGCCACTGCCACTATGAAGGGATGTACTGTCTTATGATTTAAACTACAGCAGTTGTTTTCAAAATGTAAAATATAATTAAAATATATGCACATTTCATGCAAATCTGCCACCTCCTCTTTCATGCTACTGCTACGGACCTTCCTCTACTACACTAGTGGCCAAAATTGTGGAAACCTTTTGGGAAAAGTGTATTTCTGAGTTTTGATGGCTCTTCAACACCTGATTGGTTCTCTAAACACTCATGCTCATTGGCTGCATTGAAAAGACGGAAAGCTACTGCATATCAATCTAAGCAAGTTGTGTTTCCCTTTTCTGGTTATTTGGCTATAACATTTGATAGAATACAGATAGTTGAACAAACTTTGTTGCATTACATTCTTCATCAAATTATCCTTCCATCGATATGTAATTTTATGGTATTACTACTGCAAAAAAAGTGGTGTTATGAGCCATCAAACCTCAGAAGCACACTTTTTTCCAAAAGGTTTCCACAATTTTGGCCACGAGTGTATACTATGCAACACTAGAGAGCTCAGATTCTGCTGCCAATGCCCAAATTGACCTATATCACTTAGGTCCAAGCTACCTGAAATATGTTATTTTCTCATATGAACCTGCCCGGTTTCTGAGGTCTTCTCTCAGTCCTACCATGCTTGTGTCTCCCCATGCTTGGTGGGGACATGGGAGAGGGCCGTCTTGGTGGTGGCTGCCACCACTTGGTGGTGGCCTTCTTGGTGGTGGCTCCTCCCAGACAACTTTAGAACTCCCTTCCCAGAGAAGCCAGACTGGCTCCCTCCTTGTTCTCTTTCCACACCAGCAGCTGAAGACCTTCTCGTTCCAACAGGCTTTTGGGAACTGACTGTTTTTAATGAAATGTCAGCTACCCCTGGGCATAGCCAGGATTTATTTGGGGGGGGGGCAGGCTTTCTGTTGGGGGGAGAAGAACCGAGATATCTGCGACGCAATTGGTCAGTTAAACAGAAATACTTAATTATGTGTTGGACTATAGTTGTAATGGAAATCTAATAGAATTGGATTAATAGAGAAGACGCAGGAGGAAAAAAGTTAATATAAGGACCCACAAAAGGGAGGAGGGAAGTCCATGGGAATTTATGGATTTCTCTTTTTGTTATGGTTGCTTGACGATTGTAAATTTCAAAATCTGAAAATTATATATGTGTGTGTGTGTGTGTGCGTGCGCGTGCGCACCCATGCTGGCACTGTGCGTTTTTTGTTGTGATTGTCTGTATGCTTTTAACAGATCTTATATATAGTTTTGATTCTGTCCATGTTCAATTGCTTTTACATTATTGGGGCTTTTTCCATGTTTATGCATAAGCTTGCCTCGAGTCCTTGTCAGGGGAAAAGGCAGGGTATGTATGTATGTATAAATAAATGCGATATATTTTTGAGAGGGCATGTCTGACTTTAAGAGACTAGTCCAAGGGCACAGCAGACAATATTTTCCAACCTCTCTCAAATTCTCAGCTGCAGGATAGCTTACGCCCAATTTGGAAGTGGGTCAATGAGGGCTTTTTTGCGGGGTGGGGGAGACACAGAGATAAAGCATCTACACCATCTAGCTCCATCACAAGTCTCCCGCTCTGTAAAACCACTCCACAATACAGAGTTCACTGGCCTGCCCTACTTTCCTTAATCTGGTCTTGGCCGCCAACACCCACAACACGCAGCCTTTAACCCCTCCTCAACCCGTCTTCTGTGAGGCTGAAACATCTCCCTCCTGTACCCTCTCCCCATTGATCTGCAAAAAAAAGCGCCATTCTCCCGTGTCAGACTTTCTGAGCTGCTGCTTTGAAGCTCCAGCTATCTTCTGCCGTTCCTTTTAATATGCCAGCGATAGCTTTGCACACTTGTACACAGTTCCTGGCAGGAGTTGGCGGGGTGGGAAGAGAGAAAGAGAGATCTTTGCCTAACAACACTATTTGAATTAAGAGGCAGGGAATCAGGAGACCCGCTCTGGATTAATCAGCAGGCAATGCACACCCACCCACCCACCCACCCACCCCGGATTTTGCTATTCTGATGACAGCCACCCCCGTTAATGTATTCTGCTCTGACAGCAAATTAGAAAGAGAGTAAGGAGCTTATGGGAGCATTGTGCCTCGGTGCCCCAGTTCTACATAGGCCCCCTAATCCTGCTGAGCACTGAAAAGAGGTTCCCGTTGGGGTGCGACGGGGCTGGCTAAGGCTTCGCTCAGAGGTGTTCTGACGGGAAACTCAGGGGCTGCCCTCTTGCCAATGCACACAGAGGGCACCATCAGACAGAAACCTTACAGGCATCTTAAGATGAAGAGAGGGGAATTGGGGGAGATTCTCCTCCTCCTTCTAGCTGAAGGTTGTTTAGAAGAGAGAGGGTTATCTGCTGCTTACGCCTGCCCCACTTGGGCATCTGTTAAACAGGCTTTTGCATTAATTAAAAACCCTTTGGCCAGAGGTAGCAGTGGGACAAAACAGAAAACATGTGCGAGAGCAATGCCTTTTTCAGAGACCACTTTCAGCTCTCTCATTAGTGGCACCTAGCATTTGCAGAGCGCTTGGTGTAAACCAGGGGGCAGCAATTTTTTTCAGCAGGGGGGCCGGTCCACTGTCCCTCAGACCTTGTGGGGGGCCAGACTATATTTTTTTGGGAGGGGGAATGAACGAATTCCTATGCCAGACCAATAACCCAGAGGTGCATTTTAAATAAAAGGACACATTCTACTCATGTAAAAACACACTGATTCCTGGCTCGTCTGCGGGCCGAATTGAGAAGGCGACTGGGCCGGATCCGGCCCCCAGGCCTTAGGTTGCCTACCTGTGGTGTAAACCTTACAAGGCAAGAGGGGCAGTGAAGATTTTCCAGCTACTGTTAGTGGGGCAGGGAGGGGGAGAGGGGCTTGTTGAAGACCACCGAGATCTTCCTACAGAAGAGGCAAGATTCAAGCCTTTATAATTTAAGCCATCGCATTTCAGCTGCAGCAGTAGGGGAGTCTTTCGCCCTCCCAATCATGGCCCCAAAATCTGGAGATGCACAGATTTGCTCGATGGTTTGGTTACAGCTACATAAACCATATATACATATTTCCTGATTTCTGCACAGTCCTCTCTAGATCTGAAGTGAGAAGAAAGGTTGAATGGTGAACAGGCGCTGCTGCTGCTACAACACAGCTACAATTCAATGCTGGCTATCTTTAGCACCAACAGAACTGGAAGGGGTGGGTGTGTCATTTGGATGAGTGGTTCAGCGATGTAACGCGCTGCCCTAGGGAGGCTGTCAAATCTTATATGCTTTCACGAAACATTTGGGAAGACGTTTTTGCCAGAGATGCCTCACCCCACTGCGTCTCTTCCGACTCAGTGGATTTCTCCACTGAGAAATCTAGGACACCAATAAGGGCAGCATTTTAAAAAGGCAGGGTTGTGTATGTGTGTATATTGCTCATTATTCTCAGACTGCAAGTGGGGACCTAATGAAACCCTCCTGGTACGGAACACCTGGCTAATTTTCACATCACACAAAGCCAGGTGTGGTACAAAGTGTACACTCAAAAGAAACAAACCCCATTCTCCAAAAAGTGCCTCTGTCTAAGACACGTTTGCAAACTCGTTTTCATGTTGTTTCGGCATAAACCTAAATACACAGAATGTATGACCGTAAACAGTGGTTTTTTTCTAAAACAATGTTTTGGGGTACTCTCGTTTTCCTACTTATATTGAAATACTGCCCCTCAATGAGGCCAAACTTAGTTTCACAAAACATTTAGGGGTTCGCGTAATCCTGCCCCCCCCCCGAAAAAAGCACTGATCGTAAATGTGCATTTAGAAGCACCGCGAGGTAGGGAGAAGCAGCGGGGGAGAGGGGAGAAATAAAATTTGGAGCAGAGTTGTAGCGTAGCGTGGGGTTAGGAGCAAAATTGGGGGAAGGTGCACAAAATTTCACAAGAAAAATAAACCGCTTTGAGGGTTTTTTCTTAAAAATAAAAGCAGTGTAAAAATGTCATAAAATAAAATAATAAAATAAAATGAGCAGAGAAGAGATAAGCAAGAAAAAGGTTAAGCAATCCCTCCTCTTCTGCCAGTTTATTTCCCCCTCCCAGTGTGCTCTTTCTACAAATAAAAAAGGATTATTGGAGTTTTGTACCTACTATGCATTTTGGAAAGCTGTTTGTCTGCTCAGTATGCATATAGACCCCTCTCAAAGATACACGTAGCAAAATAAATAAATTGCATGATGGTTCAAGGAGCAGGTTTCTGTCTATGCTTGGATACCCCTGGATCAGTGGAGTAGCGTGGGGGGTGCAGGGGGGGGGCGGCTGCACCGGGCGCAACATCTGGGGGGGGGGGCGCTCGCACTCGCAGCTCTCTGCCCCTACCTGGCTCACTCACTCTCTCTCACTGCAGTGCTGGCTGTGCGAATCCGATCCGAGCCGCCGGGTCGCTGCCCACTGTGGAGGGGGGGGGGGTGCCAGGCGTGTGGTGCGGTGCGGAGAGAGAGCGAGGGACTATCTGGGGGAGGGACAGTGCAGTGCAGCGGGGGGGGGGGCGCAAATTATTTGCCTTGCCCCGGGTGCTGACAACCCACGCTACGCCACTGCACTGGATGCCATTTTGAATCAAAGTGGCCGGCTGGACCTTTCAATACTGGACTGGTTTTAACTACTGATTTCAAAATTGCACTGATTTTTCTGGCGTCTTCGAATTCCCCAGCAACACCAAGTACAAGGCAAATGAAAAGATTCAAGCACAATTTTTATTCAGATGCAGCTGTTAATTACATCCTTCCAAACTCTCTGGTTCTGGGAGTTAGCTTTTGTAGAGGAGGCTCAAGCAATTAAGGGTAGGTCTGCTGGGTGAGGCTCCTGCAAAAAGACCTTTCCTCCTCCCCAGGGTTTTGCACAACTGAGCTGCTCCCAGAAAACCTAAGGAGAGCAGCCTGCCTAATGTCTCCCAGCCGTGAATCCATGATTGTCTGCATTTTGAGAGAACCTTTACTATCTTTTCAGCCACTACTGCCTTCATTACTTAATTGTCTGCCTTTGCAAAAGACCATAAAATACTTGAGACCAAATTCTATCACTTCTTCTGCATCAATACTTAATTCGTTCTGGAGGTCCGTTCTTAACCTGAAACAGTGCTTAACCTGAGGTACCACTTTAGCTAATGGGGCCTCCCGCTGCTGCCACGCCACCGCCACGCAATTTCTGTTCTCATCCTCAAGCAAAGTTCTTAACCCGAGGTACTATTTCTGGGTTAGCAGAGTCTGTAACCTGAAGCGTCTGTAACCTGAAGCGTCTGTAACCCGAGCTACCACTGTAATACGAATTTACTAATCTTGCAAAAAATCCGTTAACACAAATTATCCATTAAATCATGCAGTCTGCAGAGGGAATCGAACACAGGTTAACTCAAAGGTAAGTTGAGTTCAATTTGTCTCACTCCTTAGTATAGTATACATGCTTTGCAGTCTAAATTATAGTAATAAATATGCCTTATTCGTGTTACTATTAAACCATTGTATAACCGATTACAGTAAAGCTAAAACTACAATTGAAAATTACACGCGTGCAAGTCGTACCAGCCCTGATGAAACTTACTGAATATATTTACTCTGCCTTTTATTTTGGAAATGCATTGCTGATTTATGCAAATATTATTATATTTGAAATAATGCTTGGGTAACGGAGTTGTTACGGATGGGAAATATAGTTTTTACGATATACAGTGTATTTTTCCAAGCTATGCAAATAGAAAACAGCAGATGCAAGGAAGTACACAAAGTAAAGCTGACATCTTTAACAACGCAATAAAGGTAAAGGTACCCCTGGCCGTTAGGTCCAGTCACGGACTCTGGGGTTGCAGCACTCAACTCACTCTACAGGCCGAGGGAGCCACTGTTTGTCAGCTTTCAGGGTCATGTGGCCAGCATGACTAAGCCGCTTCTGGCGAACAAGAAAAGCGCACGGAAATGCCGTTCACCTTCCCGCCGGAGTGCTACCTCTTTATCTACTTGCACTCTGACGTGCTTTCGAACTGCTAGGTGGGCAGGAGGTGGGACCGAACAACGGGAGCTCACCCTGTCGCGGGGATTTGAACCGCCAACCTTCTGATCGGCAAGCCCAAAAGGCTCTGTGGTTTAGACCACAGCGCCACCCGCTACAAGAAGGAAAGGTTGGGGTTTGGGAGCACATGAACACCCTTGTGGCAAGCCAAGGGTTGAGAAACTGGGGAGCAGTCCCTTATCCCCTCTGGATCCTTCCCCCTGAGGCCATCCATCGGCATCAAATGCCCCCATTTTCAGAGCTGGGGGCATCTCCTCTAAAAGAGCCCAGCACTATTTTGGTGCACATTGCAGAAGGAACCAAGGGAGCTTATGCACAGACAGCCAAGAGCCCCCAGGACAAAGATGGCAACACAGATCAGTTCTGACAGGCAAGAGCTGCTGAGGTCATCGCTCTTGGTTCTTGCTGCCCATGACTGAGCTCTGTTTTCTGTTTTCTGCAGGACCACAGCGGCTGCCATCTCCAGCAGGCTGCCAAAAAGGGGGACCAGCTGCTGCTTCTCTGACTTCTGAGCCAGACAAGCAGAGAGCTGGCTTCCTTCCTTTCCTTACACACAGTCTGCTGCTGGGGCCAGGTCTCCTTCCTGCAGCACTAGGCACCGAAACCTCTCTACAGCAGCTCCCGCTCTCTCCCTCCTTCCCTCCCACATCTCTTATTTGCTCCTGCAAGCACCCCAGGTGCACACCAGAGACAGACAAGAGAGGCAAGAAGACAGGGATAAGGCAGCAAGCAGAGATGCACCAGGTTCACTAAATTTACTCACAAGTAGGGGAGACAGAGAGGTCAGGCTCATCCACCTTCTCATGCGTACCCAGCTTAGGACTCAGGTGCTTGCTGGACTGTCTTCATCCATCCCAAACTCCCCATCATCTGGGGATAAAGGCGACCAGAGAGAGCATCTTTTTGGCGGTGATGCTTTTGGCATACTCTCCCTGGGGAAAACCAAGTTTGATGTTGAACTAGAGTGCCAGCTGAACACCTTTCTTCTTCCTTTCCTTTTAGCATCCCAAGGTTTACAGACCTTTTAGGTAAAGGTAAAGGGACCCCTGACCATTAGATCCAGTCGTGGCCAACTCTGGGGTTGCGGCACTCATCTCGCTTTATTGGCCGAGTGAGCCGGCGTACAGCTTCCGGGTCATGTGGCCAGCATGACTAAGCCGCTTCTGGTGAACCAGAGCAGCGCACGGAAATGCCATTTACCTTCCCGCTGGAGTGGTACCTATTTATCTACTTGCACTCTGACGTGCTTTTGAACTGCTAGGTTGGCAGGAGCAGGGACTGAGCAACGGGAGCTCACCCCGTCGCGGGGATTCAAACCGCCGACCTTCTGATCGGCAAGTCCTAGGCTCTGTGGTTTAACCCACAGCGCCACCCGCGTCCCTACAGACCTTTTAAGCCACTATAATTTTTTTTACCTGATCTGCTTTACTTTCTCTCTTTTTTAAAAAACACTTGTTTTGGTTTGCTGGGTTTTCTTCTTTTTTGTTCTCAGACAGACATCTTTCCCAGCCCTCCCTGCACGTGAGAAGCAAGATGCTGGACTAGAGGAAGTTTTGGTCTGATCCGGGAGGGCTGGAAACAGGGCAAGGTGGTTCTGTGGTGGAAGACATGCCTTGCAAGCAAAATGCCCCGGGTTCAAGCCCCAACACCTAAAAGGAGTGGGGAGACTCGTGTGTGAGATCCTGGAGAGCTGTTGCCAGTCATTGTGGGCAGTGCTAAGCCCAATGGACCAACACTCAGGCTAGCCACAAGGCAATGTACAAGGACTCGCTGGAACTGTTCAATTTCTCCAAAGAGGTTGCCTTTTGCATAGACTGTCCCCTTGTAACCGAGAAAAATATAGAATCACAGAATTGTAGAGTTGGAAGGGACCCTACATGCCTGCAATGCAGGAATCTGCGGATCTGGTGCTCATTTTGAGAGTTTGTTTCTGATCATATGTGGCCGTTTGGGCCAATGGCCAGTAACATTTCACCTGCATAATAATGGTGATAATGATAATGATAATGATACTGATAATGATAATTTATTTATACCCCGCCCATCTGGCTGGGTTTCTCCAGCCACTCTGGGCGGCTTCCAACAAAATATTAAAATACAATAGTCTGTCAAACATTAAAAGCTTCCCTAAACAGTGCTGCCTTCAGATGTCTTCTAAAAGTCTGGTAGTTATTTTTCTCTTTGACATCTGATGGGAGGGTGTTCCACAGGGCAGGTGCCACTACCGAGAAGGCCCTCTGTCTGGTTCCCTGTAACTTGGCTTCTCGCAGTGAGGGAACCGCCAAAAGGCCCTCGGAGCTGGACCTCAGTGTCCGGGCAGAACGATGGAGGTGGTACTTTAAAAATGTACACAGGCAGTGATTATATTGCACACCTCTTTTTGCCATGGCTGAAACGTCTAGGGGAAGGATGTTAAAAGCTTAAGAAAAAAATCAGTTTGTGTTGGGGTACACGAAAGGCCATGTGGTTATCCTTATACAGACCAGTGCTCCTGTGGACCTTGAATAATAAGACCTCAAACAACTGAAAACATTCATGTGCACAGGTAGACATGGCAAAGTGGCCTCTTTTGGGAATGTTCTACCATTCAGGAACATCTCGTTCTTTGTGTATATTTCAAGTTCTCTTGGGCAGCGAAATTGCTCAGACAAGAAGATGCTCGTGTTCTGTTGTTTATTTCCATAGGCTTATTCCGATCGAAGGAGGAGTTGCTGCAATTAAGAAAGAGGCTCTTCCCCGTTCTCTGCTTGCAGAAATATCAACCAAAGGCAGATTCAGGGGAGCGCGACCAGTGCGGACACATTGGGCGCAGAGCTTCTGGGGTACTGCAGCAGGCACCACAACTATGATGTGCAATGGAAAGCAAGAGGTTGGTGGGAGGATGGATACAGGGTGCCACTGAAATTCGAGGCGCCAAGGTCTGCCACTGCATCAGTTATTGGTGCTGGATTAAGTGCCACAGTGGCAGTGCGCAAAGGCAAAATACTCAAGAGGCCAAACTATAAGAGATGCAGAAGATCTGCAAAAAGATACAATTATGTCCCTCCCACCCCCACTGTGCTACGAATAGTAATTTCAGAGGGTGGCCAATTTAGGTGGGGGCAGTGGCGTAGCGTGGGGGGTGCAGGGGGGGGGCCAGCTGCACCGGGCGCAACGTCTGGGGCTGCCGCGCAGCTCTCTGCCCCTACCTGGCTCACTCACTCTCTCTCTCACTGCAGTGCTGGCTGTGCAAATCCGATCCGAGCCGCCAGGTCGCCGCCCACTGTGGAGGGGAGGGTGCCAGGCGTGCGGTGCGGTGCGGAGAGAGAGCGAGAGACTATCAGGGGGAGGGACAGTGCAGCGGGGGGGGGGCGCAAATTACTTGCCTTGCCCCGGGTGCTGACAACCCACGCTACACCACTGGGTGGGGGGAAAGGGGAGCAGGGAAGGCTGTTCTTAAGAAAAAAGAAAACTGGATTTCCCAGCTCTTGTATAGCGAGGCTGGAATCAGGGTTCAAAAAGTTGCTTAGAATTTAAAACAATGAGAAGCACTGTGCAAACCCAAACCACCAGTGGGCACTCAAAGCCAGAGAGAAATGAAAGCGGCCAGCCGCAGTGTCTCTGTTTTTCATGCCCATTGGGTAGGAAGGGTACAGGAGAGGTTATGCCACAGATCAATTCACACGATAACATAGTAGGCACATCATGCAAAGAAAAGAATGAATGAAACAGGCCTTGAGTTGTGGTCTGCAAACTTTCAGGCTATCCTTTTCTTGAGGCCATAACTCAGCAGTCGAATGTTGCACTCCAAAGGCTCCAGATTCAGGCAAGTTTCTAGTCCTTGTGATCGTAATGTGCAGCTTGGGATGTCCTCTGGGTGAAATCTAAAGCCAGAAGAGAAGTTTCAGTGCCTCGCATATCTCATTGCTCCTCATGGCTAGGCAGAAATGGAGCAACATTATGCAAACTAAGCAAATGCAAAAAAATGCCATGATTGATAGAGGCTGCAAAATCCGGCTTTCCACGGCATACCAGGATACCTTAACACATCTTATTTCTTTATTTTAGTACACACAAACCTGCTTTTGGCTTTGATCATATCTGCAGCCATTTCATAGGGACGCGGTTGGCGCTGTGGGTTAAACCACAAAGCCTAGGACTTGCTGATCAGAAGGTCGGCGGTTCGAATCCCCGCAACGGGGTGAGCTCCCCTTGCTCGGTCCCTGCTCCTGCCAACCTAGCAGTTCGAAAGCACGTCAAAGTGCAAGTAGATAAAGAGGTAGCACTCCGGCGGGAAGGTAAACGGCGTTTCCGTGCGCTGCTCTAGTTCGCCAGAAGCGGCTTAATCATGCTGGCCCCATGACCGGGAAGCTGTACGCCAGCTCCCTCGGCCAATAAAGCGAGATTTGCGTCGCAACCCCAGAGTCGGTCACAACTGGACCTAATGGTCAGGGGTCCCTTTACCTTTACCTATGGCATACCCCAGGATACCTTAACACATCTTATTTATTTATTTTAGTACACGCAAACCTGCTTTTGGCTTTGATCATATCTACAGCCATTTCATGAGGGTGGCGGCGATGGCAGCAGCAGCATTGGCAGGATAGGGTGGCATTTCTCGTTTCTCCTCTAGTGGCAAAACTGGACACACACACACCCCTGGACTGGCTTGGTACATTAATGGCATCTCTGTTCTCTGGCCAAGGATATGCCCCTATTCTGCTCACTTGGTATCTCGTTCTAGAAACAGGGTTAACATACAGCTTGGCCCAGTTTCCTCCCCCTGAAAAAAACTCCCTTTCTGTGGTCATTTCCAGATGACCTGCTTATTGAGCATTCATCCTGATTTGTTTGTGGGAAGGTTAGATGATGCCAGCCATTTAGCGAGCCTTCATTCTGATTTGTTTTCTGGGGAGGTTTAGACGATGTCACGCGCCAGGCAAATGTACAGTGAATTTCCCCCACCACTTTCCCTTTCGCCAAAGGCCCATTTTGGGTGGGTGGGGAGGAAGTAAGCTTGTTGCTAAATCAACTTTAATTGCACAACCAGAATTTTCTGCTACGGGTCGAATTCTACCCGAAAACAGCAACAGCTTGGGAGCGCCCTATGAGACCTCAGCAGTGGTCTTCTTTCCTATCGTCAAAATAAGGGTGTCATAGTGAAAGCGTTCTTAAGTAATGCCATTTAGAGAGTTCCCTTTCGATAAGACCATTAAGTCCAAAGTCTAAAATTGTCGAAATAAAAAATTAGAAAAACATACATATTTACAAAAAAAGAAAATACAACAGAAAAAGAAAATACATGTAACCAAGAAAAAAATTAGAGAATATTTTGTCTCTTTTCATATTTACAGTTATTTATACCTCTATAAAATGCTATACACAATAAAGAAGTGAGATAAAAGGTAAGATAAAAGAACAAAGAAAAAAAAAGAAGTAGAAGAAAATTTTTTAAAAGTGAACATTTTTAAAAGAAGATAAGTATTCACTATACACAGCCATTTCCAATCTATATTTATAGATTTTCTAATTTGTACTTAATAAAATTAATTAAAATATTTAAAAAATAATAATAATGCACCACTATGCTATGGAACACATATTAAAACCGCATCACAACCTCTCTTGAGTTGCTAGCACAGCTGGCTCAGCCCTGACCTAAATACATCTTCAGCAATGGTCTGCCCAGCTTTTTCATGAAAACTGTCCACAGCCAGAAGCTCACTGGAAGGACAGATCCTGAAGCTGAGGCTCCAATACTTTGGCCACCTCATGAGAAGAGAAGACTCCCTGGAAAAGACCCTGATGTTGGGAAAGATGGAGGGCACAAGGAGAAGGGGACGACAGAGGACGAGATGGTTGGTTGGTGTTCTCAAAGCTACTAATATGAGTTTGACCAAACTGCGGGAGGCAGTGGAAGACAGGAGTGCCTGGCGTGCTCTGGTCCAGGGGGTCACGAAGAGTCGGAAACGACTAAACGACAACAACATCTCTAGTTAAAAACGCTGAGTCGTCATGGGTGAAGATGTCAAAGACCTCTGCCCTGGATAGCCACTTCCAGCCAGAGTAGACAATACTGGGCTAGATTAACAAGTTGTCTGACCTGGTATTAAGAAACGCCCTGAACTCCTAACAACGCACCACCTGTTTATTAGGCCAAGGAGAACCCAGGAGTCCTGGCTCCTGGCCACCACTTACCTGCCTCAAAACAACCACTCAGTTTACTCCCACATCTCAACTCAAAACACTCTTGTGGGGAACAGTAGGCTAAGCACTCCCTTTGGGCAAAAGTCTCCTTCCTTCCTTCCTTCCTTCCTTCCTTCCTTCCCTCCCTCCCTCCCTCTCTCCCTCCCTCCTCCACATCTTTATATTAAATATATGCAGAGCCATAGCCGTAGGGGCCTAGCCTAGGTTTTTTGCCCTGGGTGAAGCCTCCAGAGGGGCGCCATTAAGGCTCAAAATCTGTGTGTGTGTGTGTGTGTGCGTGCACACATGCATGCAAATGCGCATGGGGAAAGGTGTGAAACTGGGGCTTTGGCCCGGGTGAAATAAAACCTAGTTTTGCCCCCAATATATGTGTTTGTAGTTTTAACAGTTAGTTTGGCTGTGGTGGCAGCAGCAAGGCGGGTGGAGAGGAATCCCCCTGCCAGGAAAGTTCTGAGACAAAGGGAACTTGGACTGCCAGCAACTGGGCAATCACATGTGGGACGATTCCTGCCATGCTTGGCTCTAAGAGGCACCGCTGCTTCACTGTAGTGGGTCTCTGGAAGACAGAGTTTTCCTGTGGAAATGTAGACACAAAGATGTAGGACTATTTAGGGCCAGCCCAAGACATATGGATGCCCAGGGTGGGAAAGGAAATTGGCACCTGCTTAATTAATTGGGAAAGATGGAGGGCACAAGGAGAAGGGGACGACTGACGATGAGATGGTTGGACAGTGTTCTCGAAGCTACCAGCATTGGTTTGACCAAACTGCGGGAGACAGTGGAAGACAGGAGTGCCTGGCGTGCTCTGGTCCATGGGGTCACAAAGAGTCGGACACGACTAAATGACTAAAGAACAACAACAATTAATGAAGGGTATAACCCACCAGAAAAGTCTCCTGCGGAAGTCCAGCTGGGGAAAAATGAGAGCCCCTGATCCTTTCAGTGGACGAGTGCAAGATAGCCAAAGGGATTTTGCTGCCTGTCTTCATCCTACCAATTCCAATGGGTCCCACCAGCCACCAATGGGCAGAAAGATAGTTTAGGAAGATGCAGAAAAGGCCCTGTGGCACACACAGCTCTATCCTTCCAACAACTTGTTGGTGCTCCACATCCCACCCCACCCCGGGTCTGTTTCCTGGGGTAGTCACGCCCCCCCCCCCCCCGTCTCATGCCCTGGACCTGCAGGAGGATTTCCTGATAGACGGTGGTCCACATCTCAGACCTGTCTCCTACTCTGCTGACTGTAACAGCACCAAAAAGCTGCTGTTTGATGTGCCCACCTCTCTGCAGGTTCACCTTCGTATAGTGCAATTTACCCCAAGAAGTTCAATCTTTTCTGTAGGTTTCTAAGACCCTCAAAGATGGAGAAATCAGGTGCTTCCACACAGATGTTTATTGAAAGATCAGTGCTTTGCGTGATGCCCTTGTCAACAAAATGCCAACCCATCTCTTCCCCCACGTAATCCAGATTTATCCTTTCCGGAGGGAAATCTGTTTAAAAAAACATGCACCTGCTTTCCAACGACCCATTTGCAGTATTTCAGTGACCTGCTTATGCCAATCATCTTTAATGCATTCATGCATGCGGGGTAAATCTGATGGAAATAAGAAGACGGAGCCAAGCCCGAAAGATTCCAGTCACTGAACAAGTGCACTTATAGGTAGAAGAAGATTGAGCAAGAAGAGTTACCGTATTTTTCGCTCTATAAGACGCACCAGACCACAAGACGCACCTAGTTTTTGGAGGAAAACATGAAAAAAAATATTCTGAATCTCAGAAGCCAGAACAACAAGAGGGATCGCTGCGCAGTGAAAGCAGCGATCCCTCTTGCTGTTCTGGCTTCTGGGATAGCTGTGCAGCCTGCATTCGCTCCATAAGACGCACGCACATTCCCCCTTACTTTTTAGGAGGGAAAAAGTGAGTCTTATAGAGCAATAAATACGGTAAGTACTGGAAATCTACAGTCCTCTGAACTTGAATAGATGGCATTCAGGACCATGTCTACGCACAGGATGTCCTATGTTCAGAGGTTAAATGAGGCTGTTCAGAAAAAAAAATCAATGGCTCCAAACTATGCAGCAACTACCCGAAGCCGTACCAGTTCATATGAGCAAGCTGGGTGTGTGTGTGTGTGATAGTAGTGTTTGCGGCACACTTCTCCCAACAGAAGGAACCCTCTGCAACATGGCATGGACTGATCTGCTGAACACACACTTCCTGTTTCAAGCTGAACTGCTACGACATGCATGGTACGGCCATGTCCTCAATTTGCTTTTCTGTTTCACGGCGAACATTTTACAAAACTTAATTTGCATTGAACTCATTTGGTTCGCCGAATGGTTACCGAAATCAAAACAAGGCCAGGGCAGGCATAGGCATAGGCAAACTCGGCCCTCCAGATGTTTTGGGACTACGACTCCCATCATCCCTAGCTAACAGGACCAGTGGTCAGGGATGATGGGACTTGTGGTCTCAAAAACATCTGGAGGGCCGAGTTTGCCTATGCCTGAGCTAGGGCAACGCAAAGACATTTGACGGGGTTCGGTTAAGTGAAGGGGGGACGCCTCCAAGCAAGGAACGGACAAGTGCTTCATTACTCAAAACTCCTCTAGGAGATGTTGGCGCCTGCTTGAAGGCATTCTTAATTTGACAAGCCTACCCAGATGAAAGCCTGCAGGAGTTTTAATTTGTTCCACGCTGTTCTATTCCGGTTTTAACTTTCCGTATGTTTAAAATCGTGGCCGTAATGTTTTTAGTGACAATGTTATTGTTTTTTTCTTTTTTTGTAAACTGCTTTGAGGTTTTCTTCCTACAATCAGGTGGCATATAAATTTTGTGAAATAAAATATATTATTATTATTAATTATTAAATTTGTACACCACCCTTCATCCAGGAAAAAAACAAACATGTGGCAGCAAAAGCAACTTCTAGTAGCACCTGAAAGGCATTAATTTTTGTATTTTTTAAAAAAAACAGCCTTCCCTAACTTGGGGATGTGCTGGACTCCCAACTTCCATCAACTCCAACCAGCATAGCAGGGCTAGTCAGAGGGCCCAGCACTGACCAGCATTTTGCACGCGCAGCCCCGTCTTCTAATGGAGTGGGATGGCTGGGGGGGGGGGCAGAAGGCTGAGGAGGAGCTGCCAGGAGGCTGACCTCCAACATCTGGTGCTTAAGGCCAGTGGCGTAGCGTGGGGGTGCAGAGGGGGCCGGCCACACCGGGCGCAACATCTGGGGGGGGCGCTCGCACTCGCAGCTCTCTGCCCCTACCTGGCTCACTCACTCTCTCTCACTGCAGTGCTGGCTGTGCGAATCCGATCCGGGTCGCCGTCCACTGTGGAGGGGAGGGTGCCAGGCGTGCGGTGCAGAGAGAGAGCGAGGGACTATCTGGGGGAGGGACAGTGCAGCGGGGGGGGGCGCAAATTACTTGCCTTGCCCCGGGTTAGGGGGCGCAAATTACTTGCCTTGCCCCGGGTGCTGACAACCCACGCTACGCCACTGCTTAAGGCAGGAGGTGATCTCACTCTGCTTAATAGTAGGGCCGGCCCTCCCTGTGACATCACACAGAAGTGATGAGAACATGCACTCTTCCCTCATATCAAGTATTTGCTCCTCTCCCCTCAACTTTCAAACGACAACAACCGGTTTCCTTTCTCCAGAGCAGGGGGAGGCAACCTAAGGCCCAATTGCCTCCTAAATCCGGCCCATGGCATGGACGGTCTGGGAATCAGCGTGTTTTTACATGAGTAGAATGTGTTCTTTTATTTAAAATGCATCTCTGGGTTATTTGTGGGGCATAGGAATTCGTTCATTTTTTTCCCTTCAAAATATAGTCCGGCCCCCCACATGGTCTGAGGGACGGTGGACTGGCCCACGGCTGAAAAAGGTTGCTGACCCCTGCTCCAGAGTGTTCCCCCACCATTTGGTAAGGGCACCCCTCTGCAAGTTTGGGAATACACACACACACACACACACAAAAAAACAACACATATATACATATCTACATACACACACTTTTTTTTAAGACAGAAGAAAGCAGGAACCAGGTGATACCCACGCATTAATTTTATTAATGTTTAATTGCTTTTTAATGACCCCCCCCCCTTTTTAGCTATTTCTATTTTTATCTGCCTTGAGTGTCAGGGGGAAATGCAGGGTATAAATAATAATAATAGTAATAATAGCAATAGTAATAATACGTAGTAGTAGTGCCAGTACCTCGTGGCACTGCAATAATCACTTTGCAGCAGCAGCAGCAGCAGCAGCAACAAAACTTGGATGTGAGTGCCTATTCTCCAGCACGGGAGGACATATGGTAATTTCTGCATGGCCCCCAGAGCTATTGGCAATGCCAACTATCCCCCTCTGTGCCACCTAGTTGCTCCCCCTGCCAACATGGCACTAGTGTTGCCTCAGCAATTTTGTTCATTGTTGAGTTTTGTTCTTCTTTTTTTGTCCTCTGGAAGAACCCAGGCATATTTCACATCCTCATTACTGTTTACGCCACATTGGATTAAAAAACACAAAACGGGCTCTCACAAACGAAAGAAGTTCCCATTTAACACCTAGTAGAGCAGGGAAGGAACACAAAGGTCTCACAATAAATACTGAACATGGCACTCTATAAAAACAGCCAACGAAAGCAGGTCATTCCTTTTAAAATCATATTTGTGCAGTGTCAGATTCACAACGCTGACCAGGGAAATCACAGAAACTGAAAGATTTGGTTGAAATAGGTGTGTCTGACTTTCCTCTTCCCAGCTCTCTGCACTGATGCCTCTTAAAAATAATTACCTTTTAAACGATTTTAATCAAGAAACTCTGTGAAGTGCATTCCCTTTTATTTTTTTGAAAGACCACAGATGCAGACCTGAGGCTGAGACAGAATGACTCCTACCTGCCACCAGTTAGGGAGCCAAGAGCTGAGCTGGAATTCGAACCCAAATCATCCAAAAGAACACAAAACTCGAAGAGGAGATAAGAGCAGCCATGGCTAGAGTTTTGCCTAACTAAGACTTGCCATAGCCCCCATTCAAATATCCATTTGGCCATCTAGCTGAGAGGGTGAGGCTGGCCTGGCCTACCTTGCAAAGTTGTTTTTAGGATCAAAGGGGGAAGAGAGAGGACATTGCCTTGAACTCCTGAGAGGAAAGACAGAATCTAAATGAGATGGGTAAATCAGGATTGGCTGTTCCCCTCCCGGTTTGCATGATCCCAGCACGGAATGAATATTGCATGCGGCAACAACACACAAGTTGACCCAACGTGTCCCGCACATTTTCGAGCACTAGGCAGGATCTGTAAGCATTTCCTGCCCTGAAAAACAGATGCATTAAGAGAACTTTGAAATTAGAACTAGCATAAGGACTCCTGCTCCATAGGCAGAGATCTATATAAAGGTGCTTTTAAGACGGTTCAATTATTTAAGCCGATAGCCCCCAAGAGCAGCTCTCTGGAACACCAAGTACTGGAAATGGAGCATGCCACAACGGTTATCGTTATAAAATGTCTTCCCCCCACATCACATGCGCACAGCCAGAGCAAGGAGTAGTTCAGGGAAGTCTTTCCTTGGGAGGCGAGAGAGAGAACACAGAGTGTCTGTTTACAACTGCACCAGTTGAGAATGAATTCTACGAGCAAAGCAGCAGCATTCTTCCACAGAACTCCACATCTATGGCAGAAAATAGATCAATGACAGGGATACTACCAGGGGCCAGTTTCTTCCTCTTTCGTTGCTGTTGAGGGCCACATTCCCTCAGGGGTGATCTGCCAAGGTCCGCATGCTGCTGCTGGCCAGACAGAGCCAGAGGCAAAATTGTTCTGGATTAACTAATCCAGAATAAAGAGGGCCCTGCTTCAATTTTCATTCTGGTCACCTCCAATTAGAATTCCCAGTCCTATGTAGGTCTACTCAGAAACAAGCCCCACTGGGATGGATGAGGTTTCTTTCAAATAAGTACAGTCATACCTCGGGTTGCAGACGCTTCAGGTTGTGCTTTTTCAGGTTGGGGACCATGGAAACCCAGAAGTACTGGAACGGGTTACTTCCGGGTTCCGGTGGTTGCGCATGCTCAGAAGCGCTAAACTGTGCTTTGCGCATGCACAGACACGTCAAATAGCAACCCACACATGTGCAGACGCGCCGCTGCGGACGCTGCAGGTTGCGAACGTGCATCCCACACGGATCATGTTCACCAGAGCGTCCACTGTATACGGAAGTTGCTGTTTTTGTACAATGCACCAACACAGCTACTGTTCTTGAAAACGCATAAAAGTGGCTTTAGTCTTCTTGGAAGCCTACCAATTTGTTCTTAGATGGCGGGCCATACAACTAGGGAAAAAGGAAATAAAATAAAATGTGGCCCCCTTCAAACTGTTCTGAAACTACCTGGAAACAATTTTAAAAGCCAGGAGCACCAGGAGGGAACAAACAGGAAGGAAGGAATTCTGATGGCATGGAAAGATGAAGTAGCTTCAGGAAGCAATAGGAGGGGGAACATAACATGTAGTTGGGGCTTGCATATGGCTGCTGGACCATGTTCTGCCCACCTGTGCTCTGGCACCTGCAGAATCCCTCCGTCTGCCTTCCTTCCCTGACCATCCATCCTGCTGCAGCAACAGCCATTGTGCTAAGGTGAATAACAATTTCTTTACACGGATGCAGAAATTCTTCTACAGAAGGATTTTCCACTTCCATTGACCCATTTTCTGCTAAAAGCTTGCTTTCAGATTATGAATCTGTAGGTAGGGGCCTGTCCTTCAACACTTTAGGTACTGTGCTTAGCCGTAGGTACTATGTAAATACAGATTACATATTTATTAATAAAGCATAAAACATGAATGTCTTTGGGATAAAAAAAAGTCTTCAAAGTACAGCCTGGGTGATTAAACCAGAATAACTGACAACTCTGCTAATGCACATTACATGTGACTGACACACACACACGGAGCCTCGTAGGATTACAGAGTTGGAAAAGACCCTCAGGATCATCTATTTCAACCCCCCACAATGCAGGAAACTCAACTAGATCGTACATGACAGGCGGCCATCCAACCCCTGCTTTAAGCCCTCCAAGGAAAGGGAGTCCACTACCTCCTATGTATACAAAGATGTGCATCCTCTCATAGGGACAGGCTGGCTGTGCCTGGCAGCTTGTCTTAGTGTGTTTGCATGTGCGTGCATGGAGACAGTGGAGGCGGGCAATGTCCTAAATCGGGGTACCCAAACTAAGGCCCGCGGGCCGGGTAAGGCTCGGGGGACTCGTTTATCCGGCCCGTGGCGACCCCCGCTGCCCGCTCTTACCGGTGCTGCGCTGCGCAGCTGCCCATTTCCGGGTTGGAGGAGCACCGGAAATAGCTTGTGCGCATGCGCAAGAGTCATTTGCGCATGCACGGGTGTTATTTCTGGTGCACATCTGGGTCAGAGGAGGCCGGTGCACATGCGCACAAGCTATTTCCGGTGCTCCTCTGACCTGGAAGTGCGCTGGAAATAGTGTGTGCGCACGCCTATGGGCACGAGCTCCCCCGCCCTCCGGCCCGCCGCACGACTGGCGCTGGAGACACCTGCCAGAGGCGCAGTAAGTTTGCTGACCCCTGTCCTAAATGACCTGCTTCTCTAACATGGAGGAGAGGTCCATCTACAGTAACTCTGCAGGCCTCTAACCAGGGGCCCATTTTCCCTTTTCATAGCAAATTTGGGTGGGAGAAACCTCCTAGAGCTATAAATAAAACTCTGCAGAGCAGTAATGATAGCTCTGCAGCGCCCGAGATCCACATCAGCTCCCCATACTAAGTCACATTCACAACAGTGCAAACCCCTCCCCGTCCCTGCCATTCTAAAAATAAATCTGACCACTCTGCCTGGAAGTCAGGGGCATGGTGGAAGATGGAGCTGCAAAGAGGCACTTTCAGCAGCCTGAGGACATCTCTCCGCTCCTTCAGACACAGCTCCAAAAGGCCCAGCCCCATCTGAGAGTACGCAAAGTTTCTGGGTAGCCGAACTACACATTACTTGGAAGCAGGTGCCAACAATTCCCCACTCATGGTCTTTTTCGCAAAACAGTAACTGAAGGTTCTGATCAAGTTTTGGAATGGCTACACAGAGGGAAGTGGGGATCAACTCACCCCCTGCCCTGATTTTTGTTTTAACCTGCCCAGCGTGGTTTTATGCTGAGTTGGATTTGTAATTATTTTGGAAGCTGCTCTAATCACTATAATGGAATAGTGGCTAAATCATCACCTCTACCCCAACCACCATCCATTTCACATTGGGGAGGTAGGGACAGATCCCTGCAGCATCCCTAAGGACAGGGACATTGTGGGAGGGGGGCTGGGAATGGGGCTTTGTGCAGTTCAACACATTCCCACTCATTACGAGCAGCATGTAGAACAGAAGCTTCAGAAGAACAGAAGCTCTGCAGAATCTCTCCACCACCTTTTCCAAGTGCAGCACAGCACAGCAGGACGCACAGGTGATACTTACTGGCTGGAATGCGGTAAGGTAAAGGTAAAGGACCCCTGACAGTTAAGTCCAGTCACAAACGACTCTGGGGTTGCAGCGCTCATCTCGCTTTACTGGCCGAGGGAGCCGGCGTTTGTCCGCAGAGAGTTTTTCTGGATCATGTGGCCAGCATGACTTAGCCACTTCTGGTGAAACCAGAGCAGCAAACGGAAATGCCGTTTACCTTCCCGCCAGAGCGGTACCTATTTATTCGTCTTGCGAAGCAACTCAAAAAACGAAAAACTCTTTCGTCCTGTGAGTTTTTCGTCTTGCGAGGCATTCGTCTTGCGAGGTACCACTGTATAACCACCGGCAACTGGGAAACACTGGCCAGCGAGCGCTCCAACTGGAGAACAGCCTTTACCAAAGGTGTCACGGGCTTGGAAGACGCTCAAACACAGGACGAAAGGGAGAAATGTGCTAAGAGGAAGGCAGGCTTAGGAAACCCTCACCGTGATCAACTCCTGCCCAGAAACGTATGTCCCCACTGTGGAAGGACGTGTGGATCCAGAACTGGCCTCCACAGTCACTTACGGACTCACTTTTAAAACCGTGTTCATGGAAGACAATCTTACTCGGCTAAGAGTGATCGCCAAAGAAGAAGGAGGAACGCTCACAAGCAGTGCATGGAAGCAATGCACCTTCTCATGTGGTTTGTCCTCAACCAACCAATCAAAATCCAATTTTTAAAAGTTGGGTGAAGCAATTGTGAGTCCCATGCATCTCCTCTGTCTTGATCTTTAGTCCTTTCAAAGTCTCCCATTCCCAAGGTGTCCTAATGGCCTAAAATGCATGAAGCTGGTTTACATCAGTAATGTAGACAGGACCATAGTCGGCAAAAGAAGTGGTTGGGAGAAAGGATGAGTCACAAAGCAGGTGTGCTGGTAACTTTTTAGAACGATAATAATTTGGGTGAAAGGTGTTGCAAAAGCAACTTCACAGGCATCAAAGAAACGCAGCTCTTGTTCTTCCAAGATTGTTGAAGCAGACCCTTCCTCTGCCTGCAACCAGCTTTCGCCTTCCCGTTGGGAATCCCCGCCTCTGCCTGCAAACATGAGCTCACTGGCATTTGGATGGGCTTGGCTCTGCCTCCCATTCACTTGGACAGAGCAGGAATCCTCTGAATGAGGGCTGGTCTCTCTCCAAAAATAACCGAACCCTTTGAGAGCCAAAACACTTGTGCCTCTCCAGAGGAGATCAGCAAGTTTCTTTAGATCTGGTCAAAACTGAGAAGCTGGAAAGAAACTGTGACTCAGCACAGGCCAGAGCAGCAACGCTAGTGGCATTAGAGAGACAGGATTCTGCTCCAGTGGGAGCTCACAGCTTTTCCAGGACTGATCTCAAATCCTGGAGTCTACACAATTCCAGACAAGACTGTTAGATGCCTCTTAAGGTGCATGTAAGGTGTGAAGAAAAATACAAAAAGCATGAGCAGGGAGGACTGATACTTGACAGTGCCTGAGATAATCAACACTGTCTACAAGACCAGAGCAGACACGGAGAAGAATAATAGAATCTTAGCGTCGGAAGGGACCCAAGGGTCATCTAGTCCAACCCGCTGCAATGTAGGAATCTCAGCTAACACTGAGTAACATTTTCTTCCCCTAGATACATAGATAATTTCTTACGGTCGGAGACCAGCTTATAAAACACACTTGGGGGTGCAATCCCAGAAGGAAAACAAACGTTTAAAACAATGTACAACAATAAATTTAAAATTTATAAATGCGATAAGTGTATAGACACTTTAAACTTTAAGATAAGCTACCGCAGAGAGATGACCCAGAGTTACCCATGGAACCAAGTTTGGGGATTTTCTTAACAAACTAGTTTGGGTTGGGGGATGGTCTGCGCCTACAGATCTGTACACAGAATCTGGTGACTATCCGGGTCGTCTTATAATCTTTGCCTAACAGGAAAGGTCAAATTTTTGCTTTTCCGGGAGGTCAGCGAGCCTCACCAGCAGGGGATCAATGGTCTCACTATGTGCCTCTTCATAAAAGGGACATCTAAAGAACAAGTGCTCTGGGCTTCCTATATCCCTCAATGAACAGGTGCAAAGTCTCTGAGCATATCCTTTTTAAAAGGATCCTTCCAGGACTGGCGAGGGCAGAGCTGAACTTCTGGCGAGTGTAAAAGCCCTTCTTGCATTTTTGGATACGAGAAAGAAGAGATATGCTGCCGGTGCGGCTATATCTCTCTCGATTTCTCCAATTTTATAGTTGGGGCACCTTGAGTCCTGTTGTCTCTCATTGTCTATGATTCTTTGCCTGACCGTAGCTTTTCCCTGGCCCAACCATTTTCTTCCCCTACTGCATTCACGAGGAAAATCCATTTTCTGAAGGTGCTATCAGCAACACAGGATGCCACTGCTGAGATGTATGCCCCTACTAACCAATGAGAGATATAAAGCTGTAACTTGTATGCTTGGCTTCATGCTGATCTGATTCTTTCTTGGAGCGATGGTGAATTCACCTCAAAGGGACTCACTTGCCGCCACAGCAGCGTGCTGCCCCCCTTTCACTCACATTCTGAACGTTCTTGTTTCTGGGAAATAGCTGCAGGTGCATATCTTTGCAACATCTCCAGCACATCTCTGAGATTCATGGATGGCAAGTGGATTTCTGGGACCTTTGCCAATTATCAGATCGCCCAACTACTGACACATTAAAAAGATGAGTAACAACAGACCCCCCCTTTTTTTTACATCTTGGGAATTTGCTGGGAGATGCAGCATGGGATGAAGAACGGCTTATGAGGAACGGCTAAGGGAGCTGGGCATGTTTAGCCTGGAGAAGAGGAGGTTAAGGAGTGATATGATAGCCATGTTCAAATATATAAAAGGATGTCACATAGAGGAGGGAGAAAGGTTGTTTTCTGCTGCTCCAGAGAAGCGGACACGGAGCAATGGATCCAAACTACAAGAAAGAAGATTCCACCTAAACATTAGGAAGAACTTCCTGACAGTAAGAGCTGTTCGACAGTGGAATTTGCTGCCAAGGAGTGTAGTAGAGTCTCCTTCTTTGGAGGTCTTTAAGCAGAGGCTTGACAACCATATGTCAGGAGTGCTCTGATGGTGTTTCCTGCTTGGCAGGGGGTTGGACTCGATGGCCCTTGGGGTCTCTTCCAACTCTGATTCTATGATTCTAAGATCTCAAGTGAAAGCAGCGGAAGTCATGTGAAGTTGTCGGGTCTTTCTTCCCACTCTGAGGAGGCTATGGAGTTTTTATTGAACAGGAAGTACAGTATCTTCTGGCAGGGAACTGACCCCACTTTTGGACGAAAATGTTGCATAACTTGTCATTCCTACATCCAAGGCAGATTCCCAGTCCCTTGTTTAGCCTCCAAACCTATGCTCACCTACTTAAGCTCCAGTAAACTCAACTGCACTTACTTCTGAGTGGACATTATAGGATTGCACTGTTAAGAACTAGTGAGTTAAGAAAGCCTGTGGAGCCACAGACTGCTCTTATTCAGAGGCTGCTGTGTTTAAAAACCAAACAAAATCCTGAGACCTTGCGGCCATGGCCAAATTAACAAATTTTATAAGAAGACTGTAAAAAATGGAATACTGGGCACCATTTATTGAATCCTGTAGATGCAATTCAAGAATGCTAAGCCCACGTTCATGCTTTCATGAATTAAGATAAATAATAATACAAATAGTAATTTTCAAACAAGTGTCTCCCCAAAGCTACAAAAATATTCAGTTAGGTTGATTTAGGTGTACCTCAAGTCTCTATCATGTCTATAGACACCCCCTGTTATAGTTACCCCCACCTCTAACATCATCATAGCTTAATGAAGAGTTCTTAATAGTTTTGTTTTGTTTTTAAATCAACACACAACACCTTGCTGGCTGCTACTGTCCAAAGCACAAATGTTTTATGTACAAGTCCCACAACAATTGTTTTCATTTACTTAGTGAGTTTTACTGTATTAGGCCAGGGCACAGGGGCAATGCCATTCTACAATGCCACCAGCCTTTAAACGAGCCAAAAACTGGCTTCTCATCTACCATCTTGAAAACAACATCATGCAAGTTCCCCTTCAAACTATTACATGGACTTTGATAAGCCCATTCCCAGGCTGCAGAAGTGGCAGCTACCTCAATAATCTGATATCTTTTACGCTGCTAGTATGAAAACCTGCTATTCAAAGTTTTCTCTTTACTTCTCTGTGACAATAGGATCTAGGCAGGCTCTAGTATGGATCCGTACAGTGTGAACAGACACCAGCTGGGGTTCTCGTTGCCTCGTTGTGTTAGCGAGGCCTCTGTACAAGGTCCTGGGTGACAAAGAGCAGATGAATATTCAGCAGCGTGTGGCTCTGCTGCCCGTATCACAGCAAGGTCAACTTGTACCACTTAGCAATATATTCACTGCTACGGACGAAAAGAGTGTAATCTATAGCAAGGTAGACTAAGCTCTCCCTTCTGACTTAAATGGGAACAAATGCAGTTAGCTGGTCACTTTCTGAGACCATTTTGCCAGATCCCAATGTCTTCCTAACCGCAAAAGGAGAATATGCAAGGCATATTACAGAACTGTATTGTGTATTGTTGCTTAGTAAGAAACTTTGGATAAATTACCTACAGAACTTTTTTTTTTTGCAGATTCCTTGCAAATGCACTGTTAAGTCTTCGTTCTCTTAGTGCCCCCTCCCTCTTTAATGTCACAAAATGAATACTCCATCTCTCATCTGAGGCTAATGCCCCTTATGAAACAGACTATTAGAGTCTCTCTGAGCACGTACAGATTGCACTGAGCAACTTTGGTCTGATTCCACAGGCTTAAAAGCAGGGCAACTTGCATGAGCCAAGGACAGGGTTCCCACAAAATCCAAAGCCGTGCACCCATCTTTAGAAATTAAATGCTGCTCTGCCTCCCTTTAAAGGATGAAGTTCAGATACATAATGGGACTTTTAATGCTCATAGCTTACAAAAGTACTTCGGCACCACTCCTGCAACTACTGCTATTTCTCTGGCCATACCTGTTCGTTCCACAGTGGCAGATGAGAATTAGTTTTGATTATGCCAACTTCAATCATCAAGCAGCACAGCACAGCGGCAAATGGCACATTCCTGCCCAGTGCCTCACATCCATTTCAAGTTCTGCCAGGGTGGCAAGAGGCCATGCCACGCCAAGGCAATTTGGTTGCCCTCAAAAACTGAACCACACAATCCAAGAGGCAAAGTTCACCCAAGGCTGCTCTGCTACCATCTCCCTGAGTGCCAAGGCACAAGCCTCCAGGCGGAGAGTATTTTCTTGGAGGATCATGTCACAAAGGCAGCTTCTGTGGCATTCTGAGTGGCGCAGCTGGAGAGAGATGCTTATGGAGTCTGGCCATTCCTGAAGACAAGATGCTTCAACCAGAGCCTGGCCAGCTGCTCAGGTGTATGGAGGGTTGCCTAGAGGCTGCCACCCTCTATATCACCTGTGCTGTCAACTCAAGGAGCCAGGCCCCACCCTGCAAGGGCCAGAGGCACTCTAGTTGCTGACTCCTGACCAAGAGAGCAGAAGAATGGAGCAGAAATACACTTTCATACACTTCTCACACACCTCATGTAAGATTCCCGCAAGACAAAAGGAACAAAAGGAGCAAGAGTTCTAGGTACACCAGGTACGTCTGCTTGTCTCCCTCCATCCCAGCAGACTCCACAAAAGTTTCATATGCCCATTGTGACCGTTTTTTGGCTGAAGTCTGGCAACAGCTCAGAACTGGTCCCCTGCCAGGACCTGCTATTGACCAGCATAATCCCGAGATCAGAGCAAACTGCTAGAAGCCCCAGGGCAGAAGTCCTCATTTCTAGCAAAGGGACACCCTTGCTTCACCAGGCCCGAGGGTCTGCTCTGCCCCCCCCCACATGTCCACATTTCTCTAGGTGTTGCACTTCGTCGGTGCTGAGATGCCTCTAAGCCTGAGATGAAGGGGAATTTCACCCATCGCAATGTCTCACTTCCCTAAATGGCAAAAAAAACCAAAAACAACAACCCACAACCAAAACCATTTCTCATCTGGGAAAAAAATCTTAAATTAGTCTTCCCCCACCCGCTTACGAAAGGGAGACGGGGGCAAATGCGGCGGGGAGTGATTGGAAATGCGATTAGGACTTCAAAAGCACATGAACTTCTGATGGCGAGAGCAGACTCCGGCCTCGCCTCCCCTCCCCCCATGTCGCCTGCGGGGGAGGCCACGCGGTGTCGCTTCGCCCTCCCTCCCTCCCTCCCTCCCTGCCGCCGCCGCCGCCGCCGTCTGGGGCTGCCCGTGACCAGCAGATTTAAGGCCCGGCGCGCCGTCACGCCGCTCCAGCTTTCCCACTTGATCCTGACCGCAGACAGAAGGGGAAGGGGCCGCCGGGCGGCGACCTTCCCTCCCAGGAGCGTCTGGAAGGGAGGAGGGGGGCGGGGATGGGGGTTAGCACTCCCGCCGCCGCCGCCCGAGGTGCTCCGCGATCCTTCCCGGGGTGGGGTGGGGTGGCCTTGGGGGAGCCTCCGCCGCCGCCGCCTTACTCACGGCTCCTCCTCGGATCGCTCTCGCCGGGGCGGGGCGGCCAAGACGGCGCTGGCGGGAGGGGGGGGGCGCGCTCCGGCTATGCCTTCCCTTTGTGTGCCGCTTCCTTCCCGGCCGCGAGTGGCACTTGGCGGAGAAGGGGCGCCGTGGGAGCCGAGCGGGGTCCTCCTTTCTTCGCGCTTTCCGGAGCGGAGATGAAGGGCGGGGGGCGGGGGTGGTTAGAGACCCTCTCCCTCCCTCCCTCCCGGCTGGCGTCTGCCGAGAGGCTCGGCGGGGAAAGTTGGATAGAGGCGCGGCGGGCGGGCGGGCGGGCGGGGCGGCCCCGCTGCTCCCTCCGCGGGAAGAAAAC
The DNA here is from genome assembly GCF_965153285.1 of Podarcis tiliguerta. Classification (NCBI taxonomy): domain Eukaryota; kingdom Metazoa; phylum Chordata; class Lepidosauria; order Squamata; family Lacertidae; genus Podarcis; species Podarcis tiliguerta. The sequence continues at coordinate 33,578,063 of NC_139550.1, forward strand.
AAAACAAAACAACCCACAAACAATCAAATAGCCTTTCTTTCGCGAGGGGCAGGAGGCAGGGCGGCCGCCGGTCCCTGCCACGCTCTCCCGGCCTCGCAGGTCGCTCGGCGATGCTCTTTTCCCACGGGCGCGACGGGGCGGGCGCGCCGTCGGACAGCGCGCATCACCCCGCGCTCCCCGGCGGCGGCCACGCCGGACGCCGCGGGAAGGGAGCCCGTGACCTTGTTTCGCTTGGGGCCAAAGCGGCAGAGAGCTCAAGCTGCTCCCGGATCGCGCCCGCACTTGGCAAGGGATCGCGCAAGGGATCGCGCCCCACCTCAGCCCATCCGGCGCCGGCTCCGCTCGCTCCCGGTCCCCGTTCAAATCCACGTCGCGACCCGACCCGTCTCTATAGGAGCGAGGGCTCGACGTTTTACATATACATCCCATATGTGGGCAGTTTTCAGGGAAGAGGTGGGGTGGGTCAGATGAGCGCCGAGGATGCTACCCTATTGGCTGATCGGGAAGCCCCGGACTCCTCTTATTGGCCGCGAGCCCCGAAGATTGATTTTTCCCCTTTCCCCCTTTTTTTTCTTTCAAAAAAAGAGAACGGTCTTGGGTATCAGAGGGAGGAGGATTTTGCAGACAAGCTCGCCAAGGAGCAGACATTAACCCCCAGCGCGCCGGACAGACACGCGAGGGAGGCAGCAGGCGCGGCCGGATAGCCAGCATTCCCCAAGGTGCATGAGAAATGGATCCGTCCCACGCCTCTTCCTAAGGCTGGCTGGGCTGCCGCCTCCCAGGGTTTCCGGCCTTGCTCCTGTGCCGCTGCTAACGCAGCAGGGCTGATGCGCAGAAAGGACCAGGGAGGCTTTGTTGGCGGAGCATCTCCGTGCCAGATTTTCTGCTCTCCAAGGTGCTGGTAAAGATGCAGGATCGGGGCCCCCGAGGAAGAAGGAAGTTGGCTGCCTGGCTGGGATGACTCCCATGCAGAGGGGAACAGGGGCTTCTTTTGTCACCAGTGGCGTAGTGTAGGTTGTCAGCACCCGGGGCAAGGCAAGTAATTTGCGCCCCCTAACCCGTGGATTTACGCCCCCTAACCCTAACCCCCAGATGTTGCGCCCGGTGCGGCCGGCCCCCCCTGCACCCCCCACGCTATGGCACTGTTTGTCACAGTGAATGGGGGCAAGGGCAGCTTGGCCTCTCAAGGAGTGGGGTGAGAATAAAAGAGGCCCCAGCCAGGATCGCTTCTTTGATCCCACTATTCAGAGGAGCCTTACTCTAACGTGGGCAGACACGTCCACACCTCTCGAGTTGTTTTCATTTATTTACAGTGGTACCTCGGGTTACAGACACTTCAGGTTACGACTCCGCTAACCCAGAAATAGTACCTTGGGTTAAGAACTTGGCTTCAGGATGAGAACAGAAATCGGGCTCCGGCGGCGCAGCGGCAGCGGGAGGCCCTATTAGCTAAAGTGGTGCTTCAGGTTAAGAACAGTTTCAGGTTAAGAACGTACCTCCGGAACGAATAAAGTTCTAAACCCGAGGTACCACTGTAGCACTTGTAATGTCACAAACACTATGGACAATATGGACAGATTCAAAATATAATTACGAAATAATATGCAGTTGAAAATGACACAGCTGGTTTTCAGAGGTCCAGCAAATTGTTAGTCATTTGATTTTACTACAGTGGTACCTCAGGTTACAGACACTTCAGGTTACAGACTCCGTTAACCCAGAAATAGTACCTTGGGTTAAGAACTTTGCTTCAGGATGAAAACAGAAATCGTGCGTCGGCTGCGGGAGGCCCTCTTAGCTAAAGTGGTACCTCAGGTTAAGAACAGTTTCAGGTTAAGAACGGAACTCCGGAGCAAATTAAGTACTTAACCTGAGGTACCACTGTATTGGCGAAAAATGCTACACACACCCCAGCAGGTTATCTACTATGCAGAGGCCCATTCAAGTGACTTACACAACCCCTCCATTTATATCAGTGGCGCCTGGGCAAGAGAAGGCCCCCAGCTGTTAGACCTGCTTGTCTCCCACTAGGCTGTCCTAAAGGGTGTCGACTTCTGAAAAGCTTTACACCACCAGTGGCTGCAACTGAATGTGAGCCCCCGGGAGGGAAGGCTGGACCATGTACAGTGGTACCTCAGGTTAAGAACTTAATTCGTTCTGGAGGCCCGTTCTTAACCTGAAACTATTCTTAACCTGAGGTACCACTTTAGCTAATAGGGTCTCCCGCTGCCACCGCACCACAATTTCTGTTCTCATCCTGAAGCAAAGTTCTTAACCCAAGGTACTATTTCTGGGTTAGCGGAGTCTGTAACCTGAAGCGTCTGTAACCCAAGGTACCACTGTATTTTGCATTCTTCGCTTTTTAGCCAATACAGTGGTACCTCAGGTTAAGAATTTAATTCGTTCTAGGGGCCTGTTCTTAACCTGAAACTGTTCTTAACCTGAGGTACCACTTTAGCTAATGAGGCCTCCTGCTGCTGCCGCGCCACCACCGTGCAATTTCTGTTCTCATCCTGAAGTAAAGCTCTTAACCCGAGGTACTGTTTCTTGGTTAGCGGAGTCTGTAACCTGAAGCGTCTGTAACCTGAAGCATCTGTAACCCGAGGTACCACTGTAAGGTGTAGTGGTTGGACTGAAGAGGACCAAGTTAGAAACCTCAGAACTGTAGTTAATCTTCTTGCAGAGCTGGCATTCCCAGCAGCCCCTAAAAAAAAAACCCTAGTCCTGAGAATGCCTTGAGGTGGTGGGATGTGCTTCAAATCCACAAATTTCACCTTTCTCACCTGAGAAACCTTCAGAGGGCCACATGGCAGTGAGTGAGGAGGGCCTGAGTGTGACAAATGCAAATTTCACCTTTGTACAGTTGACTAGTGTGGTCTAGTGGTTAGCGTGTCGGACTGGGACCTGGGGGACCAGGCATGAAGCTTGCTGGGTGACCTCAGTCCAGTCACTGCCTCTCAGTCTGACCTACCTCACAGGGTTGTTGTGAGGGTTAAATGAGGAGAGGGAAGACCACAGACACAACCTCGAGTTCCTTGAAGTAAAAGGTGGGATGTAAACACGACAACTAAATAAATGAATATGGCACACCTCTCTATCCTCCATTCAGCCAAGCAAAGAGGCGTTTGAGTCACCCAAGGAGGGTTCAGAAGAGGGCCTGTGAGCGATGTGGGAAGAGGCCCCCCAGGTCCAGATGGAGCATTTTGGAGGGCTGCTATTGGCTGCTCAGCCCGAGGTCCCTCACTTCTGCCTTAGAGCAAAGGGAGGGTATTTAATTTGGTACATAAACACTTTAATGACTCTGAAGAGGCCGACAGGATTCCGTCTCCTCTTCTTTTGTCTCGAGGCTTGTAGAAAGTGGGATATATGGTGGCCTCGTGACAAAACCCATGGCTTTTACTGGCATCTGGAGAGCAGATTGTGTTAAAGTACTTCTGGCTGGAGAAATGCCACACTCAGTCCACCCCCCCACACACCCCACCCTGCAATTTCTAAGAGACTTTGGTGAAAGGGGTTGTCATGAGCAAGGTTATACATGATTATAGGATTCCAGAGCAATGTACGGCGGGGATATGGCATGAAAATACGTGTTGATTTGTGTGTTTATGCATGGCTTTTCTTTTTTTTTAACAGGCCACCCAATACCATTGTTCTCTGGGTAGCTCACAAATGCAAAATTGTAAAATACAGTATGAAAATACAATACCACGAAGCAACATTTGCAATATATATTTTTTTTAAGTGAGCAGAGATAGAAGAGTAGGTTTCAAGTTCTGAACTTTTAAATTCACAGATTTTAAAAGGCCTAGAAAACTAAAAAGGAGTCCTTCCGTAACACTGAAATTACCATAAGGAAGGCACCAAGCAACTTTTTACCACATCTGGGAAGCCATCACTAACAAGGCTCTCATCCCCATAGACAGCTACCTTACCACTTGGAAAAAGGCTGACATAAGCAAAGAGACATATTCTTTTCTGTAGGATTGCCAATTTCCGTACTATCCTCTTGCACTGGTAACGGCAGTTTGATCTGAATGCATTCAGTTGATTAGGTATCTCCACATCCTCTGAAAAGCTTCACCTTTCAGTTTCTGCATATCAAGCTGCTAGTAGAGGCAAAGGAAGAGGGGAGAGTATTTTTCCTGGTCAGTTGGCAACTCTAATGACATGCTCCCTTCTCTTCCCTACAACTCCCCCTTCCCTTCCACAGTTTGCTTTAACCATAGTGCTATGACTGGTATGAATGATTCCTAATGCTCGCGAGAACGAATTGCCCTCCTAGACAGAGCTTGGATCTAGGGGGTGAAGTGGATTTGCAAGGGCATTAATGATGGTTAGCGTCCGTGCATGGTGCAGCATTATAGCATGGTTAAAACAGAACATAGAAGAAGAGAGGGAGAAATGTGCATGAGAGAGATTAGGACGGAAAGAGGAGAGAAGTGTGGAAGTCTGTGGTCTCCTAACTCTGGTCATCTGGAAAATGACAGCTACACCAGTCACAAAAGCGTAGGTGCCCATGTCCTGTCGTTCTAGGTGTTGTGCTAGTTAACAAGGGGAGATCTATGGTTTTCCATGTGAAGTTGTACCACCCAGTCCCAGTGTGGTGTAGTGGTTAAGAGCAGTGGACTCGTAATCTGGTGAACCGGGTTCGCTTCCCCGCTCCTCCACACGCAGCTTCTGGGTGACCTTGGGCCAGTCAAACGTCTCTGAAGTCTCTCAGCCCCACTCACCTCACAGAGTGTTTGTTGTGGGGGAGGAAGGGAAAGGAGAATGTTAGCCGCTTTGAGACTCCTTAGGGTAGTGATAAAGCGGGATATCAAATCCAAACTCCTCCTCTTCTTCTTTGTGTGTCAAGAAAGGTTGGGAGAAGAGCTTTGCTCCTTGTGTCAACAGGTCAGCAACAAACTCCTGAAACTGAGAACCAGGAAGCCACCTATAGCCCTGTAGTGCCTAAATTGGTTTCCAGTTTGCTTCCATGGGCACAATTCAAAGAGTTGACAATTGTCTTTAAAGCCTTAAATGGTACCTGAGGGACTGTCTGCTCCTATACCAGCTTGCTCACTCCCATAGATAAAGGGAAGAACAAACCCTCCAAGTGTCCCTATTTTCCAGGGACAGGCCTGGATTTACAGAAGCCATCCCAGTTTCGCATTTGATCCCGGAATGCCCCGCTTTTCCTTAGGACTTCCTTATTTTCAAGGAGAAATTTGGGAGGGTATGGGGAAGAGGCCCTTCTCTGTAGCCAAGGGCCAAGGCATGGCTGACCTGCCCATGAACCCTGGCGAGGTGCTTGCAGCCCGCCACTGCCGGATCTTCTCCTGCCTCCTTTTACTCCCTGGGTTGCCTCCAGGTGGTGGCTGAGGCAGAGGTGGAAGAGGCAGGGAAACATGTTCAGTTTTGGCTGGAGCAGCCCAGCATCTTGGGCCAGGCCTGCTTAGTGGTGAACATGGACAGGGCCTTCTCAGTGACTGCACCAGTTGTGAAACACCTCCCCTTCCACTCGTAAATGAATATAATTTTATTCGGCAGGTATAGTCAATGGCTTTATCCATTGTGCCTCTCTGTTGTAATGTGCTTTTTATTATTATTATGTTACTGCATTTTTAACTGTTGAAAGTTGCCATGAGTAATGTTTATGAATTACAAAGGCCAGGTAGAGATTCCTATATCTATGTACAAATAAAATAAAACGTCACAGACCATCAGAGAAGATGCTCTAAAAATCTTTTCACGGACTCATCCGTTAATTTATTTTACATTACATGTCCCCTGCTTTGTGGAAGGCCAGGCGAGAGCCATTACTGCTCAGGCCTCCTCTAGAGTAGCTGCTCTCTCTGGAAGTTCTGGGTTGTCTCTTAAGTCCTACTCCGAGTAGACCCATCAAAATGAATGGGACTAAATTAGTAAGGTTCATTAATTTCAGTGGGCCTGCTTTGAGGAGGACTTAGTTGGCTACAACCCTCTGTGCTCCTAAGGGACGTGTCATTGGCCACCTCTTTTGGAAAGTAGTCAAAGGCCTTTTGTTCTCAGGCGAGCTGCTGGGTCGTAGGAGAAAGGATGGGAGCTTGCTTTTACTTGTAGGGGCTTTGTGTGCCTGTTCTTGCATTAAACAGATATGGTGGGGGGCATCTAATGTTAGGCATAGTTAGAACAGACCAACCCAAATCAATGGACTTAAAGTTACTTAAAATATCAATGGGTTTACTCTGACTATCACACAATAATTTTAAATGGATAACCCCACCAATGCTTTCATAAACAAAGAAGCATGAATTAGTTGCTAAGTGCTAAAAATAACCAGTAATTTTAAAATTAATTTATAATTGCAGTTGTACCTTGGTTCTTGAACGGAATCCATTCTGGAAGTCGACTTCCAAAAACGTTAGAAAACCAAGACATGGCTTCCGATTGGCTGCAGGAGCTTCCTGCACTCAATTGGAAGCCATGATGGACGTTTGTGTTCCAAATAACGTTCAGAAACCGGAACATTCACTTCTGGGTTTGCGGCGTTCAGGAGCCAAAACATTTGAGTCGCAAGGCGTTCAACAACCAAGGTACATAAATAGATCTGCATATTACCAAAACCTCAGTATAGACATAATTTAAACGTAAAAAGTATAGACATAATTTAAACGTAAAAACCTTCTTGTTGGAAGGAAAGGCTTTTAGTGTTTGCCTTTTGTCTCCTATTGCAGCAACACATCAAAACCAGAACAACTTAAAAGAAACCAGTGTGCCTTTTAACTCTGCATTTGAGTTTGGCACTTGCCAGTTAGAGTTCGACACTCCCAGATTAATCAACTAAACTTTTAGTTGACTGATCTACTTAGAAATGCTTGTAGCTGGAATCTCATGCAGTCTTGCACAGCTGATGTTATGTCTCTTGAAGCCCAAGGTTGTTTTGTGCTTCTAAATCTGGCATGACGACCTCGCACGCTATTATTCCCTTGGGGAGCCCCTATGGTAATAAGCCTGGAAATACTACTGCCCCCCCTCCAGCGAATTTGGTGGTAACCGTTTCATTAGGGAGCTGTGTGGAGACAGATAGCAGCTGACATATTGACCGGCATCCCAGACAGGAGTCTGGAGCGTCCTTGCTTTCAAAGACCGTCATATCCGATCACATTGCAACCCACAGCGAGTTATCGCTGTCCTTTGCCCCCAAATTAGGCGTTTTGTCTTGAATCACAATGGCCGGGCTTGGATTGCACATGCTTCCCTTTGTCTTCTGGTTTGGCTATGAGGCAGCTGAACGGAACCACATCCCGACTCTGGTTTGGCAGCAGCTGCAGGTGCCCCACTGCCCACGGGAGCCCCCCAGCGATAGCAGCCCTCTGGGCTCAGCCCACGTCCACTTAGTGGCCTTTGTGTCAGTGCCGCAAACCCCACTCAAGGCACGGCCATGGTAGAAAACAGAGGAGAGAACGGCGCATGTGTTTCAGGTCGTCCCCCCCCAATATTTTGCCGAAGAGGAAGCAAAGGGCCTTTGATTCCCCTTGGAAAGGTCAGGAACTGGGTTGGCCGCTGCTGAGTTAGTAGCAGCCCTGCGGACTTTGTGCCCAATTGGATTCTTTCTGCCTCTCAACAGATCCCAAAACACAGACCCTGCTCACCAAAATTCAACAGACCCATCTCCCTTGCAGAGAGAGGATTGCAAAAACCTGGAGCCTTGTCTGTAAGGCATTGTTCGCCCGCATCTGGAATATAAATAACCCAGCCTTACCTCCCCCTCCCCCTCCCCCTCTTGCTCTAACCATTAGGCGCAAATGCTTCCCTTTCAGATGCATGTAGTAAACATATTTTTGCTGAAAGCAGAATTTTATGCGCCAGTGAACAACTGGGGCATGAACACTCTGATCCAGGGTGCCTGGCATTAAAGAATCAGAGCTCAGCTCCCTTCCCTAGCCATCCTGCCCCAGGGATGGAGGTGGAGTTTAGCAGCAGCAGCAGCGCTCTCCACCTCCCTCCCTCCCTCCCTCTCTCTCTCTCTCTCTCTCTCTTTTTTAAAGGGTAATGTTGCGTTGTGGCGATTGAGAAGCACCGAAGAGAGGAGTCCTGAGACACAAAGCTTTATTTTGCCACTGCCAGTTTAAATAGGACATAAGGTCAAGGGGTTAAAGCAGGAATGGTAGCCAGCTTCTGTCTTGCTGAAGGTTGTTCCCATCTCCCCAGTGGACCATGAGGAGCTATAAAGGTATTCTCCCAAACCACAAAAATATTTCCTGAATGGTCAGGGTGAATCGTGAAACTGGCGCCACTTAGCAGTCAGGATTTTCAACAGGACTGCAAGCTTCACTTGGTTCTCTTGGTAGATTAATCAACTGAAAGTATTGTTGATTAAGCAGTAAAGCTTCAGTTCAAGAGCACATGGGTTTAGTTTTCAAAGCTATTTTGACTTCAAATCCATAATATAACTTCAAAATGGAGGATGTGAAGATGGCAAAACTGACGGGGAAGATCCGAAACCAGGAAGATCAAATATTTTATAAAGTCTGGAGTAAATTTGTAATTTACTTAAAAGACCACTGTAAACAGTTAAAACCTTTGGCAGGGATGTAATGACACATGTAATGTGGAATTATTTATGTTAATTATGGTTATATAATGGATGGGACGCGGGTGGCACTGTGGGTTAAACCACAGAGCCTAGGACTTGCCGATCAGAAGGTTGGCGGTTTGAATCCCCGTGACGGGGTGAGCTCCCATTGCTCGGTCCCTGCTCCTGCCAACCTAGCAGTTCGAAAGCACATCAAACTGCAAGTAGATAAATAGGTACCGCTCCAGCGGGAAGGTAAACGGTGTTTGCGTGCACTGCGCTGGTTCGCCAGAAGCGGCTTACTCATGCTGGCCACATGACCCGGAAGCTGTATGCCGGCTCCCTCAGCCAGTAAAGCGAGATGAGCGCCGCAACCCCAGAGTCGGTCACGACTGGACCTAATGGTCAGGGGTCCCTTTACTTTTAATAGATGGGTAATTGTAAAAGATGCAGTAAATTTAATCTTAAAGATGCAAACCATGGAAGGAGGGAAGCAGGTCTGAAAGTTCAAAAGAACTTTGTATTTTAATGTTTGAAATGGTTATGCTAAATATGTATAAAATTATTGAAAAACAAACAAAAAAACAACAACCCAAAAAAAGTTATTTTGATTCAAGGGTGCTTTTGCAACAGTGAGCGAAAAAGAAAGTATTAAAAAATGACTTTCCCTGTAATAAGCTTTGTTTATTAAATTGTTTGTTCAAACCGCCATTAATATCTCAAAACAGATACCTGTAATATATCAACATAACTTTGAATGTAACAGTATATTAGCCATATACCACTTCATTTAAACGACACTGGTGAATTGGTTAAAAGCTTTATCTGGCTGACATGCCTTGGCTTCCAAGTCATGAAATGCTAACTCCAGAAAATGCAGAGTTCCAGAAAGCAGGAAAGTAAAGGTAGCTGCACTGGCCCCTAAGAAAATAAAATCCAAAACCCATATTAGGGCAGGTTTCATGTAGCTTGTTGGGAGGGAGAAACTTGCAATGGCTGCGTCCCTAGCTCTGGAAACACAAAATCTAGCTGTTTCCCAGTTCTGTCTTAGGCAAATGTTTGGTGACGATTGCTGGGTGGCTAGCTGGCAGAGGGGGAGAAACCCCTTCATTTACGGAAATCACAGTTTCCCCATGTTCTGTCCTCTTTTGTGTCTGGGCACTGCATAACGAAATGGGAGTAAGAATATATGTAGGTAAAGGTAAAGGTATGGTGTGTGGTCTAAACCAGTGAGCCTCTTGGGCTTGCCGATCAGAAGGTTCAAGTCCCCGCAACGGGGTGAGCTCCCGTTGCTCTGTCCCAGCTCCTGCCCACCTAGCAGTTCAAAAGCACGCCAGTGCAAGTAGATAGATAGGTACCACTGTGGTGGGAAGGTAAACGCCGTTTCCATGCGCTCTGGCTTCCGTCATGGTCTTCTGTTGTGCCATAAGCAGTTTAGTCATGCTGGCCACATGACACGGAAAGCTGTCTATGGACAAAACGCCAGCTCCCTCAGCCTGAAGCGAGATGAGAGCCGCAAACCCATAGTTGCCTTTGACTGGACTTTACCAGGGTTCCTTTACCTAAGAATATATGTGGCCTTGGGACGCGGGTGGCGCTGTGGGTTAAACCACAGAGCCTAGAACTTGCTGATCAGAAGGTCGGTGGTTCGAATCCCCACAACGGGGTGAGCTCCCATTGCTCGGTCCCTGCTCCTGCCAACCTAGCAGTTTGAAAGCATGTCAAAGTGCAAGTAGATTAATAGGTACCGCTCCAGTGGGAAGGTAAACGGTGTTTCCGTGCGCTGCTCTGGTTTGCCAGAAGCGGCTTAGTCATGCTGGCCACATGACCCGGAAGTTGTATGCCGGCTCCCTCAGCCAATAAAGCGAGATGAGCGCTGCAACCCCAGAGTCGGTCACGACTGGACCTAATGGTCAGGGGTCCCTTTACCTTTATATGTGGCCTTATTCTGAGCATTTAGCTATCCCAGCTGCCCTGGGAACATTTCCCATTGAACTTCCAGGTTCTTCCCCTCCATATCTTGGCTGCATTGTCCTCCACATCACCCACAGCCCTATGCAAAGGGTTTTCCTTCAGCCGCTGGCCTTTCATTAGAACTTTCAGTGCCTGGAATACCACGTTCTGAGTGACAACTATTATTGACAAATGGAATGTTCAAGAATATTTCATGACATCACATCAGCTCAGCCAATTGGAACCAGTTGCTCCATTGCCGCTTGAACCACTGCAACTGGTGTTGGACTCCCTGAAATTATTTAGTGTCTTACAATATATTCACCGTCATAATAATTATTAAATTTATTAGTCGCTTTATCTTGCCCAGCGTAAGCTAATGCGACTTACAACCATCCAAACAAACAAACAACCCCTGGCCCCACAGAGGTACATTAAAACAAAGGGGGAAAGAATACAGTAAAAGCATCCCACCTGCTTTTTACAGGCCACAGATAGGTAAAGGCCAAAGGCCTGGTTATAGAGGAAAGTTTTTGCCTGGTATCTAAAGAAATGTGATGAAGGTGCCTGGCAAGCTTCCCTGGGGAGAGCATTCCACCAATGAGGAGCCACTGCAGAAAAGGCCCCGTTCTTGTGTTGCTACTCTCCTGACCTCTCTTGGAGGAGACACATGAAGAAGGGCTTGAGATGCTGGTCACAGGGTCTGCCTCAGTTCATATGGTGAGAGGCGGTCCTTGAGGTATTTGTGTACATGAATCATGGGGGCCAAGGGCGGGGAATGGAGATTTTGGTAGAGAATCGTGACTTTGGAGTCCATCTCTCCCTCATTGTGGGATGAGAAGACAACGGCTTTGTAAGATGAGTCAGAGGGCTGGAGAGATTTCCTCTCAGAGCCCTCTTCCTGCTGGACCAAAACAGGTGTTTAAATAAAACCGTGATGTGCCGGCCACATTGAAAAATCAGCAACTGCAACATAAATGACGCCTGGTTGTGTTACGAACCCTAGTTGATCTGTTCTGCACTTCAGGCAGAAACAAACTACAGAATGGCTAGGTAGTGAGGTTGTCAGCCTCACAGTTTACTTTTTCATTTGCTCTTTTTAGATTTCACGGAGCGTGAAAGAGAAAACACAGAATTATTGCTAAAGACAAGGGTTGTGCTGAAACAAGCCACATTTTTTCCATACACATACAAATCAACGTTATACAAATAAAAAAGTATGTATTTTTGGTTGTTGTTTTTTCATTATCCCTTGTAAAATTCATCCCTATATACTCATTGCCTTCAGTTGCTGTCATTTGTCATATTGACAAAAACCGTAGCCAAATTATGGCTACTGACATCCAGTGAGGTCATCACATCAGAGAGGGCACTGTGGCTATTTGTGTACTTTCATGAGTTTGGACTGAGCACAATTGCTCATGTGATTAATTCACGCAGAGAAGCAGCGGTGTGTGTGGAAGGGGGAATGGCACTTAATAAATAAGAGCCATGGGAATCACTTCAGCATGATCAAACATGATCACGTCATCCAGTTCCCCCCTGGCTGCACCAAAGAGAAATTTCTACCCTGTGGAAATGATCAGTTTTGAAAATCTGGTGAATACCTGCTGAAGAGGGTCAGCAACCTTTTTCAGCTGTGGGCCGGTCCACTGTCCCTCAGACCATGTGGTGGGCTGGCCTATATTTTTTTTGGGGGGGGGAATGAACGAATTCCTTTTTAAAAAAAATATGATATTTATTGCTTTTTGAACAATTTAAACACCACAAAACAAGAAGAAAAAAAAAAAAAGGAAACAATACAATACAAATACACTAACACATTAAACTAACAATAAACACAATATACTACACTAACACATTAAACTAACAAAACCAAACAAAAACAATTTAAATCATTTAAAACAAACAAACAATTTCAATGTCTTATCTTTCATTCACTTATTTCACCGACCTCCTCACACCTCCCTTTTTGTATTCCACTTCTGTCAATTGTTTCAGCAATTCCTTTCCATCTTCCTCTGTTATCTGTCCTATAATTATCTTAACACATTCTAACCTTATTTTACCTTTGAAATTCTATTAATCTATTTATACTTAAATCCTTATAACATTTCTACTAAAGCCATATAGCTTCATTCCAACAATCTTTTAACATTCATTAATTTTGCAAATAATTTTTAAACGTTTTCCAGTCTTCTTCCACCGACTCTTCTCCCTGGTCTCGGGTTCTGCCAGTCATTTCCGCCAATTCCATGTAGTCCATCAACTTCATCTGCCATTCTTCCCGGGTGGGTAGATCTTGTGTCTTGGAATGAACGAATTCCTATGCCCCACAAATAAACCAGAGATGCATTTAAAATAAAAGCACACATTCTACTCATGTAAAAACACGCTGTTTCTCGGATGTCTGCGGGCCGGATTGAGAAGGCGATTGGGCCACATCCGGCCCCTGGGTTGCCTACCCCTGCACTAATGCTACTTTCCACAAATCACACGGGATTGCCATACTCCTAATTGACTATGGTGACAATTATGCCAATCAGCTGTGCATTCACAGGGAACTGTGCAGGAAATCACAGCAGGCTGCATCCATTTTGAGACAGGTTTCTATGTAGAATAGCAGACCCACCAAACGCCCCTATTTTCCAGGGAAGTCCCTGATTTAGATAAGCTGTCCCGGTTTCTGATTTGATCCCAAAATGTCCTGCTTTTCCTTAGGATGTCGCTATTTTCATTGGAGAAATGTTGGAGGGTATGGAGTTATCTGACCCCTGAGCCAGCAGAAGGCAATCCTGTATAGAGAAGACTTTTTTAAAAAAAATGTTTAATGTTTTATTACGTTTTTATATGTGTTGGAAACTGCCCAGAGTGGCTGGGGCAACCCAGTAAGATGTGTGGGGTATAAATAGTAATACATTGTTACCTCGGGTTAAGAACTTAATTCGTTCTGGAGGTCCGTTCTTAATCTGAAACCGTTCTTAACCTGAGGTACCACTTTAGCTAATGGGGCTTCCCGCTGCCGCCGCACCGCCGGTGCGCAATTTCCGTTCTCATTCTGAGGTGAAGTTCTTAACCCGAGGTACTGTACTACTTCTGGGTTAGTGGAGTCTATAACCCGAAGTGTTTGTAACCCGAGGTGCCTGTAACCCGAGGTACCACTGTATTATCATTATGGAATTGGGGCGTCCCTATTTTCATTGGAGAAATGTTGTAGGGCATGCATCTAGTGGGCTAGAACCCCTTTCTAACTTAAGTCTCATCCTGATTCTGCACTGCACTGTACTGCCAACACACACACACACACACACACACACACACACACACCCCTACCTTCAGTGGTGCAGACCTCATGTGTCTTAGTAGCCCACACAGCCAGATACCAGCTGCATCACTGCATTTATGAAGAGGCTCTGTGTCCCGGATACAACTTATTGGAACAGGCAGGAAACCGTTAGCCTGTGGTCTGGGGTCAGGACAGCCAAACAGACAGTGGCTGAGAAAGAGACAGCGTGGATGGTGCTGCTGGTTTTAAGAATGCTGCAAAGGACACAGACAGGCGTTGCCTAAAAGCTGAGCCCCACCTTGTGCAGCTGCTTGGGAAGGGAGCATAGCTGTCAACTTTTCCCTTTTCTTGCGAGGAATCCTATTTGGAATAAGGGAATTCCCCTTAAAAAAAAGGAAAACGTTGACAGCTATGGAAGGGAGCCACTGTGTAGCCAATTCTGTTTTTGGCTCTGACCATCTGGTGATGGTCTGATTAACACTTCTGACCCCCTGAGCTTAAGGTTTGAAGGTGTTTGAAGGATCCCACCTGCACTATGCATTTAAAGCAGGATCATGCCACTTTAAACAGTCATGGCTTCCCTCAAAGAATTCTGGGAGCTGTAGTTTGTTACGGGTGCTGGTAAGGGTAAAGGTAAAGGGACCCCTGACAATTAAGTCCAGTCGCGAACGACTCTGCTCACCCCGTCGCAGGGATTCGAACCGCCGACCTTCTGATCGGCAAGCCCTAGGCTCTGTGGTTTAAACCACAGTGCCACCCGCATCCCTGGTAGGAGACTCCTGTCCCCCTGACAGATCTACAATTTCCAGAGTGGTTAAGGAACAATTCCTCTTCTTGGGGAACTCTGGGAACTGTAGTTCTGTGAGAGGAATAAAAAAAGGTAAAGGTACCCCTGCCCGTACGGGCCAGTCTTGACAGACTCTAGGGTTGTGCGCCCATCTCACTCAAAGAGGCCGGGGGCCAGCGCTGTCTGGAGACACTTCCGGGTCACGTGGCCAGCGTGACATCGCTGCTCTGGCGAGCCAGAGCTGCACACGGAAACGCCATTTACCTTCCCGCTAGTAAGCAGTCCCTATTTATCTACTTGCACCCGGGGGTGCTTTCGAACTGCTAGGTTGGCAGGCGCTGGGACCGAACAACGGGAGCGCACCCCAGGGGTAGCCTAACAGCTCACAGCATCCTTAACAAACTAGTTTCCAGGATTCTTTGAGGAAAGCCATGACTGTTAAAAGTGGTGTTTAAGTTGCTTTAAATTTATGGTTCAGGTGGAGCCAAAATTAAGGCTTCTGATTTTGTAACTATCCTAATAGCTTAAAAGATGGCAGCTAAGGTTTACTTTTATTAACTGAATGAAAGAGCAGGTCTACACACAGGAACAAACCCGGTATAAATAAGTCAGAAATTCGACCGTTATAACAAAAGGAATATCTGTTTAAATATTTCCTGCTCTCTGTCGCCATCTGTTGTTGCATGTTTATAGCGCATTCAAAGAGTTGTTTCTTTACTAATGTAGCTGAGTCGCTAGAGATTAAATATATATAAGTATCTGTGTTGGATTTGAAATGCTTTTTATATATGAAATTATTTTATACATGAAACAAAGTTTAGTAACCATCCATGTCATTTAATACAATGGAGCCCTCAGACAGAGATCATGTATGAACACTGCAGTGAATCTATCACAAGTGGATATGAGCATAGGAAGTTAAGAGTCAGGCCATGGGGCTATTAGTATAGTTTATTGAATTTCTATACAGCCCTTACTCCAAGGATCACAATATTTTATATTTTATTTTACATCACAATATAAAAACACAAAAATACGCAACCTAGTAACAAACAAAAACTATAACTCTGCTCCCACTGTTTAAAAGGCCATAGATGGTTTAATTAGCCCAAGGCCTGGGAGAAGAGGAATGCTTTTGCCAGGTGCCTAAAGATATGTAATGAAGGTGCTAGGTGAGTCTCCCTGGGGATAGGATTCCTCATGACGTCTCATGAAGAAGGGCCTCACATGATGGTTGCAGGTCTGGGTCAGTTCATATGGGGAGAACAAATAGCTGATGTTTGCTGTGAACTGCTTTGAGAACAGCTGGTTGCAAAAAAGCAGCGTACACTAAACTTAAACTTCCAATTATATTTGTGTGTTGTTGTTGTTTAGTCGTTTAGTCGTGTCCGACTCTTCGTGACTCCATGGACCAGAGCACGCCAGGCACTCCTGTCTTCCACTGTCACCCGCAGTTTGGTCAAACTCATGCTGGTAGCTTTGAGAACACTGTCCAACCATCTCATCCTTTGTCGTCCCCTTCTTCTTGTGCCCTCCATCTTTCCCAACATCAGGGTCTTTTCCAGGGAATCTTCTCTTCTCATGAGGTGGCCAAAGTATTGGAGCCTCAGCTTCAGGATCTGTCCTTCCAGTGAGCACTCAGGGCTGATTTCCCTAAGAATGGAGAGGTTTGATCTTCTTGCGGTCCATGGGACTCTCAAGAGTCTCCTCCAGCACCATAATTCAAAAGCATCCATTCTTCGGCGATCAGCCTTCTTTATGGTCAAGCTCTCACTTCTATATATCACTACTGGGAAAACCATAGCTTTAATTATACGGACCTTTGTTGGCAATGTGATGTCTCTGCTTTTTAAGATGCTGTCTATATTTGTGTACTGAGATTGATGATGTTTTGCGCGGTGGGTTTCCTCTCCAAGCTTCTCTGATGTTAAAAACTACACTCACTCACGGACTCACTGTTAAAACGGTGTTCATGGAAGACAATCGTACTTGGCTACTCGCCAAGGAAAGAAAGAAGAATATTTTTCCAAGCACACGCTGCCCTCTTGTGGCAGATAATGTGATCTGTCCTTTGCATTACGATTTTTGTTTAGTCGTTTAGTCGTGTCCGACTCTTCATGACCCCATGGACCAGAGCACGCAATTTTAAGAGTGTTCAATATTATCTGGACTGTGGATGCTCTGAGATGGGGGCTAAATATGCAGATGGGTCATTGAGATATTGCAAGCAGGTAATTGACAATGAACACACCCACCCACCCTTGTTGTTGTTGTTGTTTAGTCATTTAGTCGTGTCCGACTCTTTGTGACCCCCTGGACCAGAGCACGCCAGGCACTTCTGTCTTCCACTGCCTCCCGCAGTTTAGTCAAACTCATGTTGGTAGCTTCGAGAACACTGTCCAACCATCTGGTCCTCTGTTGTCCCCTTCTCCTTGTGCCCTCCATCTTTCCCAACATCAGGGTCTTTTCCAGGGAGCCTTCTCTTCTCATGAGGTGGCCGAAGTATTGGAGCCTCAGCTTCATGATCTGTCCTTCCAGTGAGCACTCAGGGCTGATTTCCTTCAGAATGGAGAGGTTTGATCTTCTTGCAGTCCATGGGACTCTCAAGAGTCTCCTCCAGCACCATAATTCAAAAGCATCCCTTCTTTGGCGATCAGCCTTCTTTATGGTCCAGCTCTCACTTCCATACATCACTACTGGGAAAATCATAGCTTGAACTATACGGACCTTTGTTGGCAATGTGATGTCTCTGCTTTTTAAAATGCTGTCTAGGTTTGTCATTGCTTTTCTCCCAAGAAGCAGGCGTCTGTTAATTTCGCGGCTGCTGTCACCATCTGCAGTGAAATGCAGAGGGTGAATTGCCACAATTGATTCCTCTTCGCAGAGAACTCTGTGAGGCAAGTAGAGGTCTCCTAACAACTCTCAGCACCCTTGCAGCAGCTGATACAATGCTTTCAAGTGATGTCATCATGCTTTAAATGCATGGTGTTTTAAACATGGTCTTGGTTCAGCTCTGGCAACAGGACAACCCCCTCTGCTGCTCCTGAAGATAACAAGCAGGCTGCCTTAGGAGGCAGTCCAGGGCTGGCCACATGAATGAGTGACCCCAGTGCCGGATTTACGTATAAGCTAAATAAGCTATAGCTTAGGGCCACACTCTCTTGGGCCCCCCAAAAAAATTAAAGAAAAAAAAACCCTGGATGTACATTTCCAAAATATAAGATAAAAGATAATGTGTTGTGTAGGCTCCTAAGATAATGTGTTGTGTAGCCTGCTCCCTAAAATATCACTGGTTTGCTCATTTCTATATATAGGGCGCCTACATTCTGCATGGGACGTGGGTGGCATTGTGGGTTAAACCAGAGCCTAGGACTTGCCGATCAGAAGATCGGCGGTTTGAATCCCCGCAACGGGGTGAGCTCCTGTTGCTCGGTCCCTGCTCCTGCCAACCTAGCAGTTCGAAAGCACGTCAAAGTGCAAGTAGATAAATAGGTACCGCTCCGGCGGGAAGGTAAACGGCGTTTCCGTGCGCTGCTCTGGTTCGCCAGAAGTGGCTTAGTCATGCTGGCCACATGACCCAGAAGCTGTTTGCCAGCTCCCTTGGCCAATAAAGCGAGATGAGTGCCGCAACCCCAGAGTTGGCCACGACTGGACCTAATGGTCAGGGGTCCCTTTACATTCATTTCAACCTTACATTTTGCATGGACTGGTTGCATGGCAACATGTGCAAATGGCTTTAGATACCTATTAGGTTCATAAATTACCATATAGTGGTACCTCGGGTTACAGATGCTTCAGGTTACAGACACTTCAGGTTACAGACTCCACTAACCCAGAAATAATACCTCGGGTTAAGAACTTTGCTTCAGGATGAGAACAGTAATCGCGCGGTGACGGCACAGCGGCAGTGTGAGGCCCCATTAGCTAAAGTGGTACCTCAGGTTAAGAACAGTTTCAGGATAAGAATGGACCTCCAGAACGAATGCTTTAGTTGAGATTCCTGCATTGCAGGGGGTGGATTTGATGACCTTTGGGTGTCCCTTCTCACTCTTATGATTCTATGTACGTGACAACAGCAGGTAGACTATTATATGCACAGAGGTTTTAAGCAGAGGTTGAGTGGCCATCTGTCAATATTATATGCACAGAAATGGAAAGAAGAACGAGTTTCAACAAAGGAAGAGTGGCTCTTGAAAGTAACGGACTATGCAGGAATGGCAAAACTGACAGCAAAATTAAGAGATTAAAACGATGAACTTTTTATAGACGAATGGAGGTCTTTCGTGGAATATTTTAAAAAATACTTTAGTCAAATGAAATCATGGGCAGGATTCAAGATAAAAGCAGCGGGGGCGGGGCGGGGATGATAGAATAATTGTACCAGAGAAACTTTTTGTAATAGATAAAGATGTAAAGCAGCGGAAAAGGTTTGAGGAAAAACACTGCAGAGGTGGGAAGTAAATTTATGAAACAATGCAAGTACCGTATTTGATGTGAAGATTATTGTAAAAATGTTTGGAGGAAAATAAAAAATTACACTACAAAGAAAAGAAACAGGATTCAATTCAAGTTTGTTGGGAAGCACAGTCCTGGGGCCAGTCTGACATGAGGCAGCCCAGCTACCCAATTGGGGAGGCAATTTTTAGGGATGTGAAGGACAGACCACCTGAGTTGAGGGCTATGCAGCAGGAGACACTGTGTATGTGCATCTTAGCCTAAGGTTACTAGATTTTCAAATAATCCTGGGACACTTTTTTTTCTGAAAAGAAAAAAAAAGTTATTAAAAAAGTTTTTTTTTAAAAAAAAAAAGTACTGTGATATCTTCTCTCCTGTGGTCTCCTCCGTCACGTGGCCTTCTCTGAGTCACCGTGGAGTAGGCTTGGGTCGGGCCTGGGCTCGGCCACGTGTCCTTGCCCTCCCAGTGCTGTCCTACCTCTCCTCCTCAGCGGTGGTGGCGCGGAAAGTTCAGGGCTCCCCTCTTTTTTTCTCCTTCCTCTTTCTCTCTCTTCCTTCTCCTCTCCTCCTTCTCCCTGCATCGGCTCCGGGGTTTTCCTGGCCCTGGAGTGCCCCTGGGCAGTCGGCCAGGTGGCTGGGCGCTCTTGCTCCCGGCTCAATTTGGGTCTCTGGGGTGTGTGTGTGTGTCAGCGGTTCCCCCAGTTGATGCGCTGGGCGTCCCCGGTTCCCCTTTGGCAGTGGCAGCGGCAGTCTCAGCAGCCCGGAGCCAGCCTGGTAGCACAGTTGGCTCTGGCTGGCTTCAGAAGCTGCTCGCTGCCGTGGCGCCCGCCATGTTGCCTCACCAGAAGTCCTCTATGATGTGTCTTGTGCCGTTGAACCAATCACGCAACATTCATTCCCTACTAATAAATCTACAACATTTAAAATATAAATCCAGGGGCATTAAATGAAATCTGGGTACATTCCGGGGACGGATTTTGTCTGGGGACAGATTTGTAAATCTGGGGACTGTCCCCAGGAAACGGGGACATCTGGTAACCATATCTTAGCCTTTGGGCACCTTTGGGCACCTTGCTCTGCTAGAATTCCTCTTTTGGAGCGCCCTGGCATTATCAGTGAGAAAGCTCCTGATAGCATAATTTGTGGGACAAATTTCAAGGTCAAGGTCAAGGTACCCCTGCCTGTTCGGGCCAGTCTTGCCAGACTCTAGGGTTGTGCGCTCATCTCACTCTATAGGCCGGGAGCCAGCGCTGTCTGCAGACACTTCCGGGTCACGTGGCCAGCGTGACAAGCTGCATCTGGCGAGCCAGCGCAGCACATGGAACGCCGTTTACCTTCCCGCTGGTAAGCGGTCCCTATTTATCTACTTGCACCCGGGGGTGCTTTCGAACTGCTAGGTTGGCAGGCGCTGGGACCGAACAACAGGAGCGCACCCCGCCGCGGGGATTCGAACCGCCGACCTTTCGATTGGCAAGTCCTAGGCGCTGAGGCTTTTACCCACAGCGCCACCCGCATCCCTCACAAATTTAAGCTGGTGTAATTGTGTTCCTTTTCCCACTGAATCCTGGGAACTGAAGTTTCAAGCCACATGCAGTAGAGCACTGTTAGCACTCTCACTAAAATACAGATCCTGAGTTTCCTGCAGGAAGCCGTGAAGGGCAAACTGATACCTGTTTGCATATGCCCTCAGATTACCCTGTGTTAGCAAGATACTTTGGGCTGGCTCATCCGAACGATCAAATGTGCTAGCAATTGACCAAAACGAGCCAACAGAGGGCAGCCTTTCCTAGGAGGATCTCCTCCAGTTTGTCATGCAAATTTTATTTTGGGGAGTCATGCCCAGTGGCTGAATACCCGCCTTGGATTCTTGGTTTGGTGTTTAATGCCGTCAGATAACGACGGGTGAATTTCACAGGCCATAGTGCTGGCTCTGCTTCACAGTGAGTAAACTGAGGCATGGATGCAAAGAGAGGAGATCACTTGACCGCTGAGAAAATCAGAGGACAAAATGAAGTGTTTTGAGTGGTGCTATTCACAGAAATCCTTTCTCCCCCTCCACTGCCTCCCCACGTGAGTGAGCAGAAAGGCCTCACTGTGGGATGGCATGGTTTGAATTAGCCGTCTGCTGAGGGGACATCTAATCCAATATTGCAGTGATTCATAGCAGATTGTATTCCTTGGGCAGGGCTTCTGTGGAAGCCACAGATCTGCACAAACAAGGACCATGGGGAGTGGCCAGCCCAGCCCAGCCCAACCCATCCCCGGCACGCAGAGGAGCAACAGATCGTGGACTTTTCCAAAGCCTTTGTAGCTTAGATCTTGCGAGCTGACAAAGTTTTATTAACGAAGGCAAGCAAGTGTTGATGGAAATGAATGGGCGCAATCTGGGGCCACACGCTGGCATAAATACACCATCAGCAGCTACTCAGAAGTATCAAAACACTGTTATTTTTTTTGTACTCAGTTTTCAGAACGGAGGCAAGGAAAGTGTTGAATCGCTAAAATGTCCTGGAGTTCAGGTCTACGTAGATGGAAGCCTCACTCCTTTACAGTGGCGTAGCGTGGGTTGTCAGCACCCGGGGCAAGGCAAGTAATTTTCACCCCCTAACCCGTGGATTTGCGCCCCCTAACCCTAACCCCCATATGTTGCGCCCGGTGCGGCTGCCCCCCCCTGCACCCCCCACGCTACGCCACTGCTCCTTTAGGGTTGCCATACACCTGGAATTTCCCGGACACATCCGGAAGACTGCAGTTGGCAGCAGTGTGCAAAAATTGGCAAAAAAAAAAAAAAGTCCAGGAAAATCCAGATGTATGACAACCCATCATGTTGGCAGTGTCGTTTCTGCAAAACTCAAAAAAGCAAAGCTCAACAACTTTTCACTGCTTAAAATATGGCAACTCTAAATCCTTGATCCTAAGTGTGGGGGGGGGGCAGGATGCAATTGACCAATGCTGAGGGCAATACACACTGTACATGTTCATCAGTCCTCTTTTCTATTAGTTCAGATCTGTTTCTTTTTGAGAATGGGCATCGTGGTATCAGCTGCTAAATGAGCACAGCTAAAGGAGGAGTGGGACTACAATACCAACAATGCCGCCCCCCCCCAAAAAAAATTTGGTGGTCAACTAGGCAGCGAATACTTTTATTTTATATATCTTTATTATTTGTAAATGGAACCTTTGTATGAGTTACATACTTCGTTGTCCCTTTGGAGCTGTGCTGCATTTCTGCACTTTTGTCTTTCCAGGCTGTGACGCTTCATGGCTTACAGTTTTGAGTCTTTGTTTTCTTTCCTTTTGCTATGTTTGCACTTGTTGTTTTGCTTTGTTCACAGTAAATAAATTAAAAGCAAGCAAGCACCCTACTTGGGCCATTGATATTGCTGGGACAGGGTTCCAGCTAATGCAGGCACCTTCAAAAATGATTGTGATATCAAATAAAAACAACTAGTTTCAACACAATATAGATATGCGCTCATATACATAAAGGTTGGGAAGGAGCAAATTTAAAGGGGAGGTAGAAACTGCAAACCCTAATTGTATATCCCTAAGGAGAGCCTTGCTTACCCAGAACAGCCCATGTTGCATTCATTCAGACACAGAAGACAGCAGGAACATTGGCGACACCAATATTATGCTTCCACATTCCCAGCACATGAATCTCTGTAGTCTGGGGGCACACATCAATGAGGCCACGAAGACACCCTTTGGTTTCTTGGCCTCTGAGTAGTACAGCAAGCTCTCACCTGGATCCTTTCCTGTGCCCAAACTTACAGGATGTGGTGTGTGGCAGCAGCCAGAGACACTTTTAACCAACTCCATCTGGAGAGAACACTGTGACTCTTTCTATCTGGCTTAGACCTACCACCCATTATTCATGCCTTTGAAATGGCAGGGTACATAAGATGCTCAGATGTGCTCTTGAAGTGAGTCCTGAAGCCCCGGCTTATATAGACCACAAGGGACTGAAGCCAAGCTCTTCATTCTCCCTGGCTGGCTCTGGGAGAGCTTTTTGCTGTAACTCAAGGAGCCAGCTATGACCTTAGAGTGCATTCACATCTGCTTGATTTCCTCAGATATAGATGGAGTTCACATCAGGCTTGGAGTTTGTTTATCGGTTCATGTGTTTTTTCAGGTAATATCCCATCCCATCAATTGCATGGATTCCAGGACAGGCTGTGTCTTAATGTACGTACTATAAAAAGTGTAGAATGGAATTTGAAATAACCAAATATTCAGATAAGATACAGTCAAACGGTTGTTGAACGTAATCCATTCCGGAAGCCTGTTTGGCTTTCGAAATGTTCGACAACTGAGGCGCGGCTTCCGATTGGTTGCAGTAGCTTCCTGCCCTCAGCGGAAACCGCATCGGATGTTTGGCTTCCGAAAAACATTCGAAAACTGGAGCATTTGCTTCTGGGTTTTTGGTATTCTGGAGCTGAAATGTTCCAAAACGGAGGCGTTCAGGATCTGAGGTTTGGCTGTACAACAAATAAGAAAGAATACAATAATTACAGCAGACCATTCTTAGCACCCAGTGGGGCTGTGGTAGATTTACTGAGAGTTCCCATCCTTAAAAAAATAAAATAAAACATTGGGTGAAAAGATGTGCTTTAAGGTACAGTGAGCAGGGCCATCAGTCAGTGCTCCACTTTGAGGTTGGTTACAAGAAAATACAATCCTCTGAAAAGTTCACTGTGTGGTACAGTCTGGGGGCTGCGGAAAGGAGTTGGCAGGGTCCTTCCACA
This sequence comes from Podarcis tiliguerta, assembly GCF_965153285.1. Taxonomy (NCBI): domain Eukaryota; kingdom Metazoa; phylum Chordata; class Lepidosauria; order Squamata; family Lacertidae; genus Podarcis; species Podarcis tiliguerta. The sequence goes on from NC_139550.1 coordinate 33,601,828, forward strand.
CAAGGTGTTTTCCCTGGTATAGACACAGTTTGTTGACATACTTTTAAAGGGGCATCTACATGCTGTCAGTATGGTGTAGTGGTTAGAGACTTGGGCTAGGACCTGGGAGACTAAGGTTCAAATCCCCACTCAGCCACAAAGTCCACAGAGTGACCTTGGGCCGCAACCCTGGGAGTTGCGAAGGGTGAGGTAATAATTCCCTTCAAATAAAGAAATGCCTCTTTCCAGGGAGCCAGTGTGGTGTAGTGGTTAAGAGCGGTAGTCTCATAATCTGGGGAACCGGGTTCGCGTCTCCGCTCTTCCACATGCAGCTGCTGGGTGACCTTGGGCCAGTCACACTTCTCTGAAGTCTATCAGCCCCACTCACCTCACAGAGTGTTTGTTGTGGGGGAGGAAGGGAAAGGAGAATGTTAGCCACTTTGAGACTCCTGAAGGGGATATCAAATCCAAACTCCTCTTCTTCTTCTTCTTCTTCTTCTTCTTCTTCTTCTTCTTCTTCTTCCATCGTGTTTCTGTGGGGTGCTTGTGGGTTGTTTGGATTCCTGAAATGTTAGAGCATGAATTGGTGCTTCCCCCTTGTGCTGCTTTTCCTCCCCTCACCCCACAATTTGGCACTCTAAGGTGCTGTGGTCCAAACCACTGGGCCTTTTGGGCTTGCCAATCAGAAGGTTGGTGGTTTGAATCCCCACAACAGGGTGAGCTCCCGTTGCTCGGTCCCAGCTCCTGCCAACCTAGCAGCTCGAAAGCACGTCAAAGTGCAAGTAGATAAATAGGTACTGCTCCGGCGGGAAGGTAAACGGCGTTTCCGTGCACTGCTCTGGTTTCGGTGTTCCATTGCGCCAGAAGCGGCTTAGTCATGCTGGCCACATGACCAGGAAAAACTGTCTGCAGACAAACGCTGGCTCCCTCAGCCTGTAAAGCGAGATGAGCGCCGCAACCCCAGAGTCATCTGCGACTGGACTTAACTGTCAGGGGTCCTTTACCTTTACCTTTTTAAGAAATATATATCAAATTTGCTGCATAGAGTTCCCAGACTGGTGGTGACCCGCCAAAAGAAGCACATCTATGTGTCAAAGGCAGTGCTGGGCCAGGCACTTGTTTGTTCATAAACATATTCCGTGAAAAACAAAAACTGAAGAGGTGTTTAGATGTTCTGTTATGGCTGTGCTCCACCTTCAAGTATGCGAGTTGCTATTAATTATGAAAGAAATAGGTGAGGGGGGCGGGCAGAGGAAAGGTCTCACATTTCTAAGAGGCCTGTTTGCATGAGAGCACTAGCTCAGGAGCCCTATTCCCAGGGCGGGCTTTCTTGTAGGAACAAGCCCTTTCACAATATCCGCAGGCTTGGAATCAACTCTCTCACCACGCCACCATGCTTCTCAGACCTCAGGTGACTTGGTGGAGGGCAGGGAGAGTGGGAGAGCTCGGAGTGGGGCGGGAATTTCTCCTCCCCACACATGGTGCCAGTTTGTAAAAGAATCTCACGATTCTTTAAAAAAAGAAAACAACTCGCCAGCTGCTGCTGTTTGGATGAGGAGGGGAAAAACCCAAAACAAGACCCACTATTCACCCTTCTCAAAGACCCACAGCTTGAGCCTGACTCCCCCCACTGCCTTTGTTCACATTGGACTTGTAGCACACAGCTGTGCACCACCAGCTAAACATATCTAACTCCCTCAACTGTTCCTCGTAAGGCTTGGCTTCCAGACCCTTGATCATTTGATGAAGACAATGTTGTGTGGATGCTGCACAAAACATGCCTCAGCACACTGAGTGCACACGAAACACCCTGGTGGGACCCCCAGCACCATCATCATCATCATTAATTGAATTTATAGGCCACCCTATACTCACAGGGACGCTGGTGGTGCTGTGGGTAAAAGCCTCAGTGCCTAGGGCTTGCCGATCGAAAGGTCGGCGGTTCGAATCCCCACGGCGGGGTGCGCTCCCGTTGCTCGGTCCCAGCGCCTGCCAACCTAGCAGTTCGAAAGCACTCCCGGGTGCAAGTAGATAAATAGGGACCGCTTACTAGCGGGAAGGTAAACGGCGTTTCCGTGTGCGGCTCTGGCTCGCCAGAGCAGCGATGTCACGCTGGCCACGTGACCCGGAAGTGTCTCCGGACAGCGCTGGCCTCTTGAGTGAGATGGGCGCACAACCCTAGAGTCTGTCAAGACTGGCCTGTACGGGCAGGGGTACCTTTACCTTTACCTTTATACTCACAGGTCTCAGGGCGATTCACAGGGCTTTTTAGTGAGAAAGGAATGTCTGCTCTTCATTGCGAAGGCACAGCATAATTGAGAAGTTGCAGTGCTCTGTTCGTAAACTGTTCCAATGGTTAATTCTTCTCCTGGCACTGCTAGCTGTTTCTTATTATTACTATTTATTTAAAAATATGAGTCAGACTCTCAAAACGGCTCTTTCGAAGTTGGCTTCAAATCCACGATCCCTTCTGCCCCAATCCATTTGAGGCTGACTTTTCTGAGAGTTTTGAGTTTGAACCACAAGAACTTGACATTAGCATGATAGAAGCTGAGAATATCCTGAGACAATGGGTGACACACGTACCACATATGTACAAACTCCATTGCTGCTTCCATGACTGCTTTGTCGGGATTTGAGTGATTCTGGCTTCTGTGATTAAAAGCTGAGTTCCCAGTTTATTTGCCAGTGATATACACTATGGATATACACTATGGATTCAAAACCAACATGTCATGCTTGGGTGCATGTGTGCATGAGGCTGCTTTCAGAATGTTGCTATTTTCCGGTGGGATCCAGTCACTAAGGTAAGGCTGTGTACACATTACTGGTTTAAAATGCAGGAAGGCCATTTTGTTTTGCTGCGTTTCGAATTGCATTTCCCTTGGGTTGTCAACAACAGTATTTCTGGATGAATTTCCAAGTCACCTGTTATTTGTCCACACCTCTCTAGGATCTAGGAGTCTTGGTTGACCACAAACTTGACATGAGCCAACAGTGTGACGCGGCAGCTAAAAAAGCCAATGCAATTCTGGGCTACATCAATAGGAGTATAGCATCTAGATCTATGGAAGTAATAATGCCACTGTATTCTGCTCTGGTCAGACCTCACCTGGAGTACTGTGTCCAGTTCTGGGCACCACAGTTCAAGAAGGACACTGACAAACTGGAACGTGTCCAGAGGAGGGCAACCAAAATGGTCAAAGGCCTGGAAACGATGCCTTATGAGGAACGGCTAAGGGAGCTGGGCATGTTTAGCCTGGAGAAGAGGAGGTTAAGGGGTGATATGATAGCCATGTTCAAATATATAAAAGGATGTCACATAGAGGAGGGAGAAAGGTTGTTTTCTGCTGCTCCAGAGAAGCGGACACGGAGCAATGGATCCAAACTACAAGAAAGAAGATTCCACCTAAACATTAGGAAGAACTTCCTGACAGCAAGAGCTGTTCGACAGTGGAATTTGCTGCCAAGGAGTGTGGAGGAGTCTCCTTCTTTGGAGGTCTTTAAGCAGAGGCTTGACAACCATATGTCAGGAGTGCTCTGATGGTGTTTCCTGCTTGGCAGGGGGTTGGACTCGATGGCCCTTGTGGTCTCTTCCAACTCTATGATTCTATATTTCTATGATTCTCTCTTCATATGGCTTATGACGTATGCTTTAAAAATGGCAAACTAAATTAACTCCCCCCCATATTAGGTAAAAACTCAGCCAGAAAACCATAATTAGACCCAGGAGGAAAGGAGGGCTAGGAATGCCCTATCTTGGGCTACACTACACAGTTTTCCAAATTCAATCACTGATACCTCTCATTAGAGGCCTGAGTGGATATCCCATTGTTCATATAGAAAACACCCGCACAATACCATCAGCATGTGCTCTGCCCTTCTTGCAGCTGTATCGCATGGAACAAGGAAATGTGGCCAACCTGTTCTCAAAAGCAGCATTGATGGTGCAGCAGAACTGGAGCTCAGGCCTGGCTCCTAAGCCTTCGCCACGGATGCCTGTGCCAGATCACTCCTCATTTAAGTATGCAGATCAATATAATCAGTTTAAAGACCTCAAAACTAATGGCTTCTGCAGAGTTAGAGAACTGTTCGAAAGAGGCAAGGCAATTTCAGAAGAGGATCTAGTAGCAAAGACGAAAATGGTCTCGGCCACAACTTTACCAATTATGAACATTCGCAAAATATTTGGAACCCATAGGTGAGGGCTTGAGATCTTTGACACAGACCTAGCTTTGACATGAAAAGGGCTGTGTCAGTGATATATGGTATGATTTTAGACATCTTTGCTGGCAAGGTACAGTGGGTACCTTGGGTTAAGTACTTAATTCGTTCTGGAGGTCTGTTCTTAACCTGAAACTGTTCTTAACCTGAAGCACCACTTTAGCTAATGGGGCCTCCTGCTGCCGCTGTGCCACCGCTGCACGATTTCTGTTCTCATCCTGAAGCAAAGTTCTTAACGCGAGGTACTATTTCTGGGTTAGCGGAGTCTGTAACCTGAAGCGTATGTAGCCTGAAGCGTATGTAACCCAAGGTACCACTGTACCTGAATGAGATGGGAAGGTGGCATTGGGATCTTGATAAGTGGAAATGCATAGGAGTCTATGTGACACAACCCATCTTTAAAAACAATTTCAGCTTGCCTCCAGTACGTTTCCCTTAAAAGTATTTTTCAATGGCATTGGAACCCCATGCGCCTTGGAAAGAACACATTCTTCGATTTCACTGTAATGCTGGAAAGGCAGTGGAGGACAAGATTCCTATTTTCATGTTTGGCCAGAATGTCCATGACTTTTTGGGGAAAGTGTTTTATCTGACCTCCAAAATCACTACATATTCTGTTTCTCCTGATTTGCTCTTAGATCTGACTCCAAATTCTACTTTCAAATCAAAAGACTTACGGTAATTTTCTTTTTGTTCACAGCAGCTAGGCTAGTTATTGCCCAACAATGGAAGGAAGCTTCCAACGTACTAATTAAGGCTTGGCTTAACAATACAGTATCTGAAACGTAGCTCTACCAGAAGACCTCACACATCATCGATGGGCAATTGAAGGCATTTCCCAAAAAGATGCGTTTGACACAGATTGATTTCTTTTTTTTACTTTTATTAATGAAAAACAAAACGTTTTAATGCCACCGTCACAAAAATGCTTGTGGATAAGGTATCTTGACGGAAATTGACAGTGTGGCAGTGAAGTATGGATTGAAAACATTTAATGAGCCAACATGATTGTGATGTATAATTAATGCTTATTATAGTCCTTTTATAACACTGCAGCAGTAGATAAAGTTATTTTATAATCTTAAATTTTATTTGAAGTTGTTTATTGTGACTTGCTTAAAAACCAATAAAAACGCTGGGTTGGTTTTTTTAAAAAAGGAATAGCCATAACAGATGAGTGTAAGTTTGAGTGGCACTTCATCGAGTGTGTGATTGAGCGCCATCCACCATTGGCTGTTTCGCCAGTGAATGCACAGCCTTCCCAACAGAGCCAAAGAGCCTGAAAAGACCACAAACAAATAAAGTAGGGGTTTAGCAGTATTAACTCATACAACGTGATTTCCAGGCATGGACAGACTCCTGAATACAGATGATATCATGGCATGAGAATGAATGAAGCATTTAGATCAGGTCTTGTCCTCAGGAGTGGAGCCTGATGAAGGGAGACCTCAAAATCCCTGGCAAGCACACGAATGGTGGCTTCTGTCTGTGTTTGTTTCCATCTTTGTTCCTGGGGCTGAGGAAGCAACCAAACGGAGGATCCTGCGGCCTAGGGGAAGCAAGGCTTTCCTGCTTCTGAGTTCCTGCCTTCAGTGGGGCCCAAGGGTGCTCTGAGCAGTTGCCCCACAGTTGCCATTAGGACAGGCAGCTCCTTCTGCACCTGGCTTGCCTGGTGGTGGCACCCCTACCTTTTCTGAAGGGATCCCATGATGTGACCATGAAAGCTGTCTGTCTCCCACTCTTCCATGCTTCATGGCAGCCAAGAACCTGCCATTTGAGGTGGGTGCCTCACCTCTCATAAAAGGGCCTCCTCTAAGCCTCTCCAGCTGGACCTTGCAACCCATGAACACCCAATAAGGACTTTGGTAGTATTGTAAAGAAGAGTACTGCCCACCTTGGATGCGGACACATAAAGCATTTTTTAAAATGCCATCTCATCCTCTTCCCCAAGTTTGGCAGCAGCAGTATTGACGGGGAAAACAGGGACATCCTGGGATCAAATCAGAAGCCAGGACAGCCTTCATAATTACGGGGATGTCCCTGAAAAATGGGGACACTTGGAAGGTATGCTGGAGGAGCAGCCCCTCCTTGAAAAACAGCCAAAATGGTTAGCCCCATTTCTCCACTCCTGAAAAATGTGGCAAAATTTTGGCTCAGCTAGAGTAGAACACACATCCACTTTTTCCCTGCCGAAGGATTTGCGTTTGGGGCAAAGAAAGTGCCTTCAAACCATGTTTTCTGCCTCACTTCAGAATTCCTGCCTGCCTTCAGTCTTGGATGTTTTCGTCCCTGTAGTGGTGGAAGAGTCAGAATGCCACCCGACGGCTCGTGAACAGGGTTCTTCTTTTTTGAATGAGACATGGAGACAGAAGCTGGAGATGGGGAAACGGGGCTGCCCTTAACGTGGCTTCAAGACCAGGCCAGGCCAGACCTGGGTGGGGCTTCAGGAGCAAGCAAGGCAGCTTTCATGGTAGACTGCTGCGTCTTCTCAGAGCAAACAGATCACATGAATTCAGGGGCTCCTGAGGTGAACATAAGGCTCAGTCAAAAACTGTAGCGTTCCTGGAGAGAGTGTGTGAGAGAGATTGGGAACAGGCAGTATGTTCACAAAAGCCCAGAGGAGGAAAACCATGGAATTGTTTGTTCTTGTTGTACCAATGAGTCATTCATTGTGAGCTGAGCGGGAGAAATTCATTTTGAGGAGGGATTTGCATTGGGTTTAAAGTTCACAGCTGTGTACCACCAGCTAAGAATTTGCAACAGGCCACCGCCCTGAGCTGTGTGGGCTGAGAGAGGGGCAGGTTGCACATGGAGGTGGTAGAAGACTGCGCTTGCGATAGTGAAGGGAGGAGCTTCTCCTGGTTCTCGGCATCACCCACATCATTCCAGGGCAGGACCTGACTTACCTGGTGCTTATATGAATAAGGTAAAAGGTAAAGGACCCCTGGACAGTTAAGTCCAGTCAACGGCAACTATGGGGTTGTGGCGCTCATCTTGCTTTCAGGCCGAGGGAGCTGGCGTTTGTCCACAGACAGCTTTCTGGGTCATGTGGCCAGCATGACTAAACTGCTACTGGCGCACAGAGGACCATGACGGAAAGCAGAGTGCACAGAAACACTGTTTATTTTCCTGCCGCGGCAGTACCTATTTATCTACTTGCACTGGTGTGCTTTCAAACTGCTAGGTTGGCAGGAGCTGGAAAAGAGCAACGGGAGCTCACCCCGTCGTGGGGATTCAAACCGCTGACCTTCTGATCAGCAAGCCCAAGAGTCTCAGTGGTTTAGACCACAGCGCCACCTGTGTCCCTGGGCCACAAGGGTACTTTGACATGGAACCTGTGGGCTGCATAATGCTGTGTCAGGTGTGGGGAGAGTGAGGCCTCATGCTGGGAGAGCACCAACTAGGCTTTTAGAAGGCAGAGGAAGGACTCTAGGAACCCTCACACCTCCTTCCCACCCCTCCTATCACCTTACCCAGTTTTGGGAAGACAATGCAAGGGCTGGCTGGGTGGTCAAATGTGACTGAGGGCCGCCCAAATATACTGCCCTCTTTATTAGTCTGTGGGTGTCAGCCCTATCTGCTGGGCATAGTATGGCCGCCTTAGCCTGCATTTTAATCAGCTTTTTACACTGAATTGCTCTTTGAATGTGCACAGCCCTTAAGTATTTCTATATGGCAGGTTAAAAATATAATTCAGGAAACTAAGTCTCACAGCAGCATGGCTTCCTCCACCAGGGAGAGTTCTCCAAGGAGCAAACCCATATAGATGAGTAGAATGAGGTTATTCCTTATACACATTCCCTGAACTTTAGTCTGGCCAAGGCAATCAGCTGCAAAAGTCATTATGACACTTGGTACGGTTGCCTACGTCGAAGCGCAAAAATAAATTCTCTCCCTGAGGTGCCTCCTTCACTACCCGGCACAGACAGCACAATGGTCACCTTTGACAGGAAAATGACTTTGTTACTCAAATGGTGCTTCGGTTTTCCACCTCATGGTGCCAAACAGAACTTAATTTAGCACAGAAAGCTTAGATGGGCCACTGAAAAACCACTGCTGCGGTCCAGGTTATTTATAGCCTCCTCTCCTCCTAACCCAGCCATAACCCCCAGACTTTCCCCTGCCGTTCCCCTCTCCCACTTTGCCTCCTTCCGTCAGCTGCAGCAGCTTCCAAGGTGCAGGCTGCGCACAGGCTGAGAGGACTGGTTGGATCCTTGCTTCCTTCCAAGGACAGTCGTTGGTGGTGGCTGTGTCTCCGGTTGTTTTCATCCCCCGAAGGCTCCCTCAGAGATGTTTTTTATTCTGCCTTCATGATGATTTGTGTTCATGAAGATACTGAGGTGTTTATTTGTGGTCCTGCTCAGGGCTGTCTTAAGCATATGTGGCACTGGGGTGCAAAGATCCGTCAGGCACCCCCACCTGGTTGCCCAGGCACAGGCACACAGGAGGGCAGAGTTGCCCTCCCGCCTCAGCGTCTCGCTGGCTCAGTCGCCCCTGAACTCATGGCGCAGAGCTGCCTGCAGCAGAAGAGCCCGCCGCAGCGCTCCAGCTGACGGGCAGGCTCTTCCCCAGACTCAACTCTCAGGCCCCAGACTCTCGGCCTGGCGTCCCTGAGAGCCCGGCGCCCAGGTACCCCACACCCCTAGCACCTATGAGAGCCAGTGTGGTGTAGTGGTTAAGAGCGACAGACTCGTAATCTGGGGAACCGGGTTTGCATCTCCGCTCCTCCACATGCAGCTGCTGGGTGACCTTGGGCCAGTCACACTTCTCTGAAGTCTCTCAGCCTCACTCACCTCACAGAGTGTTTGTTGTGGGGGAGGAAGGGAAAGGAGAATGTTAGCCGCTTTGAGACTTCTTTGGGTAGTGATAAAGCGGGATATCAAATTCAAACTCTTCTTCTTCTTCTTCTTCTTCTTCTTCTTCTTCTTCTTCTTCTTCTTCTTCTTCTGGGTAAGATGGCCCTGGTCCTGCTTTCAATACTGTTTGCATCCTGATTGTCGCCTTCCAAAGTAACTGCTCTATTCTGAACTTAAAAATGGACAGCGTAATGCTGCTGGTCAACAAAAGAGGTTTAAAGGTTCTCTCAAGGCAAATCTTTAAAAATGTAGTATAAACACTGACAATTGGGAAGCACTGGCCTGTGAGCGCTCCAATTGGAGAACAGCCTTTACTTTGAAGATGCTCAAACTCAGGACAAAAGGGAGAAAGGCATGTTTGACAAAAGAGGAAGGCATGTTTGACAAACCCTCACCGTGATCAACTCCCTCCCGGAAACCTATGTCCCCACTGTGGAAGGACGTGTGGATTCAGAACTGGCCTCCACAGTCACTAATGGACTCACTGTTAAGATCGTGTTCATGGAAGACAATCTTACTCGGCTACAGCGATCGCCAAAGAAGAAAGAAGAAGAAGATACTTCATGTGTTCATGAAGATACTGTTTATTTGTTGTCCTGCTTTCAATACTGTTTTCATCTGCAAAGGTTTCAAGGCAGACATGATGCTTCCTTTCCCATATCTTCCTGATGAAATCCTGTAACATTTCATACCAGAAATGTTGCACTTTATTTTTTGTACCAATAGAGTTGCCCTGGCTATAAGGGTGCCCCTCCAGTGTGGTGTAGTGGTTAAGAGTGGTAGACTCGTAATCTGGTGAGCCGGGTTCGCGTCTCCGCTCCTCCACATGCAGCTGCTGGGTGACCTTGGGCCAGTCACACTTCTCTGAAGTCTCTCAGCCCCACTCATCTCACAGAGTGTTTGTTGTGGGGGAGGAGGAAGGGAAAGGAGATTGTTAGCCACTTTGAGACTCCTTCAGGTAGTGATAAAGCGGGATATCAAATCCAAACTCCTCCTCCTCCTCCAGATGGCAATAATACAATAACATCGGGGAGGCAGGGCACAAATGGAATTATGCGTAGTAGAAATTTCTAGTAGAAATACACCACTAATGCACTACAATCGTGGCAATGACAAGTTGCAAAATACCCCTGGGAGGGGAGGGGGAGTCTGGAGCGGCTGGGAGGCGAAGAAGGCTGAGCTCTCTCATTCTTCGTGCACTCCAGCCATTCATATTTATCAGGTGCAGCCCTGATTTTCTGGTACTCATCACTGTTAAATCTAAAGTGGGGATGAAATTATCCACCCAGTTCCCCCAAAATATTAACTCCCCTGCACAGATTGTGGGGCGGTTAATCTGCTGCTTTACTGCAGAGAGAATAAATTTATCTGAAATGTTTGGGAGAGCGATGCTGGATCTTGTCAGGAAGTGCAGCTGGAAGGAGAAAGTATTTTAACACTTCCCACCAGCTACACTTTCTGGAATCCCTTCAGAGTCACACGATGTGAAGCAATGCAGCTCCAGAGAGAATCCAAGAAGTTTGCCTCGTGGTGGCTTGTGGAGAAGGCCTTGCAGCACTGTAAGTAGCGTGGAGGCTTTTTAAAGTTAACAACAACAACAACAACAACAACAACAACAACGGCCAAACACCTGGAAATTTCTTGGCTGCGTCATAAAGTTAAGCAAAGTACCGTATGTGAACAACCCCCTCCCAAACATTTCAGGAAAAAAAATATTTTCTTCCCCCAGTGATCTTTCACAAGGTTTTGGGTTCACCCAACAAATGGTTTGGGGAGGGGACAAAAGGTTTGGCACAATTCTAGTTAAATAATTAAAAATCTTATAGACTGCCCATATATAAAAATTTAGATCTAGATCTTCGCTCTAGATCTTATGTGACCTGTGGACCACTATGGAATCCACCATGGTCATGAATTTCAGTTACCATCGTATTTCATGAATCTGTCTGCACCTAACTATCACTTATTATTCACCAAAGCCAGGCTAAATGTATTTCCATCAGAAGTACTAAATGGCTCTGCACTAAAATAGGCTCTGCTTATGCTCTCACGGTGTCCACACTATGGAGCATATCCTGCTACACTGTGAGCAGTTCAAACAAGCTAGGGATCAATTTATTAAACCCCTCTTGGTAAACTTAACTGGAAAATCCAAAACCCTCTACCTTAAGTATCTCCTTGGATATATGTCAGATGATACTACCCTGGCTGTGGCTAAGTTCCTCTCAGAAGTACCGTAATAAGAAATATAAACCCACATGCTCTGGATAAGACATAGTGACTGTCTTGGAATCCTTTCCCTGTATTCCTGTTTTATTTTGCTTTTGAAAGTGCTTTGTGGGTCTTTGGACCGAAATAAAGATTTTATGTATAAAACTTCCAGGGTGGTTCAAAGGTACAACAAGAAGATCATTAAAAAGAACAAAAAACACCAAACAATAAAAGAGCAGAATTAAAACAGCAATAAAATAATGAGACTTCAAAAAGACAATGTCTCAGATGTTAAAAGCCTGGGAAATTTAAAAGTCGATGTTTGGCTCTGAAAAGAGTACGCCTCCTTAAGGAGAGAGTCCTCTAACCAGGACACCACAACAGAGGAGGCCACCAGAAGGCCTCCAAGGATAATCTGAGTCAGGGGTCCCAACTTGAATAAAATAGGGGAGGCAGGCAAGCCCCAGCCCACACAATAGATCACAAGACATGTCGCACACCCACCATTTGAATGGCAATGCCAACACTGGGGGATCAGGCCCCCTCAAATATTCTATTGAGGGGCCCAAAGGGACCTCGGAGTGGCCATTCTCTCCATTTTGTGGATATCTGGCTAATGCAACAACTTAACAAGCACAAATGAAACCTGAGCAATTTCCCTCACTTTTTTTTTTTTTAATTGGGAGTGATTCGCCCACCATTTCTTTCCCCACTCATCCCCATTGTCCTTTGTTTTTCTCTCATCTACCCACAACCATTCCCCCGCTTCTGTTGCGCCTCAAAGTCTTGGCTGCAGCCTGCAAGTGGAGAAAGGTGTTTTCAAACACAGGGCCAAGTAACGTAGAGGGGAGGCGGCCGCAGATGGAAGAACCCATTTCCTGAAAGCAAAGTATTCCTGTTTTTGCCTTGGGGGAACAAAAAAGGCGCCATCTTTTCTCTGCGAAAGGAGGGAGAGGGAAAGTGTGACAGGGAGGGCCGGAGCAAGGGAGTGCCAAAGGTTCTTTGGCAGGTTTTCTGGAACATTCCTGAGGCATTTGACACCTGCCTTTCACTCAGCCCTCCCAACACTTTTCTACTTCCTGTCTCAAGCAGACGAGAAGCAAGCACACGCTCCCTTGCCATGCCTGGATTGTGTCGGTGCTGTGTCTGTGTAGGGCAGTGGTTTTCAACCCGTGTGCTATGGCACCTTGGGGTGCCTTGAATGATGGTCAGAGGTACCGTGGGCAACGCTGGCCTCTGTCCCTCTTTCCTTCCTCTTCTGATGCCCTCTCATGACTCTTCCTCCCAAAGGCTTCCACAGCTGTTTGTTGCAGCAGCCCTGGCTACAAGCTCCCCAGGCGAATGGTGCCTCTGGGGCTGGCCAGAGGGTGCTGATTGCCAGGAGCTGAGGAAGCCTCGGAGTAAGCAAGCAAGCGGGCGAGGGAGCCCAGCCAGCCAGTCCACCAGCCCTTGCTGTTGGGAATGGACAGACAAGTCCCAGGTGTTAGGATATAGTTCCATTCCACCTTTAGAACAGATGTGTGGATTGTTGTATGTCACATGTCTGTTTACTTCCAGCACAGTCTGCTGGGAACTTCTGTTGTATATTGCTTTTGCTATACTGCTGTTTGCTTGGACACGAAGGGAAGCAGACATGTTTTTCCTTTGTTCCTGATGCTGAATAAAGGTAAAGGGTAAAGGGACCCCTGACCATTAGGTCCAGTCGTGACCGACTCTGGGGTTGCGGTGCTCATCTCGCTTTATTGGCCGAGGGAGCTGGCGTACAGCTTCCGGCTCATGTGGCCATCATGACTAAGCCGCTTTGGTGAACCAGAGCAGCGCACGGAAACGCCGTTTACCTTCCAGCCAGAGCGGTACCTATTTATGTACTTGCACTTTGACGTGCTTTCGAACTGCTAGGTTGGCAGGAGCAGGGATCAAGCAACGGGAGCTCACCCCATCACAGGGATTCAAACCGCCAACCTTCTGATCAGCAAGTCCTAGGCTCTGTGGTTTAACCCACAGCGCCACCTGCTGAATAAACACCTGTAAATATGCTTACATATGCCTCTGTCCGCCACGTCCGTTGTGAAAAGTTATCCACTCTGCTGATTAGAGCATGCTCAGTCTCTGAAGGCTTCTGAGACTTGAGTCGCTGATAGATGCTGTTCTGAGAACCGGAGTTTGCCCGGCTGCCGGCCGGTGGCTGGAGCCAGCTGGGGGCCTGCCAAATGCCCCCGTCTCCCCGGACACATCCCAACACCAGGCCCCTGTGGGGCAGTGTGAGGAGACACCTCTCTTTGGGGCAGGGGGCGCAGCTCAGGGACCATGGGTGGCAGTAGCGGCTGCCCTGAGGACTCCCAAGGAATGGGGAGAGAAGAGGAGGCTGAGGGATCCCTCCACAAGGGAGGGTGTTTGAAAAAGGGTGAGAGGCAAGGGGTGACATAACTGGGCTCCTGAGACCCACAGGGGTGCCGCAGAAAGAATGTAGTTGGTCAAGGGAGCTATGGACTCAAAACGGTTGAAAACCTCAGGTTTGGGTGAAAGGCTCCAGGCTTGGTCCTGTAAGCAGCAAGCGTTCTTGGGAGTGACTTTTCTCATGCTCCCCCATAGTGGGAAGTCTCTATTCCTTCTTGGCTTGTTCACAGAGGGGACACTCACAGGCATACCTTCCAATATTTCTGCAGTGAAAATAGGGACATCCTATTCCATAATGATAATTTTACTATTTATATCCCCCACACATCATACTGGTTTGCCCCAGCCACCTGGGCACCTTCCAACATTTATAAGAACACAAGAAAACATTAAACATTAAAAAAAAACCCTTCCCTATACAGGACTGCCTTCAGACGGCTCAGGGGTCAGATAACTCCATACCATCCAACATTTCTCCAATGAAAAGAGGGACAGCCTAAGGAAAAGTGAGACATTCCAGGATCAAATCAGAAACTGGGGTGGCTTCTCTAAATCAGGGACGTCCCTGGAAAATAGGGACACATGGAGGGTTTGCTAACAGGTGACAGTGGCCCCTTTCCCAAAATTCTCTTGCAAAGGGCATAGACCACCTTCATTGGCTGTGCCCTCTGCCTGAGAAGGCCCTTAATTGGTGGCAGAGCACAATAACAGATGACATACTAGGTCAACGCAATGGATCAACTAGCTTAGCATCCCATAAGGCAGCCTTTCTGAACCTGGGAGCCTCCATATATTTTGGACTACAACTCCCATCAGCCTCAGCCAGGATGACCAATGGCCAGGGATTTTGGGAGTTGTAGGTCCGACAACATCTGGAGGCCACCAGTTGGGGGAGGCTGCCGTAAGGCAATTTAGGCTAGGTAAATAAATCCAATAAATAAAATAAAAATTCTCAGAAAATCATTTCTTGCACTGCTTCAAGCAACTTCCCCAAGAGAGCATGATGCAAGATTCATGCTCTTCTTATTAGTTGTTGGCTAGAATCTGGCACTCAAAGCTCAGGAGTATAGCCCCTTTGTGCTTTTGCTCTATAGGATTCTTATTAGTTAGAGCACATCTCCCTGCTTTGCTCAATGTGACATAAGTTATGCATTGTAGGTACCGCACAAATAAATGCCTTCTGCTGCCACTCTTTTGGTGCTCTTCATAACTTCTTCCCTGGATGCTCAGTGGACCTTCCTCATGGGTCTTATTTTCTCACTGCCTCTGCTGACAGCTTCAATTGCTGCTTCTTTGAGGGCCTCCAGAGCGGCTTCTCTGGGCCTTGGCACCTAAGTTGAAAGTTCTGAAGGCTGGAAAGGGCCGGCTGCAAAGTCAAGAGCAAGGGCTCTGGCAGATGGCTAGAGCCAGGCTGATCTCCTAAGTAAATACAGAGGACTGGATTATTTTGTCAAATGTCGAGAAATAACCCAGTAAATTTGAATCAACTTGCAGCAGTGTACTAATTTTGAAATGGACCTAGCTCAGATCCAACAGTTATCTGGACTTATCTTACTATTTCCAGGTCCGAGTTCAACTATATTCAGTTTTGTCAATGTGGATTGCATGTGGAACTATACCTTTTATTTGTTTCAGGGGGGGAAATGTGTTGTTTGTTTTCCAATCTGTAGATCAAAACTTCTTACCTATCAGTTTGAGCCAATGTAAATGTGTAAGCTTCTCTGCAGCTGCAATGAATTCCTTCTTTGATCACTACTCTGTTCTGAGTTTTTTTTAGGTCTGGATTTCCTTTTCATCAAAATTAATGCCCAAGGCAATGTACCTTGGGAAAAGGAAGAGGCAAATGGAATAAATGATTACATTTTTAAAAAACAAAACAGAAGAGTCTGCAGATAAGTGTGAGTATTAAAACTTGTGCTGCTTGTTGCTAATCAAGTTGTGGACAATATCCTTTCTACGTGGCACCCACAATGAACAATCTTTTATTAGGTTTTCTCCAGCACAAAAGAGAGCACATCCAGGGCTGGGAGCAGAAGTGCAACACAGAAGGAAGACATGTGGACCCTATGCAACCTTTTTGAAAAGAAAAAGAAAAAGAAAGAAGAAATGTCCTTAGGGAATGCATGGAAATTGTTGCTCAGCTTCCAGTCTCCACAACGTGACCCCAGCTTCAAGCTGAATTCAAGCTGAACAGCAGGAGCAGAAGCTCAGAAGCAAATGTAAAAGTAGCAATCACATATTAGAATCAGAGAAAGTAGTTGTAGGAACCTATGCGTTTCATGATTTGGTGCACAGAGGGAAGTGGTTATTAGACATACCAACAGAAACTGGATTAGAGAAGGAAATGAATTCAGAGTGGAGATACTGTACTACGTGGAGAGGGAATTCTTTGTGCTCCTTCCTTCAGGGGTCCACTGTGGACTGTGTTGTACTTCTGTTTCAGCATGAGAGTGATTCCCTAGCAATCTTCCTTAGGACTTAAAACATCAGATATACCAGACCCTCCAAGTGTCCCTATTTTCCAGGGACGTCCTTGATTTAGAGAAGCCGTCCCAGTTTCTGATTTGATCCCGGAATGTCCCACTTTTCCTTAGGACACCCCTATTTTCACTGGAGAAATGTTGGAGGGAACAGAGTTATCCAACCCCCAAACCATCTGAAGGCAATCCTGTATAGGGAAGGTTTTTTTTTTTTAATGTTTAATGTTTTTATATATGTTGGAAGCTGCCCAGAGTGGCTGGGCAACCCAGTAAGATGTGTGTAGTATAAATAATTATCATTATGGAATGGGACGTTCCTATTTTCATTGGACAAATGTTGGAAGGTATGATATACAGCTTGTGATAGGAATTTTGAGGTCTTAGATATATGGTAATGTTCATAACCGCACGTACATAGATCAGCACAGGAAGACCGACCTGAAGCCATTTTGATTCCTAAACTAAGCAAATGTTTTCTCTGCAAGGTCAAAGTGGGAAAGCCTCCCCATTGTCTTTTCCTTCACAAATCCTGTCTTAAGGGTATGTCTGTGTTTGAATAGGGTGTGAGCCTGTGACATGGCCCAGGAACTAAGTATTTATCACTTCAAAAGACTGGCCAGGCTCCCCAGGCAATCCAATCAAGTAACCTGCCAGACAGGAGATAAACAACGACAGGAGAAAAACAACATTCAAATTTCTGTTTAGACCGCCTTTTCTGTGATGTAGGTATGATGTATTGAGGGAGGTGGTCCTGGGCTACACCCCTTCTGTGATGTATGTATGATGTTTCTGGGGGTGGTCTGGAGTTTGAGGGTGGGCAATTCTAAAAGTCTACATAAGGGCAGGCACACCTTTGTTCTCCACCTATCTCCGGCGTGTGGGGGAGCACCCTGTTGCAACAGATCAATAATGATCAAGCTTAGTAGCTGCTTTGCTTCTCAATATTCTCTGGTTGGCCTCTGTTATTGTCTCCTACCAATAGGGAACCTCTCCTACCAATAAGGAACCTTACATAGGGAACCTATGTAAGGACACTATACGGGCTCTTGGAAAAGGGCAATTTTTTATGGGCTCTTGGGAAAAGGGCAATTTTTTGTTTACAACAGGCTGATCCCAGATTACCTTGATGGGGGAACGAGGACAGGGAAGGCCCTTGTCATTCCTCTGGAGCTCAAACCAAGCCAAGTATGAAAAGGCATCACGGCAATAGGAACTGCATGCTGCTAGCCTGTGTGAAAGAGGCTGTTTCAAGCAGAAGTGGCCTCCAGGGATTCCTGGTACTGCAAAGGCGTTGGCGTGTGTTGAGATCCCTTGCACCTCTGATCTTCGCAGGGCCGCCTCCTTTCTGCCACCTGCAAGGCTTGGTCCATCAGATATGATACCTCCCTTGTGACTCACCCTCAAAGGGAGTTTCCTGCCCATCACCTCCCCCAGCCCTTGCAGCTAAGGCTGGGCCTTTTTCCCAGCCATTCAAGGAATCCAATTACACAGGGGGAACTAGGCGCCAAGAAGGCAGCCGAGTGACGCCAAAGGTGAGGACAACCTGTGCCACCAGGCATACGGACAGGGTCCGGGCAGCGTAGCTAAAAGGCCACAGATGGCAAGTTTTTCTGTCTGCCTCTTGCAGTGTGCCAGTCTCACAATGTCTCATGGAGCTTGTTTCCCTGTTTTGCAAAATAAAGTCCGTGTTTCGCATGCTTCTTCTCTAAGCCGATAGGTTGCACAGTGGGACAACACAAATGTATTTGTTTGCTTCCTGAAGAGGCTGCGCTACAAGATCTGAGAGGCGTGACCCGGGCTCTCTTGCTTACAGTGTCTCTGTAGATTCTGGCTGGGGCACAACCCTCAGGGCCCCTGTAGTCACGATACATTAAGGACTGGTGTGTTATTACAACTCCAAAGACTGCTTCCCCTCCCACAGCCCCTCCCTGCAGAGTGGCAGAGGCATCTTTGTAAGAGTAAACTCACATCTAGCAACCTGTCGAGGAGAAAGTGTCAGAGGGAAAGCAGAGACAGAAAGAAGGTTAGGGCTGCCATACGCCTGCAATTTCCTGGACATATCTGGGATTCGTCCTTCGGAAATAGCGCTCTGGCAGAATCTCTGATAATCATTAGATATGTCTGTAAACACCCATATGTACAGCAACCCATGTTGGAAGTGTTGATTTTTTGGCGAATTTCTTTAAAAATAGCTCAAAAACGTCTTCTTTTTGAAATTTTGCAAAAGAAAAAGCTCTATGTTATCACACCAAATCACCTCTTCTCATGCTGTGTTTCCCTGGAAGAAGCAGCCACCAGAACAGTAATACACATGTTTGCGTGCAATTTAGCCACCAGATTATACTCAGATTGGGCACACTTTCGGATTGCACTCTGCACTTAAAACACTTGGGGACAGGTCCATCGTGCAAATGCGCACACCATGTGCACATGCTAATTTATATGTGCAGATGCATCTGGGAAATTATGATGGTGGCTGACCTCTTAGCAGCAATGCACTTCACAGTGTGCACCGCTAAACACAAAGTTAGGGAGTTTAGGGATCTCTGATGGAGAACCATCCAGTTGTTGGATTCAGACGGCCATCTGACTGGTTGCCTCACCATTAGATTTCCCAGTCTTTCGTGGGAGCGTGGGTGGAGGAAGGAGCCATGGCTATTAAGCTGGTATAAAACCGTGCTTAGTGTAGATATGCCCTTAGGCAAAAATGCTGAGAAAATGTATCACTCTGTCTTCGTCAGCAGCTGCGGCAGCAACCTGAGCAAACAGGGTGGTTGATTCAAACCATTGTTTGAGAGCAGAGACTTTGCCTTGCCTGAGCATCCTTAATTCTTCCCATCGACAGCTATTGCCCTTAGGTGATCTCACAGGCAGACATTAAGATACTGAAAGCGTCATACACCCAAGTCTATCATGTGATTGAATTTAGTTTTACCATCTCACATGGCTGTCTTGAAACCAATCGCCGGAGCCCATTGCAATACAGTGACACCTCGGGTGTCAAAGCTAATCCATTCCGGAAGGCTGTTCGACTTCCGAAATGTTTGACAACCAAGATGCAAAGGGCGGCCAGCAAAGTCAATGGAGAAAAAAGAAAACATAGCAGATGCCATTCGACTTCCAAGGTGCGTTCCAAAACTGAAGCAGTTCCGGGTTTTTGGTGTTCGGGTTCCGAAACATTCGGCTTTCGAGACGCTCGAACACCGAGGTACCACTGTACTCCTAAGGTGTTTGGGGTGGCAGCAAGAGGAAATGGGAGACATTTTGCTCTATTGTTTTTTTCTCCGCTGAGCAGCAGGGGGAGCAACAGGGGAAGAGAATGAACAGGGAAGATCATACGACACCACCATCTGAATCCTGAACCAGGCAGCAGGAGAAACCGATTAATGAATAAATATGTGAGCCCTGCACAGTGCAGTCACTTCCTCTCCCAGCTGTGATGCTCTCATCCTCCAAAGGGTCCCTGACATCCAGAGACAACCCTCCGTCTCTTGATGCCTGGAGGCAGAGAAATTTCAAATGGAGAGCTTTCTTTCTCTTGCAGAGCTTCCAGGCTACCTGCTTATTGAGCACACGTCTTAATTCGTTTGCAGGGGAATTCGATGGTGCTGGCTGTTTAATGAACATTCATTTTGATTTGTTTACAGGGGGGTTAGATGACCTTGCAAGTGTCATCCCACTCTTTCCAGTGCATTTCCCCACCACTTTCCTTATTGCAAGAATTCGGATCTTCATAGGAAGTAGTTTTGTTGCCAGTGCTTTAAATTTATCCCTGTGCTTAGGGATGGGGAAACGTTTCAATTTTGGTTTATCTCACTTTCTAATTTTTCCAGTCTTAAGTTCAGCTCTCTACATTTCCACATCTGTGTGTGAAAATGTTTTTGTCCTCATGAAAATTCACCAGCATTTTAGTGCAAATTTCTCCTAATATACACGTTTGTGTATGCAATTTTACCTACTATACACATTTCTGTAAAGCACTTCTCCCCAATACAATGGGGAGAAAATAAATAGTTGATTGGTAACTAACAGAAAGGCTAAAATAGTGGGTGAAAAGGGTTCTGCTTGTGTCTCCTAGCATACTTTGCATTTAATACCCCTAGGTAAAGGTAAAGGTACCCCTGCCCGTACGGGTCAGTCTTGACATACTCTAGGATTGTGCGCCCATCTCACTCAAGAGGCCGGGGGCCAGCGCTGTCCGGAGACACTTCCAGGTCACGTGGCCAGCGTGACATCGCTGCTCTGGCGAGCCAGAGCCGCACACGGAAACGCCGTTTACCTTCCCGCTAGTAAGCGGTCCCTATTTATCTACTTGCACCCGGGAGTGCTTTCGAACTGCTAGGTTGGCAGGCGCTGGGACTGAACAACGGGAGCGCACCCCGCCGTGGGGATTCGAACGGCCGACCTTTCGATCGGCAAGCCCTAGGCGCTGAGGCTTTTACCCACAGCGCCACCCGCGTCCCATTTAATACCCCTGCCCTGTTTATAAAAATTCAGCAGACTCTGAGTTGCACCTGCTGCTGTCAGATCTGGTTTGAACCTGGAGTGCACAGTTAACAGGCGTACTTGAGTGGCACATGTGTTCACAAGCACTTATTGGCTGTATGGTCCCTTTACGTTTTGGGCGCTTCCAGACTGTTGCTCATTTTGGGTGGGATTCAGTCACATAACCAGAAAATTCAGCTTACACAACTATAGCTGATTGGGAGGTCTTGCACAACGAACACACTTCCTCAAATTTCAGACTTTCTGCAATAAGTAAAGTAACAGGGAAATGCACCAAAAAATGTGGGATAATGCTTGCTTTGGTTGGCACAATGTCATCTAATCTCCCTTCAGACAACTCAGAATGAATGATAATCCCAAAGCCAATGCCATCTAATCTTCCTGAAAGCATATCAGGCTCAATGAACAGGTTGTCTGGAAGCACTACTGTATATGCTGGATGATGTGCATTTTAACTATCTCAAGTGTAGGCCTAAAAATATAGAATGTGAAGTGGCCTCGAAGTGCCATTCCGGATTACCAAATAGGCAGAGGAGGCACTGACCTTTGGGCCCCATGCCTTTTAGGGACTCGGCAACGGATCAAAATAATATTGAAGATTGTTGAAAGAAAATCACAATCAACCTTTCTTGGTTCAATGTTATCCCACTAGATCATGTGCACAAGGGCCCCCCTGAGATTTCGACTGCCTAGGGGCCTCCACTGGGCTTAACCCAGCACTGATCAGGATGTTTTTCTCATTCTCTTGAGTTGTTCTGAGTCACGATGCAGGGCACTGTTGTCATTCCAGATCAGTTAACATGGCTTGGAAGGATGTGATCTTGTGGAGCGTGTGCAGGTGTCGGGTGAACAAGGTGTGGCGAGGTTATGCTCGTTGTGATCTCCGGTGCTCTCCTTCCTTGGAAATCTCTGTGGCCAAGAAGAACTGGGAAGCCAAGAACCCATGACGAGGCAGGACTGGCCCCAGAGGAGGTGACCTAGAGCAGGCTGCATCAAAGAGCCTTTGTGTGCGCTGAGACTGAGCGGGAATACTGTCACCACGGCCCCACCCTGCCGGTGACTCACTTGCACATTGCTGGGGCCTGACTCACCACCAGGCGGGCTTCCCTCCCCCCCCCCACACCATGCCTTCCCATTGGGGACCCAGTGCCAGCAGCAGCCCATGCAGCTGAACTGGGGGTCCTAGAAGGGCAGGTGGTTCACACACCGGATACAGTTAGAGAACTCTTGATCAGGGATAAAATACGCTTCGGTCTGGGATAGACAGACAAGCTTCAGGGAAGCCACACAACACACTCCTGTGCACATGACAACAGGAACACTCAACACTCCTGGGATGGCAAGATGTGTGCAAGAGACAGAGAGGCATGAAGCTTGGCTGTGCTTGCTGCTTGCATGCCAGGTTCAGTCTAGCTCTACAAAGGCCGTTTTGCCCCCTCCTGACTCAGCTGCCGCCCAGGGCCTCTCCAGGGTGTGAATCACCACGCTGCATCCCGTGGCTCCCATCAGCTGCTTCGCTCATACAGGGGGCCCCTTCTCGTTTACCTCCATTCACCACTTGCATTCAGTTCTCCCTACGGCAGTGGGATACCCCAGGAAACCCCAGTCTTCATTTAGGCCCGGAAAGACATGGCAGGGAACTCTGTACAGGCCCAACACAAACGGGACGCTTCGTATCCCAAATATTTTTCAAACAAAGGACAAGCCTGGAAGCAATAACAGGCTTCCGCAGGAAGCTGATGAATTGGACAAAAGGGACTTGTGAGTCAGAAAGAGCCTTGAAGCTAGACTGGACAGCTTCGTTGCTCCGTACAGGGCATAATGGTTAGGAAAAAATATGTTTCTTGTAACATGTAGCTCCCACTGCTCCATGTGGCCTGGAAGTAGTCAGCATAGGCTTCTGGCCCCATCTCCGTCTCTGGATGCCCAGGTGACTGCTCTGAACTTAGGCTGGGGTACCAGATAAGTCTCCTCCTGGAGGATGTCAATCAGGCTATGGTAAAGCATGCCTTACGATGCCATGGGCTTTATGTTGCAAAATATTTCTGTGTTGTTGAGAATAGTGGGATATCAAGAGGGGTAGCCATGCTGCTGCAAAAGCAAAAATAAATAAATTCATGGAGCACCTTAAAGTTTTTGTTGGGTTAGAGAGCCCCTTTTGCCTGAAAGGATAAGTGTAGAAAGAATGAGGATGTGGCAATCAGGTCGCATCAAATTCCACTCCAGATAGGCTGAAAATAAGTTGTGCCACTGCAAGTAAGGACACATGGCTCCTTGGTTAATAGATGAGGGGCATAATTTGGACAGGCCAAACCTGAGGCTGACTCCAGTGTAGTCTGTCTTCCACACACGTGGAAAAAACCACATGCAAAATCCATGCACATTTTCCAGTAAAGTTCCATATGAGAGGAAAGAATTGCAGACCCTCCAAGTGTCCCTATTTTCCAGGGACGTCACTGATTTAGAGAAGCCGTCCCAGTTTCTGATTTGATCCAGGAATGTCCCACTTTTCCTTAGGACGCCCCTATTTTCACTGGAGAAATGATGGAGGGTGTGGCATTATCCGACCCCCGAGTTGCCTGAAGGCAATCCTGTACAGTGGTACCTCGGGTTACATATGCTTCAGGTTACATACGCTTCAGGTTACAGACTCCGCTAACCCAGAAATAGTGCTTCAGGTTAAGAACTTTGCTTCAGGATGAGAACAGAAATCGTGCTCCAGCGGCGCGGCGGCAGTAGGAGGCCCCATTAGCTAAAGTGGTGCTTCAGGTTAAGAACAGTTTCAGGTTAAGTATGGACCTCTGGAACGAATTAAGTACTTAACCCGAGGTACCACTGTATAGGGAAGTTTTAAAATGTTTAATGCTTTATTATGTTTTTATATACATTGGAAGGCGCCCAGAGTGGCTGGGGCAAACCAGTAAGATGTGTGGGAGTATAAATAGTAAAATTATCATTATGGAATGGGATGTCCCTATTTTCATCGGAGAAATGTAGGAGGGTATGGAATGGCTGAACAATCTAATCACACTCTCTGCAGAGACGCATCAGAAAGACCTGCCCTCAGTAGAGGGTGATTGGAAGGAGAGGCCAAACCACACAGAGATGTCTTGGACAGCCTCCTTTGTCTTGTGGCTCTTTGGGGCTGACATTTTGGTAATTACTGACCTAAGGAACTGCAGCCTGTATGATTCTCACTTGACGCTGGTTCAGCCTCTGGGCTGGCCTTTGTGCAGCTGCCTAGAACAGATTTCTATCTGTTCCGCTGCTGCAGAAATCTGTTCCGCTCTCGCCCTGTTGCCCCAAAGAATCCTAGGGGCTGTAGTGCAATTGTGTCAGGAATTGTGGTACGGCGAGGGGCAAACTATGGTTCTCACTGTTCTTTTGTGGGGGGAATGCATGTTAAACGAACACAGCCTCGGTCCTCAAGACCCGCTGGACCTCAGAGGGCCAGTCCTATGAAGTGCTAGCCAAACGCTGAGCCCCAGCTGATTTTTTTCAAATCGGGGTGGGAACCCAAAGCAGCACACTCTGAGAGCAGCAGGGGGAGGCCGGGCTTCTGGCTGGCGAGGCCTGTAGCTGGCTGCCAGCCAGGCGAGATGGTTCTGTTTCTTGTGACTCATGCCGCTGTGAGTCACCCACACACGGCAGCCCTTTTGAAGGATTAACAAACACTGTGTCACTGGGCAACAGAAAACAGAATGGAGAGCGAGAGCGAGAGGGAGATTCCCCGTACCCCACAGTGACAAAGCAAACAAACTCCCTACCCGCCCCACATCCCAGGCTCCCTGGATTCCAGGCTTTGCCGCAGCCACACGGGCTGATGGGACCGGAGGAGATGCTCCTCCTTGCTCCAGGAAGTCAACAGAGAATGACTGGGTGGAGGTGTTCCCTGTGTTCCTGGGTGTGTGTCTCATTCCGCTGCTCATTATTACCTAATTGACCACATATGGCTGCTTATATCTTAAGGAATTAGCTTAATCCCTTTAATAACGTACCGCACAAACTTTCTCCCCATTACGGCAGTCTATGTGAGCGTGGCGAAGCTTGTTCCATGAAGAGTGCTGAGCTGCAGAGAGGGAACGCAAGAATCCTGCCTCCCAGCGCATGCACCCATTATGTATTTATAAGAGAGGGAGAGAGAGAGCGGCTTGCAGATAAAAACGAAAATCACTAAAAACATACAGTAGAAGAAACAACCATTTAAAAAAACAATTAAAACATGGATAGAACTAAAACTATAGACCAGGGGTAGGCAGCCTAAGGCCTGGGGGCCGGATGCGGCCCAATCGCCTTTTCAATCCGGCCCGCAGACTGTCTGGGAATCAGTGTGTTTTTACATGAGTAGAATGTGTCCTTTTATTTAAAATGCATCTCTGGGTTACTTGTGGGGCATAGGAATTTGTTCACCCCCCCCATAAAAATATAGTCCAGTCCACCACATGGTTAAAGCACGTGATATCCCCCCCCCCCACAAAAAAAATCCCGGGAACTGTAGTTTACTCCTTATAGAGCTACAATTCCCAGCACCCTTAGCAAATTAAAATCTCCAGGATTCTTTGGGGAAAAGTCACAGGTGCTTCGAATGTTTGGTGTGTACAAGACCAATATGGCCAAACATGGATTATGCTCTGATTCTGCAGTTTCCCCCTTGTTGTTTTGTGGGTTGGGCCAAGCGATCAGCATATTTTCCTCCATGGTGCACCAGGACTAGACATGCTTAGCGAGTCAACGACCGGAGACAGCAGGCTTGGGGCACCATCAAGGGCAGCAGCAGGCAGATCAGAGCACAATCCACCGGGAAGTTTTCTTGTACAAGCCACTTTGAAATGGAGCCATTTTCCAGTCCAAAGGGGTGAGGCCTGAGAGACTTCAGAGTGCTGCTTTTTTCCAAATGTTTTGCATTTGAAAGTTGCAAGAAAGGAGATTCTGATTAAACTTCAGGAAGAGTTTTCTGACAGTGGATCGGACTCTCTTGGAGGTTACTACTACAGTGGTGCCTCACAAGACGAAATTAATTCGTTCTGCGAGTTTTTCGTTGTACGAGTTTTTTCGTCTTGTGAAGCACCACTGCATTTAAACACTGACAACGGCGGGGAGGGGCGGGGAGAAGCAGGACAGCTGCCGCAGCCGGTACCTCAGACTCACCCGTGCGTTGTGGCCACCGTGCAACGCGGCTGCTGGAGGGCGACGGAGCTCAGGAGCGCGACTCGGCGGAACCGCCACCATCCTCTTCACCTGAGGGAGAGAGGGAGAGAGAGGCGCTGGTGGCAACAGCTCTCTGAGGGGAGCGCGCGAGGGGGGTGGGCACCAACCGTCAGCGGGAAGGTGGGAGGGAGCCGGAGGAGTGGGGAAGCGAGTGTGCGTGCGTGCAGTGAGCGTCGCCATGACACGAGAGGCAGGGCCGTTTTGTCTAGCGAAGCAAGCCCTTAGGGAAATCCGTCTTGCGAAGCACCTCAGAAAACGAAAAACTCTTTCGTCTTCCGAGGCATTCGTCTTGCGTGGTACCACTGTACTACTACTACTACTAATAATAATTTATTTATACCCCGCCCACTCTGGGTGGCTTCCAACTGAATATTCAAAACAATACAGCATCAAACATTAAAAGCTTCCCTAAGCAGGGCCGCCTTCAGTTGTCTTTTAAAAGTAAAATAGTTGCTTATTTCCTTGACATCTGATGGGAGGGCGTTCCACAGGGCAGGTGCCACTACCAAGAAGGCCCTCTGCCTGGTTCCCTGTAACCTCACTTCTCACAATGAGGTACCGCCAGAAGGCCCTTGACGCTGGACCTCAGTGTCTGGGCTGGACGATGGGGGTGGAGAAACACCTTCAGGTATACAGGACTGAGGCTGTTTAGGGCTTTAAAGGTCAGCACTAACACTCTGAATTGTTCTCAGAAATGTACTGGGAGCCAATGAAGATCTTTCAGGACCGGTGTTATATGGTCTCGGCAGCCGCTCCCAGTCACCAGTCTAGCTGCCGCATTCTGGATTAAGTAGAGGTTGGATGGCTATCTGCCAAGGGTACTTGAGCTGAGATTCCTGCACTGCAGGGGGTTGGACTAGATGACCCTCGGGGTCCCTTCCAACTCTAAGATTCTATGATTCAATTATTTGTAGTCGCTTCCCAACATCTTTTGTATTTTAGTGTTCTGTTGGAAGCTGCCCAGAGTGGCTGGGGAAACCCAGCCAGATGTGTGGGGTATAAATACAGTGGTGCCTTGCAAGACGAAAAGAATCCGTTCCGCGAGTCTCTTCGTCTTGCGGTTTTTTTCGTCTTGCGAAGCAAGCCCATTAGCGGATTAGCGCTATTAGCGCTATTAGCGATTTAGCGACTATTAGCGGCTATTAAAGGCTTAAGGGATTAGCGGATTAGCTGCTAAAAGGCTATTAGCGGCTTAGATCAGCTGTTAAGTGGCTTAGCGATCAGCTGTTAAGCGGCTTAGCGATAAGCTGTTAAGCGGCTTAGGGGCTTGGGAAAAAGGGGGGGAGGGGGGGGAACCCCAAGAATCGCAAGACATTTTCGTCTTGCGAAGCAAGCCCATAGCAAATTCGTTTTGCGAAGCACCTCCAAAACGGAAAACCCTTTCGTCTAGCGGGTTTTCCGTCTTGCGAGGCATTCGTCTTGCGGGGCACCACTGTACTAAATAATAATAATAATAATAATAATAATAATAATAATAATAATGCCTTCTGCACCACCACCCTGGCCCAAGCCCACCTCACTAAGCAGCACCAAATGTCTGTCATACATGAGATCACCCAGAGGTCTGATCATGCAGCCACAGAATCATAGAACTGTAGAGTTGAAAGGGATGCTGAAGGTGATTTAGTCCAACCCCCTGCAATGCAGGGCTCTCAGCTCAGCATCCATGACTATATTGATGCAGCCTGGCCTGTTGGTGAGCCCTGATCCAAAAACCTTGACTTGAGAAAGAGAGAGAGAGAGAGAGAGAGAGAGAGAGAGAGAGAGAGAATGATAGAACGAGACGTCTCTGACCACTCCTAAAACCACACAAAAGGAAACACCACAAGAATGTCAACTCTTTTCATTTCGGCACAAACTAAAAGCCTACTTGCTCATCCGGGCATTCGCAGCATGTTAGATATGAGCTAGTCTGCTCTGGGTTTTGTTTTTTAAATACTTTCTGATTTTAAACTAGAGTGTCTTATGCTTTTAAACAGCAGCATTTTACCCACTGGCTTTGGTGTGTATGTAATGAGCTGTGATCTTATTTGTATTGCCTCCATTGTAATATTGGGACAGTATTTTATTCCAGCTTGAGACCTGAAGGGTGAGCTAGAAAGTTAGGCAACGAATGATTACTGCACGTCTGAAAGATGTGCGATCGCTTGGTAGAATGGCAGATGAAGCTGATGGACTACATGGAAATGGCGGAAATGACTGGCAGAATCCGAGACCAGGGAGAAGAGTTGATGGAAGAAGATTGGAAAAAATTTAAAGTATATTTACAGAAATATTGCAAAATTAATGAATGTTAGAAGAATACTGGAATGAAGCTATAGGGTTTTAGCAGAAATGTTATAAAGAATTAAGCAAAAACTGATTGTTAATGGGTTGAAGTGGAAAACTTAATGTTAGATTGTGTTAAGATAAACTATAGAACAAAAAAAATTGAGAAAGAGGGAAAGGATTTGCTGAATTAGCTAATTTGAACTAGAATACAAAAAAGGGAGTGTGAGGAAGTCGAGGAAATAAGTAAATGAAAGATAAAGATATGGAAACTGGATGTGTTTTTAAATGTTTTGGTTTTTTCTTCTTGTTGTTGTTTTGATGCATTGTTCTTTCTTCTTTTTTTCTTTTTTCCTTTTTCTTTTTGCTGTTAAATTTTTTACCGTTTCCTTTTTCTTGTACACTTTTTTTCTGTAACTATAAAACTTTTAATAAATATCTTTTAAAAAAAAGAAAGAAAGATGTGCGATCGTGCAGGTGCACACGGTGTTGAAGTATGGGCATAGCCAGGATTTGGGGGGGCAGGGCTTTTTGTTGGGGGGGGCAGAACCTATGTGATTGGTCAGTTAGTTAAGTATTTCTATTGTTTTACTTAATCGGGGGGGGGGGGAGCTGCCCCCTCTGCCACCCGATGCACTTGCCTCACCTTGCCTCGGGTGGGCCGGCCCTGCAAGGAGTCATGTGAACATACCCTTTGAGCCCCTTCCCAAATGTTCCACACACCTCAGGGGTCCCTACCCAACCAAACCTTTGGTCTATCAGGCAAGGTTTTTAGCTGGGGCGATTAGAATAAGATCCATTATTTGACTATTGATTCAAAACCCTAAAATGTATTTTATGCAATTGACTTTTTTATTACTATTCTTTGTATATCGTATTGTTATTTTATTGTGATGGCTGATGGCTGACGCCATAAAGATTCATTCATTCATTCATTCTACAGGGCACCTCCAGGTTAACGGTTTGGGTGTGTTGTTGTTGTTGTTGTTGTGTGTGTGTTGTTGTGTGTGTGTGTGCTGCCATTTGGATTTCCCACCCCGTGAGGCAAGATCTCTTGGGCCAGCGCTGAGACCAGAGAGAAGAGACGGTGGAAGAAGATTGGAACAAGTTTAAAGAATATTTGAAAAAATACGTTAATATTTAAATCTTAGAATAGCTTTGGAAATGGATATAGGCGGTAGAGTTAGAAGTAGAAGATAGGGTATTTTAAAATAGTATCACTTGTAAGGGATAAAATGTGAAGAGTTTTATGGCAAAAGTAAGTGAGATAAAAAAAATGGTTAAAAATTATGATATATGTAAACTGCTAAAGATGAGGTAAAATGAAAATCAGATAGGGGGGACCAGGGGGAGCTCACCTAACAATGTTTAGGGGGGGGGGAGATCTCTTGGGCCAGTGCTGGAGCTGCTGCATACTTCTAACAGCCTCAAGAAAACTGGCCCACGTGATGCCCCTTCCAGCCTGGCACTGCTCTTGGAATCCAGGAGGCCCAGGCAGGCCTATGTTTTCATCCCCACGTCACTCTCCCCATGGAAAGATCTGGCAACCGGTGCTAGTATTCCAGTAGCAAAGAGAGCAGGGCTCCCTTATGATGGATACCGTTCAAAAACAGGAAAAGCTGGCAATTCACAGCAGGCTGCGGTAGCATCAGAGAGCTGGTAATAGGAGCATCTGGGTTTTTATTTTTTATTTTTAGAAAGGCCTGCCAGTTCCAGGCAGAACACTGCATGCATTAAGGCCAGGAGGCCTCAAAGATCCTGGACCATCATACCCTCCAATATTCCCCAGATGAAAATAGGGATGCAGTCGTACCTTGGATCCCGAACGCCTTGCGAGACGAACGTTTTGGCTCCCAAACACCGCAAACCTGGAAGCGGGGGTTCTGGTTTGCGAACATTCTTTGGAACCCGAACGTCCAACGCGGCTTCCGATTGGCTGCAGGACCTTCCTGCAGCCAATCTGAAGCTGCGTTTTGGTTTCCGAACGTTTTGGAAGTCGAAAGGATTCCGTTTGACTTCTGAGGTACGACTGTATTTCGCACTCCGCTCCCAACCTACCCCCTTTGACCCCTCATTTTTTTGTCCCCTCCCCCAGAGCATTTTCTACCAATGGGTGGCATCATCAGGACACCAATGGGACACAGCATACAAGCCCTTCACCATACTGAGAAAACCCTGTAATTCCGATTTTACTTTATTCTTTGGTAGATTTACATGGGTGTCGCTATGGGTTAAACCAGAGAGCCTAGGACTTACCAATCAGAAGGTTGGCGGTTCGAATCCCCGTGACGGGGTGAGCTCCCGTTGCTCAGTCCCAGCTCCTGCCCACCTAGCAGTTCGAAAGCACATCAAAGTGCAAGTAAATAAATAGGTACCGCTCCGGTGGGAAGGTAAACGGCATTTCCGTGCGCTGCTCTGGTTCGCCAGAAGCGGCTTAGTCATGCTGGCCACATGACCCGGAAGCTGTATGCCGGCTCCCTCGGCCAATAAAGCAAGATGAGCACCCCAACCCCAGAGTCAGTCACGACTGGACCTAATGGTCAGGGGTCTCTTTATCTTTACCTAGATTTACAAAAAGAAAAACACACACCAATAAATAAATTTTAGAAAGGGGCAAGATTAGACTCCCCCCCAATCCTCCTCCTCCTCCTCCTCCTCATCATCATCATCAACACTCCTTGTGCTCCGCTCCCCCTTTCTTCCCTCCCCTGTCCTCTGCCTGCCCTTCAAAGCCAGCATGTCACACAGGGCTGGGCCTAGGCAGGGGCACCTCTCTATTCTTCCTCCTTGCCTTCTCTCCAGCAGGGGCTCCAAGTTGCCGAAGGGAAGATGCTGGCTGTAGCGGCCATGGAGAGGCCATGGGGAAGCAACAGGATGCTCCCTCGCCACCACCACTCGGGAAAATCTGGGCGTATGGCAACCCTGTCTTGCAAGTGTAGATGCTGGTGAATTTCCAGAAAACAAAAAGTTAAAAAGAAAGCTCAACAACTTTGGGGATTTCCTAAAGGAAGCTCAACAATTTTGATGGTTCCCTAAAAATCAGTAAACAATTTTTGAGGTGTTTTGAAATATGGCTGTTAAGTTGTGGGTGAACACAGCGATTCTTCAGACAGCTCTTGTTTATTTACAGGCCAGAACAGAACTGGGCTGAAGGGTTCAGCCAACCTGTTTATATAGAGCTCAACTACAAAGCAACAGTAACAACTTTCTGTAACTATCCAATCACTGAATGTCACTTTCAATTCCTTATTTGCATATGCGGACCTGAGAGAAAACTATCTACAGTATCCCCCCTGCTGGCCCAGGGTGAGAACTTCAGTACATAACAATGGCAACCCTAAAAAACCCCCAACAACTTTTGAGTTCGGATTTCCACTTTTTGAAATATGGCAACCCTACCAGAGCATAGATGACAGAAGCAGCTACATCCACATACAAGTATTCTCACATATCTGTCAACAATATCCAGGCCAGAAGCTGAAGCTTTGTGGAACCAGATGCAACCTTATTGGCTCCTTTGTGTCACCTGGCAAACATTTCACTAGAGGGTGCAGACCATGCTCTGGGCATGGTGTACAACGCCTCCCTCTTCTGGCGACTCCACAAGATGATGGTGCAGTGAGCAGGACACCAGAGACTCCTCTGCAGAGTCCCTGTCTAGGAGCCTCTGGGATGTGCATTAGGGGACTGGAGAAATGCATTGCCCTTGTAGAGCCTGCTCTTGTCAATGGATGCATCTCAAGTGACTTCCCTTCCTGGCTAATGTTCTCCCCACCCCCTCCAGCCTGGTCAAAGCGACCCACCTCTTGTCCTTACTACCTCGGCACAGGTGGAGGACGCGGGAACTCTGAGTTCTCTGACCTGCTCCTCTGTTTGGAGCTTGGGCAAGAGCCTCTTGGGCCTGTGCATGCAAAAACCCGTCTGATTCCGTACCAGAGCCAGGACGCCTTCCCTCTTTCACCTTCGCGTAATTAAAGGGTGGAAACTGACAAGTTGCTTTTTGCTTGGCCAGAGTCCCACTTGCCTGCTTAATCCACTAACAAGCTGGGGCAGAACTGAGGAGGGCTTCCCTTGGGCGCTAAAAGCACGTTAGGTGGGTTGTTTGGTTTCCGCCCCGGGGGTGTCTTCTGCTGGATTTGTTTAGCTCACAACCCAACGAGGAATCAGTCTAGAACCAATCATGGGTTATGCACGTCCTTCTAATAAGCACCATCGGTGCAGATACGTCCTTGATCATTGCAGATTATTGTAATGACAATAATTACCTGGCAGTTGTACGAGTCACTTTCATCACCCGAGATACCAAAGGATTTACCAGCTAGCACAGAGCATTGCAGAAAAAGTGAAGCCATTCCTGTTTGCAGCTGTTTGCAGAGGGATTCCTCATTTGGTGTCAGGATTCTGCTGCCTCTGCCGTGACAGGAACAGGGCCTTCTTTGTGCTGACCCCCATTGTGTATCTTTGCAAGCCCCCATATATTTATTTTTTTGTGGAGCAACAACCATTTGTCTGTTCTCAAAAATCGTGTTATGGGATCCTACTAACTAGAAATGTATAATTGCTTCTCCCCAGGGAACTCTGGGAATTGTAGTTCTGTTGTGGGGCTTAGAAATCACCAATAATTCTGATTTCCCCCAGGATTTTTTGGGGAATGGGAGCAGAAAGCCAGGTCACTTTACTATATATGTGATATTTTTTATTATGCAGTTATTCTTTAGGACTCTCCTCAGAAAATTACAATTCCCAGAGTGGTTTAACGATCAGTCCCATAATTCTGGGAAGTATGGCTGCCTGAGGGGAATGAGGGAATCTCCTAACAACTCTCCACACCCTTAACAACAGGGTTGCCATATGTCCGGACATAGCTGGAATATTGAAGCCGGAAGCAGTGTCCGGGCAGTAATCCCAAAATGTCACTTCTTAAAAATAGCTCAAAAACTTCAATTTGTTGTTGTTTTTTGGCGATTTTGCCAGCAGCAGCAGCAACAACAACTTTTGTATCTGCATTTTCACTTTTTGAAATATGGCAACCCTACTTAACAAGCTACACATCCCATGATCCTTTCGGGAAAACCACAACTGTTTAAAGTAATGTTGTTACTGCTTTAACTGTATTGTGGAGATGGGGCCTTAGATGAGGAAGAATCTGGTTGGAATCATGAGTTGGGTTGTTCCTCAGGCTTCTTAAACAACACCTCGGCGATTCCACAGCACCAGAACCACCACCTGGCTCTCTCCTCCACTCATTTCCCGCTTATCTCAATCAGAAGAGAAGGAGCCAGAGGTCCTCTTGTGGGAGAGCGAAAGCACTGGCTTCTCTTCCCTTGCTCCTGGGCAGATGACGGCTCTCAAAGCAGCCTCCGCCCTGTCAAATTATTAAATGGGATTAGTGCTCTGGATCAGGCTCCGCACTGCCTGGGTGGCTGATTAACCCATGAATACTGATAGATATTGCTCTGTTGCCATAATGATTTTCTCCTCACCTTGCACTGCAATGAGCAGCCACCCAGGAAGGAAGGAACTCATAGAAGGCATTCAGCTATCCTCCATTGAAAGCCCTGCAGGTCAAGGGGTGTGTGATTCAGAGCAAGGTAAGGGTGGGTGGGGAAGGGTTAAGGGTAGCTGCCTTTGCTGCTTCTCCACATCTCAGCTGACTCTCCTTGATGCTGCTTTCTACATAAAAAATTAAAAAATGTCAGGGCCCTTCTGTGCCCACAATATTTTATGACAGAGTCCAAGAGTACAGGTCCCTGCCCTGAGGAGCTTACAATCTAAAAATTGACAACGGGGTTATAACAGGCACACAGAATGCAGCAAAAAGTGGGCTTTGGTGAGGGATGCGAAGAAAGTGAAAAGAGGTGGCAGCGAGTGGCACAAGCGATTGTGCACAGCACACGATGTAATAGAGCCTCATTCCCAATGAAATCCATGGATTTCAACGGGATGTCCTTCCAAGAAAGTCTGCTTGGTGTTGCAGCTTTGGGGCTTTAAGTGGGTACCAGTAAAAGCTGCGTATTACCTTGGCAAACATATACAGTGGTACTTTGGTTCTCAAATGCCTTGGTTCTCAAACAACCTGGAACCCAAACACTGCAAACCCGGAAGTAAGTGTTGAAGAAGAAGAAGAAGAAGAGTTTGGATTTGATATCCCGCCTTTCACTCCCCTTCAGGAGTCTCAAAGCGGCTAACATTCTCCTTTCCCTCCCTCCCCCACAACAAACACTCTGTGAGGTGAGTGGGGCTGAGAGACTTCAGAGAAGTGTGACTGGCCCAAGGTCACCCAGCAGCTGCATGTGGAGGAGCGGGGAATCAAACCCGGTTCCCCAGATTACGAGACTACCGCTCTTAACCACTACACCAGACTGGCTCTCCACACTGGTGTTCCGATTTGCAAACTTTTTTCAGAAGCCGAATGTGCTCTGTTTTGAGTGTTACGCTTTTGATTTGAGTGCCGCACTTCCGTTTTGAGTGTTACGCTGAGGTCTGTCTGTTTTTGCTATTTATTTTGTGTTTTTGTTTTGGCGGCTCTTTTGTTTTTGCTTTTGTGACTGTGTGGAACCCAGTTCAGTTCCTGATTGATTGTGTAGTACATTGTTTATTGCTTTCATTTTGTGGATCAGTGGTCTCGTTAGATAGTAAAATTCATGTTAAATTGCTGTTTTAGGGGTTGTTTTTAAAAGTCTGGAATGGATTAATCCATTTTGCATTACTTTCTATGGGAAAGCGTGCCTTGGTTTTGTGCCCACGATGATATGTGATACTGTTTTCACTACTAGGTGCTCATCCTGATTAGTTGGCACAGAGGTTAGAACACTCTGGCTGCATATTAAGCATTTGTTCTGATCTGTTTGCAGGGAGGTTTAGATGATGTGTCACGCAAATGCCACCTCACCCTTTCCCTCTCTCTGATAGGGTTGCCATACGTCCGGAATTTCCCGGACATGTCCAGGATTTAATTGGTGAAAATAGCATCCAGGGGGGAAATTCGGAAAATCAGCAAAATGTCTGGGATTGCCCTAGCTCAACAACTTTGAGTTTCATTTCCCAAAAAAGCTCAACAACTGAATTTTGCTTCTAGAAATATGGCAACCCTACTCCCCTCATAGCAAAGAACTCAGGACAACCAGGCAGAGGGCCTTCTCAGTGGTGGCGCCCACCCTGTAGAATGCCCTCCCACAGATGTCAAGGAAATAAACAACTACAGTCATACGTCTTGTGACGTTAGCTTCAGGTTACGTTTTTTCAGGTTGTGTCCTGCGGCGGCCCGGAAGTACTGGAAAGGGTTACTTCCGGGTTTCACCGCTTGCGCATGCGCAGATGCGCAAAATGACGTCACACGCATGCGCAGAAGCGGCGAATTGCAACCCGCACATGCGCAGATGCGGGTTGCGTTCCTTTCAGGTTGTGAACGGGGCTCTGGAACGGATCCCGTTTGCAACCAGAGGTACCACTGTATCTGACTTTTAGAAGACATCTGAAGGCAGCACTGTTGCACTGTTTAGGGAAGTTTTTAATGCGTAATGTTTTAGTCTGTTTTTAATCTGCTGCCAGCCGTGGGGAAACCCAGCTGGATGGGCGGGGTATAAATAATAATAATAATAATAATAATAATAATAATAATAATAATTACATTTATTAGCAGTAGTTCCTATCTTCTGAGGACAGACGGAAGAAAACACTCCTCCACAAGCCACATGGTTAACATCCCAGTCATGTGCATCTTAAGCTGCACTGTATCAAATGGAGCTTAATTCTAGGTAAATGGGCACAGGTTTGCAGTCTTCTGGTGTGGTAATCACCAATATCCTACAAAGCATTTAAAGGTGATAGTATAAATTCATAGAGGAAACCTCTTTTTAGGTGGTCTTAGCCATGGCAGCAAAACAGAATTTCCATTTTTAACTAGAGGAAAAAGCTTTTAAGCCTCCTGCAACACTCTTGGGGGGAAATGGATGAAAAGGAAATGAAAACCATATTCTTCTTTTTAAAAAAAGGATGGAAAATCATGGCCAACAGGAAATGGGATTGGAAGATATGGATCTGGGTGTGAATTAATTATTATACGATGACTAAATGTCCATGGATCATTGTCTCAGTATAGACACCAAGGATTTGCTGTTTCTCAATATTGGAAGCAAAGTTGTTATGTTGGACTGGAGGAAGACTTTTGTTGTCTTTTACTGATGATAATAATTAGAGAGCCTGGTTTGGACTTTTTGTCTGGAAGGAAAAATGAATGAACATGAGATGCCCAGACTCAAAGACTGAAAAAACATTGCCTAGCAGAGGAACACTCTGCTACGCTCTGGACGCGGGTGGTGCTGTGGGTAAAAGCCTCAGCGCCTAGGGCTTGCCGATCGAAAGGTCGGCGGTTCGAATCCCCGCGGCGGGGTGCGCTCCAGCGCCTGCCAACCTAGAAGTTCGAAAGCACTCTCGGGTGCAAGTAGATAAATAGGGACCGCTTACTAGCAGCAAGGTAAACGGCGTTTCCGTGTGCAGCTCTGGCTCGCCAGAGCAGCGATGTCACGCTGGCCACGTGACCCGGAAGTGTCTTCGGACAGCGCTGGCCCCCAGCCTCTTGAGTGAGATGGGCGCACAACCCTAGAGTCTGTCAAGACTGGCCCGTACGGGCAGGGGTACCTTTACCTTTACGTAGCAGAGGAGCAGCTGGATACTACGCTGGAGGGAATATCTGAATATTTTGAAAAAAATCTTGTATATGCAACTGACAAAGGGATACTTATTTCTTTTTATCCCTTTATTGTTTTCTTATTCCTTAAATATTTTAATCTCTTTGTTACCTTTACTTTTGCTTTGTTGCTTTGTTCTTGCTTCTATTGTCCTCTGTTCTTTTGTGTTTTTTGTTGTCCCCCACTCAGGGTCAATGGGTGTTAACATGCAGGTGAAAGTGATGGATGGTTGGTGAGGGACGAAAGGAAGATCTCCCAGAAGAAGGAAGAAGAAATGGAAGCTCCCAGGTGAAGGCTGGGATGGGTTCACCTCTTTCTGTGTGTGACAAGTTTAGATCTACCTGAGAGACAAGACGTCGTCATTTTCTTTTTCTATTTTCTCTGTTTTTGTTTAGATTAGTTTGCTTTTTATTGCAATGTATTATGAAAGGTCTTAATGGAACCTCATTGAAAGAAAGAAAAAAGAACCTCCATATTCAGGACCTCTGAATACCATGTATCAATCCAAACAAAAATTTCAGAAAGACCGCAAGATGAATGCCTCGCAAGACGGAAAACCCGCAAGACGAAAGGGTTTTCCGTCTGCAGAGGCGCTTCGCAAGACGAATTTCCCTATGGGCTTGCTTCGCAAGACGAAAAATGACGAAAAAAATTGAATTTTTTTTTTGCTCCAAAACCCCTTGTTCTGAATCGCTAATCCTCCACCCCTTAAAAAGCCGTTTTTAGTCCTTAAAATGCCAATAGCGCTAATAGCGCTACTCCATCAATGGGCTTGCTTCGCAAGACGAAAAAACCGCAAGATGAAAAGACTCCCGGAACGGATTCTTTTCGTCTTGCAAGGCACCACTGTATAGTCAATACCTGAAAAAGCAGTGCCCTCAGATTAATACTTGGACTTGTCTTGACTAATTTTCGCAAAATAAAATATGGTGGGAAAATGTAAGATATAGAGGGGAAAATAGAGAAGGGGAATTGAGAAAGAAACAGTTTATTAAGTATAGAAGTGGGGCCACAATGAGGGGGAAGGAAGTCAAACAGAAATGAATAAGAATTGAAATAGGGATGTATGTGTATCATTTGTTCTGTATGTGCAGTTACATCTTTTTGTAAGTTTGTTTTGTGAGTGACGTCTGTGTTGGTATAATAAGTTAATAAAAGCATTTTAAAAATGAATACCATATATAAGTAGGGGACACAGACAATGGAGATACGGCTTGTTCCATTTCTGCACATGTGGGCTTCTTGTAGGCTAATGTTGGGAAAAAAGTGTTGGACCAGCTAAATCTTTCCAGATGTTATTAACCTGCAACTCCAGATGTTATTGACCTGCCATTGCCTATGCTGTCTGGGGTTACAGGAGCTGAATCCAACAACATTTAGAGAGCCCCCGTTTCTCCTGCCTCATATTCTGACCTGAAGCACTTAGAAGCACTTAGAAATATCTCTTAACAATGGCAAGACAACCTGAACTGTCTGCAGCCGGCTAGTGCTAAGGTGTGGTTCTTAGTACACCTTGGTTTTGTGGAGTTGGCAGGATCGGGTGGAGCTTTGCCTGCTGCGCTGAGGCAAAGCAGAGGCTCAAGGCGTATTAATGGAGACAAGCTGCTGTTCGAGGAAAAAACAACAACGCTGAATAAGGTTTGGGATCCAAAACTTTAATAAAACATCCCATGTTCCCACACAAATCCGGGAGGGCGTTGGTTAAGCTAACAAGGGGTATTTCTGGCTTGGGAATGATCTGGAAGTAAGTATAGAGTGTGTGTGTGATCTTTCTTCCCCTGAGACACACACAAACATGCGCTTTTATTCACACACACCACCAACCCAGGGCAGACCAAACAGCTGCACTGTATGACCATAGTAGATTCACTGCCCTGGAAGATGCTGTGGTCATTTGCAAGGCTCGCCGATTTAAGGCTTTGATCAACACCACCCTCCACCGAAAGTAGGGGATGCGGGTGGCGCTGTGGGTTAAACCACAGAGTCTAGGACTTGCCGATCAGAAGGTCAGCGGTTCGAATCCCCGTGACGGGGTGAGCTCCCGTTGCCCAGTCCCTGCTCCTGCCAACCTAGCAGTTTGAAAGCACTCCAAAGTGCAAGTAGATAAATAGGGACCGCTCCGGCTGGAAGATAAACAGCATTTCTGTGTGTTGCTCTGGTTTGCCAGAAGCGGCTTAGTCATGCTGGCCACGCTGGCTCCCTCGGCCAATAAAGCGAGATGAGCGCCGCAACCCCAGAGTCGGTCATGACTGGACCTAATGGTCAGGGGTCCCTTTACCTTTTACCACAGAAAGTGAAGGCCAGCCCTGCCATTAGGCAGTGTGAGGTACCCACTTCAGATGGCAGAGTGGCACAGAGTGGCAGCAAGGTGTTGGAGAACAGAGCCTGTATGCCACACAGCCTGCCCTGCGCCCCCAAAGCTTGCCTGCTGTCCCAGTGTCAGTGTGGAAGCAAGATTCAGCAGCCAGTCCTGTCAGGAGAGGCGTCGTCTTTGCCACCCTCAGGCGGCAAAATGTCCTGATCAGTCTTCCAGAGAAGATCCACGGTCTTCCACACTTTTCTCTTAGGCAGTGTGCACAGCAATGTGCGTGTGTCAAAGAATTAGAAGTGCCTTCCTCTCTGCCCGCCTTATTCCCCACACCCACTCCTCTCTGATTACTGCAGAAAGCCCGTGATTCATTAGTGGGGTTGCGCCAGGCAAAACTTTCCATCAGCACACCATAAACTATAAACTGGCTCCAGAAAGAGCAAGGGCGTGCCTTTTCATGTACGACGAAGAGTTGTGTGTGTGTGTGTGTGTGTGTGTGTGCCTGTTCGGCACCTTTTCTTTTATAAAAAAATATATTTTTTTATCTGCTTGTTTGGAACCATGTCCATAAACTGGGTAGCATTGTATGTCCTCCTGAACATCGTGTTAATTATGCAAGGGAAAGTTCTGCTTGAAGTATGGCTGAAACCCTGCTCAGGGCCCATCCCTTTGAGGCCATGGTGGGCCCTGATTCTCAGGAGCCCAGCTTGTATAATTGTTTAATTTGTACATTGAAATGGAAAATAACTCTGTATGTGTATTGTTAAAGGAACTGGAAAATTCCACTGAGCTAAACTAAAGTTCTCAGAGTATCTAAAAGGTTAAGGATGAGCTTCTCTTAAATCACACAAAAGAGTTTCGCTCTATCCATATGTTAATCTGTGGGCATCCGTTTTGTGCGAGTTAGTCTTTGTTCCCAAACTACCCAAGAGAAAGGGTGGGCTTAATCTTTCTCCAGGAGAAAAGAGCCTCCTGGCTAATGGAGTCCATGCGGGGGAGAGGCAGAGCTTTGATCAGGGGTCAGCAAACTTTTTCAGCAGGGGGCCAGTCTACTGTCCCTCAGACCTTTTGGGGGCCGGACTATATTTTGAAAAGGAAAAAAAAAAAAAGAATGAATTCCTATGCCCCACAAATAACCCAGAGATGCATTTTAAATAAAAGGACACATTCTACTCATGTAAAAACAAGCTGATTCCCAGACCATCTGTGGGCCAGATCTAGAAGGCGGTTGGGCCAGATCCGGCCCCCGGGCCTTAGTTTGCCTACCCATGACTTTGATTCAAGTTCTGGATAAAGTTATTTCATATTTCTTAGATGCTGTACCAACGCTTGGACAAGTACGTGATGATATGCAACTATTTGGATGTACCATTATTTTTTGGGGTGCCTGTTTTGAAACAAGTTCTGTTAGCAAAGCTTTTGTACCATATTTTTGGACTGGACAATTTTCATTTGAAGAAGAGTCCATTTTTACTCATCCTATGGCTTCCATTGGTGTGGTATTGACAGCCACAATGCAGTTTAGCACCACAGCCTTGGTCATCGCCAGAAAAGTTTCCTGTGTAGATATACCCTGACCTTGCTTGTGCCAAGAGTCCCTGGGTAGCTGCGTCCCAGGAGGAACATCATGGTGGAAGAAGAACACTAATCTGGCCCCAAAGAAGGAACATTGAAAGAGCATTTAGAAGTGCTTTGCAAATGAGAACTAGTGACAAAGTTCGCCTTCCTCCCTCTTCCCTTCTGATTCCTTTTCCTTTTATGTGGTGTACTTGTGTGGAGGCAGGGAATATCTTATTATTTAGCACTGCAAGCTGCGCCGGGAGCCCTTTTTCGGCTGAACAGAGCAGGGTAAAAATCCTTCAGATAAACACATGAAGTTGAATTCTTAACAGAATGATGATCTTCTAAATTCTCTGGTATTGGACCTGGGCTGGACCTAGACACATCAAAGAAGGGATTCGGTTAAATGTGTGGTAATGTCATACAGGGAAATCCCATTGAAGAAAGGTGGGACTCCACAGTGCCCCCTGGTGTCACAGCATTATAACACATATAAAGCATTTTATCTTTACGAATGTAGCTGAGTCCCTGTTCTGACTGTAGGTGATGGGATTTGAGACTGGGAAGGAACTTATTTCAGCCAGATGTAGCAGACCATGTCTCAGCTGATATGGGAATGCCATTCTGCCTGGCGTCTGGATACTTTTGTTTAAAAGGTGAAGAATGAGAGAATTGTGTGCACAACATACACACTAACCCGTTTGTAGCACAAAAAAGGAGTTTTTCTCAATCCATAATCATTCCTGCTTGTCCATGGGGCTTTCTATCTAGATGGAAAGTTTCTATATCCCGTGGCCCACAAGGATGGGTTTGGTTACATGGTATGGATTTGAAAACCCTCCCCTTGATTAGGTTATCCATGCCTTTTCCTCCATGCACCTGCCCCAGGTGAATGAGGAAGGAAGGGGTGCTTGCGATCTTTGTATAAGCACACCCACAATTGTGCCTTCAATTTCACTGAGCAGGTGAATCCATCTGTCATGTCCTTTTATTTCCGGAACGAAACCAGTTTCTCAAGAAGTGGTTTTCAGGGGCAAATCATATGTGCTAGATCTAGATTGTGTGAACGGGCCACGTAGAAAAAAACAAGTAGTACTCTGGAAAGGATTTGTTGAACCAGTTAATTTGAACCAGAATACAAAAAAGGGAGGTGCG
Organism: Podarcis tiliguerta; assembly: GCF_965153285.1. Taxonomy (NCBI): domain Eukaryota; kingdom Metazoa; phylum Chordata; class Lepidosauria; order Squamata; family Lacertidae; genus Podarcis; species Podarcis tiliguerta. The sequence goes on from NC_139550.1 coordinate 33,643,670, forward strand.
AGGAAGTTGAGGAAATAAGCTAATGAAAGATATACGGTAGATATAAAATTTGGATGTGTGTTTTTTTCTTTTTTTTATGTTGTATTGTTGTATTCTTTTTATTGTTGATGTATTGTTTGTTGAATTTATGTATTGTTTTTCTTGATTGTTTTTTCTTTTTATAATTATAAAATACCTAATAAATATTATTTTTAAAAAAACAAAAAACAAAAAGTAGTACTCAGTCTCCATGGACTGAGGGCAGAGCTTTCCAAACTTTTCATGTTTGTGACACTTTTTAGACAAGCATTATTTCACAACCAGTGCCGGATTTACGTATAAGCTAAACAGGCTATAGCTTAGGGCCCCACTCTCTTGGGGGCCCCCCAAAAAATGTAAGGGGAAAAAACCTGGATGTACATTTCCAAAATAAAAAACAAATAAAACCTACATACAGCAACAGTGTTTGTGTTTATTAAATTACCATATAGCATATATTCCACACAAAAAACAGCAACAATTTGTTGTTGACAAAGGACAGCTGGACATATAAAGGGCCCCATTACCTTCAGTAGCTTAGGGCCTCATCAAACCTAAATCCGGCCCTGTTCACGACACAGTAATTCAGTTTTACTAGTGAACCCAAGTTTAACTAACCCCTTATAAGAGACATGGACACATATCATGCGACAGACCTACACACTGCAGCTGACACACTACTGTGCCGCGACACACAGTTTGGAAAGCTCCGGCCTTGGGGGGTTGAGGCTTTTAAAAAATCTCTGAGGTACGACTATTCTTCAGTCAGTGCTGTGGGTTTATTGTGGTGCTTCTGACTCGAAATTGGAGGGTAGGAATTACTGTTTTAAAATAAAAAAATTGTAATATCACAAAGATATAAATGTGTGTGGAGCAAAGTCACATGCTTGTTGGATGTTGCAACAGGGCCACCATATTATACAGTGGTGTCTCGCAAGACGAAATTAATTCGTTCTGCGAGTTTTTTCGTCTTGTGAGTTTTTTCGTCTTGCGAAGCACCACTGTGTATTGACGGTTTCCCGTAGGAATGCATTGGCGGTTTTAAAAAAAAGGCGCAAGACGTTTCGTCTTGCGAAGCAAGCCCATAGGGAAATCCGTCTTGCGAAGCAACTCAGAAAACGAAAAACTCTTTCGTCTTGTGAGTTTTTCGTCTTCCGAGGCATTCGTCTTGCGAGGTACCACTGTACCAAATTTGGCAATGCCTCCAACCACTCGACTGTGATATGCCAATTGCTCTGATGATGCCATGCCCCATATTCTGCCCAGCCACTCTTGCCTAGTGAACCCTGATGTTCTTCAGTGGCTGTGCTGTTTCTAAACATACTGCTGTCATCAGCAAGGCTACCAATTCTCTATCAATGATTTGAAAGTCATCAGAAGCTTGAATCATTAATAAAGTTAATGCTTGATCAGGCAGAATTGTTTGACGTTTAATAACCGATAGCCCAGAAGTCTTTCACACACACACACACAAATTCCCATCAAAGATGGAAGAAACCACCTTTCATTCCACAGTCTTGCTGTGAGATGCTTACGTTGATCCTATTAAATTTAATGGGGATCCAGTGCCACCTATGGATAATCTTAAATGAGGCCTCCTGTATGTAAGCTGACATAGATTTGACAGAAATAGATTTGCCCTATATATTATGCCAAGCCCCCTCCTATAATTTCCCCTTAGATCAGTTTCCCTCACACCTTTAAGACCTACAGGCAACCTGTCCATTCAACAAGAAGAGCTTTTTAAATATAAGATATTAAATTGTTGAGCTTTTCTTGGTAAAATCTCCAAAAAAATTGAAGTTTTTGCCCGGGGGCGGGGGGAATTACCCCTCAAATCAACACTTCCACCCATTCTGCCCATGCTGCCCAGACACCATTTTTGACAGTTGAATCCCAGCTATGTCCAGGAAATTCCAGGCATATGTCAGCCCTAATAAAAGTTTATTTCATTTGTATTTTGTGTCTGTTTCATGGCTACTGAAAACTCCAGGAGTATGACTTTTACAATGAACTAGAGTTGCCAGGCAACTAAATCATTTTGAGTTGATTAATCAGCTACCCATTACTGGATGGAAGTGAGTTTGCACACTACTAAACCTTGAAGTCTAAGGCTCAGACTTCTGACACCCTGCCATCTTATTTCATAGAAGAGGCCAGGCCAAAATGGATGCGTAAGAATGGAACAACTTTATCATAAACAGGAACAGCCTTAGAACAGCAGCATGACTCACTGCCTCAGTTGGACACACTGCCACCTATGGCTGGAATCGCGGAATAACAGCTAATTCTACACCACACAACCCTTCAGTGCATCTGTCTTTATATAGATATTAAAGGAAGCATGAATTAACTTGTAATTTAACAAATAAAAGCTGTCACTCCTTGTTAGAAGGAAAGGCGCCAGCTCTTCCTTCGAGGCTGGAATGATATACACAATTATTTATTTATTGAATTTCTCTCCCGCCCTTCCTGCTGGAGGAGCCCAAGGCAGCAAACGGGTCCACAGTTTAAAAGCAAATAAGGCATAACGGGGTGATAGCTCTCCATTATGGCAACAAAGCCATATATTTGATAGCTGGACTGTTGCTGTTATCTATGCAAAATGCTTCCTGGAGCTTCACTGGCAGCACAGCTGCGGTTGTGTGCAGAGCACAGATCTGCATTGCTGTTGTGCAAACTTTGTGGTAGGGTTAATAATAATAATAATAATAATATATTTGTTATTTATACCCTGCCCATCTGGCTGGGCTTCCCCATGGAAATGGCTGATGTGTGAGGGATGTCCCTTTTTGACACTTAAAGTAAAAGGTAAAGAGACCCCTGACCATTAGGTCCAGTGGCGGCCGACTCTGGGGTTGCGGCGCTCATCTCGCTTTTTTGGTCGAGGGAGCTGGCATACAGCTTCTGGGTCATGTAGCCAGCATGACTAAGCCACTTCTGGCAAACCAGAGCAGCGCACGGAAACACCATTTACCTTCCTGCCGGAGCGGTACCTATTTATCTACTTGCACTTTGACGTGCTTTTGAACTGCTAGGTTGGCAGGAGCAGGGACCGAGCAATGGGAGGTCATCCCGTCGCAGGGATTCGAACCGCCGACGGATTCGAATCGGCAAGCCCTAGGCTCTGTGGTTTAACCGACAGCGCCACCCGCGTCCCTTGCCAGGCCTCAAATTAGGATATGGAGGGCTCAGGTACATCCCATGATAGTAAAAACAACCCGCTCCCCTCCATACAACCCCCTCTTTTCCTTTATATACACACACACACAGCGTGGCTGACTCAGCCCTGTGGAATTCATCCTGTCTGGGCGTGTGGAAGCGCTGAGCATCATGCCAGCCCCAAAGACTCTGACGTCTGCTAAGAGTAATTGCCTAGAAAGGGCATCTCTTGCTTTCAGAGTTGCTGCGGCAAGGTTGCCAGTCAGCGAAGGCAGAGTATGTGGATTTGTGTGTCAGCAGATATACCCCTCCAGAAGCGAACAAAAGCCCCTTCTCAGCCGGTGCCTCAGAGAAGTCTCAGCTGCTCAGGTTTGCTGGGTTTTTTAATGATAAAAAAATCAGTTTATTCTCGCTCCAGCTGGGAGCAGCTGAGTTAAGGTGGAGCAGCGCTGCAGGCAAAATCTGATGAAGCTGTTGTGCCCCACCCAGAAATTAGAGAAAAGGGGAATCCAGGCTCTGGCTTGGCAATGGCTGAATACTTGAGAATGGGATGTTGGGCAGAGACCATTGGCCCACAGTAGAGGCTCAGTTTCTCTGCATCTCAAGCCATGGAGAGAAAGCTAGAAAGAGGTGAGGCCAGTTCTTTTTTCCCCTCCTGGAGGTACTCTGGGGTCCAGAGTACCAGCACCTTTTTTTTCCTAGAAGAAAAGCCCTGGTTAAAAGTATGGCACTTGATGTAACAACTTCCAACAGGCCAGACAGAGAAGAAGACGCCAAAGAGAAGTCAAGACAAGGCCTGGCTGCCAGTTTTAAACCCCCCTGAAGTTGTTCTGCTACATACGATACGATGATACGATAATCTTTATAGTCATTGTCCCATACAGAACAACAAAACAAAAAAATCTACATCAGACATTCAAAAACCAACAAGTCTGCTGTCCCAACCTGGTTAACCCCCTAAAAACTCTGATACCCCATAATTAAATACAATATACTCCCACAGAGACTACCGTAAAGGTAAAGGGACCCCTGACCATTAGGTCCAGTCATGGCCAACTTTGGGGTTGTGGCGCTCATCTCGCTTTATTGGCCGAGGGAGCAGGCGTACAGCTTCCGGGTCATGTGGCCAGCATAACTAAGCTGAACCAGAGCAGCACATGGAAACACCGTTTATCTTCCCGCCGGAGCGGTACCTACTGGTCAAACACATGCTGGTAGCTTCGCGAACACTGTCCAACCATCTCGCCCTCTGTCGTCCCCTTCTCCTTGTGCCCTCCCAACAGCAGGATCTTTTCCAGGGAGTCTTCTCTTTTCATGAGGTGGCCAAAGTATTGGAGCCTCAGCTTCACGATCTGTCCTTCCAGTGAGCACTCAGGGCTGATTTCCTTAAGAATGGAGAGGTTTGATCTTCTTGCAGTCCATGGGACTCTCAAGAGTCTCCTCCAGCACCATAATTCAAAAGCATCAATTCTTCGGTGATCAGCCTTCTTTATGGTCCAGCTTTCACTTCCATACATCACTACTGGGAAAAAGGTGGAGCTACGACAGCGCAATCGGATCCACCGCAATGGGTGCAGAGCCTATGAGCAAGGTGGGAAGGAGGCACGCCAAATTTGGGGCTCACACAGGGTGCCACTGAAATTTGAAAGACCAGTGTCTGCCCCCAGATTTGTGACATGAATGTGTAAATGGGGAAGGGGCAGGACATGTGAGCACGTCGTTCCTTAAGCTTTTTCCTATCCATGTTCAAAATCATTCTTAAAATTTGTGCTAAAGAACTTTTGACATTTCAGCACAGTTACTTCAGTACTCTTGGAAAGCTGAGGGAGAAAAATGAAATGGAGGGAAACCATCACAGTAATAAAAAGACACCAGCCAAAAGACTAGAGATGCCAGATTATTATTATTTTAATCAGTTTTTAAAAATTTGTGCTGAAGCGTTTTTTAATTTAAGTGCTATGGTGTGATTTAGAAAAAAATCATAAAAACAATTTGCAAATGGCACTAGTTAACAATACAGTAGCACCTGGGCTTACGTTACACTTCAGGTTGCGAAAGCGGCAAACCCATAAGTGTTTCACCGCGCACATGCGCAGAAGCTGTCCCTCCGGTTGCGGAAACCTCGGGATCCGACCGGAGTTCCAGAACAGATCCTGTCCATAACCAGAGGTACCACTGTACACGGTTAACATGGAGCAGCCAAGGAAGGCAATAGGGAATGTGTACAAAATGCTAGCTATGTAGGAATACAATCACTTGCCCAATAAGACCCAGCACATGGCAAAACCATGCCTCAAAAAACCAACCAACCAACCAAAATTGTAAGAGTAGCACAGAAGAAAGTGTGCAGAAGAAAGCAACCAAGATGATCTGGAAACCAAGCCTAATGAGGAACGGTTGAAGGAGCTGGGTATATTTACCAGGGGTCAGCAAACTTTTTCAGCAGGGGGCCGGTCCACTGTCCCTCAGACCTTGTGGGGGGCTGGACTATATTTTGGGGAGGGGATGAACGAATTCATATGCCCCACAAATAACCCAGAGGTGCATTTTAAATAAAAGGACACATTCTACTCATGTAAAAACACGCTGATTCCCGGACCGTCCGCAGGCCGGATTTAGAAGGCGATTGGGCTGGATCCGGCCCCCGGGCCTTAGTTTGCCTACCCATGGTTTAGCCTGAAGAAAAGAATACTGAGAGAAGATAGGACAGCCATTTTCAAGGGCTGCCACATGGAAGATGGAGCAAGCTTGTTTTGGACCTCTACCAATGGATTGAAGTTAGAAGAAGGAGCTTCTGGCTAAGACTCAGGAAGAAATTTCCGACAGTTAGAGCTGTTTAACAGTGGAACGAACTTCCTTGAAAGGTGGTGGACTCTCCTTCACTGGGGGTTTTTAACCAGAGATTTGATGGCCATCTATAATGGACGCTTGAGTTGAGATACCTGCATTGCAGGGGGGCAGGACTAGATGACCCTAGGCAGGGGGTTCCCTTCCAGCTCTGTGATTCTATGATTCACTAAGGTGATCTATGCCTGTCCCTCATTTGGGGATGCAAGAACGGATTTAATTCACATGATGTGATGCTGAGAAAATGCAAATTATTAATTGTTTCCATGTCTCATGGCTCAGCAGTTCAGGATGTGTTCTTTGTCGTTCCGTTATCTGTAGACCTCACCTTGTTAACTTGTATTTTCTTCCACTGTGGCAAATAAGTTCTGTTCACATCACTGGGCCAAGCGAGGTTGCTGAATTAACACCAAGGGCTGGGGCATGACATCAACCACAGATATCCTGTGGGAAATAGCAAGTTCCCTCCCTCAGTCAGAGGTGATAACAAAAGCCACATCTGCTTCTTTCTGGGTCTAACCCTGCTCATGTGTAAAGGGAGGAGCTAGCGCCTAGGGCTGGGCTAAAGTATTGCCCAGAAGAAAATTGGGAGGGTGGGGAAACAGGGAGGTTTGGCAGCCATGTCAGCAGAGGCACTCATAATCCTTCGTTTGGGGTTCCTATGGCAGATGTAATGATATGGGTTCTACTCTATTTTATGGCTCTATTCCATGAGCCCAGGTTTGGACGACATCATCATCATCATCAAAGGCCTGGAAACAATGCCTTATGAGGAACGGCTAAGGGAGCTGGGCATGTTTAGCCCGGAGAAGAGGAGGTTAAGGGGGGATATGATAGCCATGTTCAAATATATAAAAGGATGTCACATAGAGGAGGGAGAAAGGTTGTTTTCTGCTGCTCCAGAGAAGCGGACACGGAGCAATGGATCCAAACTACAAGAAAGAAGATTCCACCTAAACATTAGGAAGAACTTCCTGACAGTAAGAGCTGTTCGACAGTGGAATTTGCTGCCAAGGAGTGTGGTGGAGTCTCCTTCTTTGGAGGTCTTTAAGCAGAGGCTTGACAACCATATGTCAGGAGTGCTCTGATGGTGTTTCCTGCTTGGCAGGGGGTTGGACTCGATGGCCCTTGTGGTCTCTTCCAACTCTATGATTCTATGATTCTATGATCATCATCATCATCATCATCATCATATTTATTTATACCCTGCCCTTTCCGGTTCAGAAAACCGGGCCCAGGGCAGCTAACAACAAATTTAAAACACTTAATCAATGCGACAACAAGCAGCATAAAATACAGTATAAAACATGAATAACAATAAATTCAGAATTCAAAAATCAATTTAGGGGGGAAATCCATCCAATAAATATTAGATGATCACCAGGGCTAGCTGGCTAAATTAGTCCTATTTGCACACACAATAAGCCCAACCACGGCTTCAGGGCCAGATTTAGGTTTGATGAGGCCCCAAGCTACTGAAAGTAATGGGGCCCTTTATATGGCCAGTTGTCCTTTGTCAACAACAAATTGCCGCTGTTTTTTGTGTTGAATATATGCTATATGGTAATTTATGGACCTAATTACATCATGGGAGCCTACACAACACAAAACACTGCTGCTGTATATAGGTTTTATTTTATTTGTTTTTTTATCTTATATTTTGGAAATGTACATCCAGGTTTTTTTCCCTTTAATTTTTTTGGGAGGGCCCCAAGAGAGTGGGGCCCTAAGCTATAGCTTGTTTAGCTTATACGTAAATCCGGCACTGCACGGCTTAGCTCACAGCAACAACATGACCAGAGGCAGTGGATCATGGCAGCCTTCTCGGTAGTGGCACCCGCTCTGTGGAATGCCCTCCCATCAGATGTCAAAGAAATAAACAGCTGAGTTTTCGAAGACATCTTCTTTCCTGTACAACTTTCCTCTATAGGAAAGTGTTTAATGTTGGATGTTTTACTGTGTTTAATTTGTTGCAAGCTGCCCAGAGTGGCTGGGGCAACCCAGTGAGATACAACAACAACAACAACAACAACAACAACAACAACAACAACAACAACAATATTTATACCCCGCCCATCTGGCTGGGTTTCCCCAGCCACTCTGGGCGGCTTCCAACAGAATATTAAAATAATCTATTAAACATTAAAAGCTTCCCTAAACAGGGCTGCTTTCTGATGTCTTCTAAAAGTCTGGTAGTTACTTTTTCCCTTTGACATCTGGTGGGAGGGCATTCCACAGGGTGGGTGCCACTACCGAGAAGGCCCTCTGCCTGGTTCCTTGTAACTTGGCTTCTCGCAGCAAGGGAACCACCAGAAGGCCCTCAGCGCTGAACTTCATTGTCCGGGCAGAATGATGAGGGTGGAGACGCTCCTTCAGGTATACTGGACCGAGGCCGTTTAGGGCTTTAAAGGTCAGCACCAATTATTCTCATTTTTATTCTTACTACACAGGTTCACACTTAGCCATAGTTTAGCTTAGCATTGTGTGCAAATCATACATAGGAGTTTATTTTTCTGAGTTACAGCCTGGGGAAAAACTAGTTCCGTGTGTCTGGGGAAGAATCCAGCTGTGCAGTGCACAGATTTGCTGAGGGTTTGCAGTATTTTTTTTTAATGTTTACCGATAACATATTTTTAATTAAAGATTTCTTGGCTTACAAAAGTATGTGCAATGTCTTTTTTTTCAAGTTACATTTTCTACAGATCAGTTTCATTTGCTGAGACATTAGGAAGATAAGGAGGGAAAGAGGTGGAGGGGGGGCATGGTGAGTGGGGGTGGGGTGAGTTTGCAATGTTATAAACCAATTTCTGCCCGTCGTTCCTGAGGGCAGCTGTCTAACTTTCTTGAAAACTGGGTGTGTGTAACCCTTTTAAAAAAAAGAAACGCTGAACAAATGTTGAATTGGATAAGCTTGCATGCAGTGCATACATCACACACACATACACACACACACACACACACTATGATGCAAATTGATGAGCTAAAATTCAAGAAAAGATTCAAAAATTGCTTAAGGCCGACAGACTGCCTGAAGCATAAGGATGTGAAGACAGAAGACTGGAACAACATTCAGTTGGCTGATAAATACCGTATTTTTCGCTCTATAAGATGCACCAGACCACAAGACGCACTTAGATTTTGGAGGAGGAAAATAAGGAAAAAAACAATTCTGAATCTCAGAAGCCAGAACAGCAAGAGGGATCGCTGCGCAGCGAAAGCAGCAATCCCTCTTGCTGTTCTGGCTTCTGGGATAGCTGCGCAGTCTGCATTCGCTCCATAAGACGCACACACATTTCCCCTTACTTTTTAGGAGGGAAAAAGTGAGTCTTATAGAGCAAAAAATACGGTACATCTCTCTATTGCACAGCAGAAGCTGTGGGGAAGCAAGGCTAACTCTCAGAGAAAATTCACGCCAGAGAAAATATTTTACTTAAAGGTATGTCTGTACACATCCTAACTTCCTTTGGGTTAAAACGTTGAGTTTTGTGGTACAGTGCAGCGGTTCTTCCATCATTTTACCAAGTCCCGAAAAATGTTTCTCTTCTCAGGAGTGCTAACATAGGCACAATCACTCACACAGGTCCATGCGCGCACACATACACACGACAGATTAAGTGTTGACTTTCAGGTCTACTTCCAGGATGAAATTACACTGAACACAAGCAGGGAAGAAGAATACAGAGAATCAGGCCCTCGGTGTGCCTGGGAATTTACTAGGCGCATCCAAGCACCGTTCACCTCCCAGACACCTCTTTACTGGGCGCCTTCTATTTTACTGGCAACAGCTTGTGAAGAAGAAGGCTGTAAACGCTGAATGCCCGGCTATGAAAGTTTCTGTCCTTTTTTCTGAAAGGGGGATGGCCAATAAAGGACTTCTGGCTGTCCAGGAATAAGGCTGATTGTCCCTGGCTCTCTCCTTCAAGCTCGTGAACACTTTTTTTCCCAGCACCCCGGAGGTCTCAGAGGCATCGTTTAGGTTTTACTGGCCCCCAAAGAAAAACGGCGAGCATCTGCCTCCTTATTAAACCCCGCCGCCACTAGCGCCGCCATTATTGTAAGCTTCTCAGTAAAAAAACAATGGCAGGGGCAGATTCCTGAGGGCCAGATGTCCCTTGTTTTAAGGGCTGCCCCTGTGTTTCCGCTCTTGGTCCAGAACTTTGGTGCTCCATCGTAGAAAGGGCGGCCCTAATCAGGACACCGTCATCCCAGCGTGACGTGGGGGGAACCCAAGGGCTGTCATCAGACAATATATCTCTATGGGGCCCTGGTCTACATCGGAATACAGTGCCCCTGTTAACACAGAACAGGGATCAGTATTCAAAACCAAGTTACAATAGGTAAGAGAACCTTCAGCCGCCCAGCAATTCTAGTGCCAGGCAACCTGGGATCTGAAGCGACGACATCAGCCTTCTGTGCCAAGTTATTTTTAAGCAACGCTGATATGACTGGAGGTCTGGAAACAAGTTGAGAGGACACCTGCCTCTGCTCTGACTTCCTATTCCCAGTGCTCAAAAGCTACTATCCTCATTTATGGGACATGTCAGCCAAGCAACCCTCCTCTTCCACCACAGTCAGTGCATGACTAATAATAATAATAATAATAATAATAATAATAATAATAATACATTTTATTTATACCCTGCCCTCCCCAGCCAAGACTGGGCTCAGGGCGGCTAACACCAGATATAAAACAATTGATTGAGATACAACATAAAAAACAAGATTAAAATACAACATTAAAATGCAGCCTCATTTCAGCAGAAACTCAAAAACTTTTTGGGGGATGAAAACGTCAAGTCTTCACCAAGGCTGACTATCCAGACTGGTCCTAGGTGGGCCAGAAAAAAGCTAGGGAAGTCCCCAAGTAGGAGTTCCATCACAGAAGGAGAAAGGAAAAAAGAAAGAGGGGGAGGGGGAATATCTGCAGGCAAAAATCTGGTGTAAGCCAGTTGGAGTCATGGAACTAGTGGCCAGTGGTCTTGACTGAACAGTAAATCAGGGACAACCAGTAGGCAGGATCCAGTGTGGAAGCAGAAGTCAGGAGCAAGAATAACAAGAGCTAGAGAGACACAGCGAAGGTTGGGAGTACCGTATGGCTTTGGGGATGCGGATGGCACTGTGGGTTAAACCACAGAGCCTAGGGCTTGCGGATCTGAAGGTCAGTGGTTCAAATCCCCATGATGGGGTGAGCTCCCGTTGCTTGGTCCCTGCTCCTGCCAACCCAGCAGTTCGAAAGCACGTCCAAGTGTAAGTAGATAAATAGGTACCGCTCCGGTGGGAAGGTAAACCGCATTTCCGTATGCTGCTCTGGTTCGCCAGAAGCGGCTTAGTCATGCTGGCCACATGACCCGGAAGCTGTACGCCGGCTCCCTTGGCCAATAAAGCGAGATGAGCACCACAACCCCAGAGTCGGTCACGACTGGACCTAATGGCCAGGGGCCCCTTTATCTTTTTAGAGAGACACAGAGGAGGTTGGAAGTACTGTATGGCTTTGCTAGAACAGGAAGGCTTTATATTCCCTCCTGCCTAGAAGGATGCAATAGCCAACTCGGGTGGGTGGAGCCAGTCCATGCCTGAAGGTTTTTTTCCCTTGGGGGTGCTTCCTGACTGTTGCTATTTTCGGATGGGAGTCAGTCACCTGCCCCACCCTCCCTTGCCCCCCACCAAAAGCAGACTTTTAGAGGTACACAAAGTGAGAAGCAAATGTCTTGGAAAATCTGGGATGGCAAATTCCTGATTCAACATCATTATAACCACCCTGTAAACAAATCAGAGTGAATGGTCAATAAGGGGTTGGGGCTAGGTGTCAAATTTTACCACATTACCAAGCTCTGCTCCTGTTGGCCAGTTAGAATAACTGTAGGGTAGCCATCCGACCCAAGTTTTGTTCAAAGAGAAAGAAAGAAAGTGAGAGCAGCAGAGGCCTTGAAGTTGTGCACCAACAGTTTGCAGATTTAACTGGCACAATAAGTCACTTGGTCACAATTTCCCCCATTTTGGTGAGGTGGATTGTATTTCTGTTTTAATTATAGTCATTATTTCTAAATTTGCATCTAGACATACAAATTAGCACAGGGATCTTTTTTTAAAAAAAAATGCAAAATTCAAAAACCAACATGATTTTGTATTTTGGAATTTAATTATTTGTTCAGTTCAGGCAATTTGTTAATGCAAATCCATGTCCTCTTTGGTCGTCTTTCTTTCTTTCTTTCTTTCTTTCTTTCTTTCTTTCTTTCTGCATAAGTAGCCACCCTAAATCCTGAAGAGCTTGATCCTGCCAGCTAACATGCTGTTCCAGAGCACCCTGGTCATTAGTTCCTTCCCTGCGATTTATTAGATCAGCTGTTCCCAAGCTTTTCACTTAAGGCGAGCCACAGATGGAATGTATCTGGCCCTGAAAATATGCCCACTCTCAACCCAGAAGGCCTCACTGCCTATCCAAGGGGCTGGGGAAGTGAGACTCAGGAACAAGGTCCTGATTGCTGCTTCTCACAAGCCTCTCTGCTGTAGCGCATCGGACTTCACGGCTATCCATCTTGCCTCTTACACTCATCGCTCGCCAAAGATGCAAACAGAGCCCACGCACCCCGAGCCCTCCTTCCTCTCGCCGGCTGCCAGCCGCATTTCTTCCCTCTGAAAGTGTAAGTGCTCAGCATGCATGGATTGGAACCAAGAGCCATTCCAGGCGGGAACATCAAATGCAGCGCATAGCTCTGCCAAGGAGAGACAAAAAAGGCAGCTCACGAGAGATCAGTTTTTAGCAACCCTGTATTTATAGCAAGGCAGGCAGGGAACCTAAATCAGCGCTGATTCATAATGGAGGCTCACACAGGCCTTGCGAAAGGGATTTTCACCACATAATCAGGGCCCAGTCGTCAAAACAGACCATCAGGGATGGCTTACGGTGGTTCCTGCCTGCATCCTCAGCAGCGAGCTGATGCCATAGATGTTAAATCTGCCTTTCGCTATCATCCTCCTTGGAAGATGGAGATGTTTATAGAAAAGGGAGTGGCGGGAAAAGTGAGCAGGGACATTGGAAAGGCTGGGAGGCCACTGTGGCAGCCATGTGCGCATGTGTGTTGGCACACACGGGTTTGCACACGCCTGGTTTGGGTTAAGGGAGGGATGACTTACACCCCCACCCCACCCCCCAAAAAACACTGCCTGAATCCTGATTCCTGGATCTTACAAGTTTTCTTTTTTTATTTTCAATGCAAAATTACAACACAAATTACAAACATTGAATCCAAAATAAAACAGTACAAACAAGAAAAGAAAAAACACAAGCGGGGGGGAAAACACAAAAAACACAAAACACACATCTACAAATAAAACCATATCATCATTCTAATAGTTACGTACGTATACACGTATTGACTTCCTTCCTTTGTTTCTAAGACCTTGAAATTTTTACTCTTCCTAAATTGTTGTGTCTAATGTAGATTATCTCTATCTTTATACATTTTGCACCATTTTCCTCTTTCTTTAACCTTGCAAAACTTCATTTGTTACATACCGATATGCTTACTCCAGAACAATGTTTTTTCATATACAGTGGTACCTCAGGTTAAGTACTTAATTCGTTCCAGAGGTCCGTACTTAACCTGAAACTGTTCTTAACCTGAAGCACCACTTTAGCTAACGAGGCCTCCTGCTGCCGCCATGCCGCCAGAGCATGATTTCTGTTCTCATCCTGAAGCAAAGTTCTTAACCTGAAGCACTATTTCTGGGTTAGTGGAGTCTGTAACCTGAAGCGTATGTAACCCGAAGCACCACTGTACTCTTTAGCACATCCCCATTCTTTTAATAATTTTTGGTCCGATTGTCCGAAAGGGTGCCCACAAACATAGCAAGGTGGGGGATCAGACAGGCAAGTAACTGCAGTTAGTGTCACCAACTATCTACATGTCAGGGAGAAAAGCGGGGATTTCAAAAGAAAAAGTGGCAGCCTTATATATCGGTGTTTCAAGGTGGACTCTCTGTTTGTTCAACGTGATATCTAGTCTTCATAGGCCTCTCTGGAGTCCAGGACCAGCTGAGTGCACAAAACAAAATCCTCTGGTAAAGAGTGTTTCCATGACTGTACGAAATCTGAAAGCCAATTATCTGGACCTGGGTTTTTCCCAGGATGCTTTTGGATGCTGCTGCTGCCATTGGTAGCACTGTAGGGCTGGATCAGGTAGATGATGGCACCTTAGCAAACATTCCTCTTGAAAATTAGAAGTTAACCAGGAGGACCTGCAAGAAAATGCTGGAGTGAAGTGCTCTTGTTCCCTGTTCCAGTAAGTCTGCCAGTGTTGGGACCGTGCTGAGGAGGGCTGCTTTTAGGAAGAATGGTGGGAGCTTCCCCCTCCCCCTCCCCCTGCTCCTGCTCAGGATCCTGAATCTTCCCAGGAGCAGGAGGACAGTATAGATTTGGAACAGTGGTTCACAGTTCAGAAGGCAGAAGCTGGAAAGTACTGGATGGGAAACAGCTAGGGGGAGAAGCACTGGGGGAGAAAGAGTTAACAGGCGCACTTTCTCTGGAAAGTGCCCGTCCGCTCAGCCCAAGGTCAAGGAGAGCAGATAAGGTGGCTGCTCAGAAAGCACAGTGGTTGAGAGATCAGGTCACATGGCGTGGTAGTGACATGGGTGACTAGGGAGGAAGTGGGTGTAACCCTTAACTGGGAGCACCTTCATTCCTAAGAAATGTATTCTTTGTTCTCTCGCTGTGATTATTAATGTTTCTAACTGGTAAGGAGTCTCCTTTTTGTTTGTTTGTTCTGCTAATCTATTGCCAAAGGGGGGAGGAAGCCAATTCGCTGAAGCCTGATAGCCAGCCAGTCAGTTATGACCCCTCTCCTCTGTATTTAATTGCAATTCCTGATCTTTCTTTTTTCACTCCCCGCCAGCACCTCCTGTTCAGGGTACTCCATTCCATTTCCCCACCCCAAAAGTGAGGGCTCATCCACGCATCTGCCTAGAAAGCATGGGTCCAAGTGGTTTCCATTTGCCCCACTCACCACTTTAGCATGGAATCGGAAAAATGTCAAACCGCAGAAAACCCAATTGACATTTACTCCAATTCAACCCTAAAGAGCAGGTTTTCCGAGGGGGCAAGCGGCGGGGGGAGCTGGACGAGCCCTGATGAGTCAGCATTCTGTGGCCACTGAACACACTCTGTCCTTATTGGGCTGTTGTGCATCAATGGGAACACCCCCTGATGCTTAACCCAGGGCGGATTCACACATTCGTATTTTCAAGTGTACACCTAAAAATGTAATGTTCGAATGAGACAGACTCATGCTAGGAAATGCATTGTTAGAATGTCTCAAGGCTGATGGTTCATCTGTAGAAGGTGCCCTCTGTGGAAAGTCTGGATTTGTGTGGAACTGCTCAATGATGTTGCTCGAATGTCTATGTTTGAATGAGTTAAAGCTCAAATTGCACACAGCAGGGGCAGCCAGGTTTGCTATGCACGGTCTGCCCCCCAACTCATGTGTAAAGCAGGGTTTGTGGAGTTTTGCATCAAAAGCTGCACATGGGCTCCATTGCTTCAGACCCTTCTCTCCCCAGTGTGGCTCATTTCTGGCATTATTGGAATGAGTGAAAAGTGCTGGCGGTGACAAATCCCAGGAACGAAACATAGGACAGGACTGAGGGTAGGGATGGGAGAGAGAGAAAATGCATTTAAAGACAGACCTACCTAGTTCACACTTTCTGAAATAATGGCTTGTCCCTGGGAAGCACCATTCTCTGGTGCTCATTAGGAACAAATGGCAATCGGGGTTTTCTCCTAACTTTGCTACGATTGAGCACTAATGAGCAGGGTTCCACTGGGAAAGGAGTAGGGCAGGTGGAAAACTGCTCAGACCATAGGAGCCGACTCCTAGGGGCCAAGGTCCCTTCAGTCCCTCCCCCAATAAAATATTTGAGGGGTCTGCCCCCCCCCAGACTGGGCATAAATTGCCAGTCAAATGATGTGCTTTGTGACTGGTGATGCAGACCAGGGCTTGCCTGCTTCGTCCTCAGATCCATGCTTCCTAGGCACGGCACAAGCGGAAGTGTGGATGAGTCCAATATGGGCACGGAAACAACAGCCATCCTTCTAAATTCACACTTCATTTTGCAGTGCAGTTCTCGAGCCAAATAATGTGTGAAAACTGCACAAACCTCCAGGCTTGACTACTGTAATTCGCTCTACGCGGGGCTGCCCTTGAAGCTGTCCCAGAAACTCCAGCGGGTGCAGAATGCAGCAGTGAGGCTCCTCACAGGGTCTCTGCCATGGGAGCATATTCACCCAGTGCTTTTCCAGCTGCACTGGCTCCCGGTGGAGTACAGGGTCAGATTTAAGGTGCTGCTTTTGACCTTTAAAGCCCTTCACGGCCTAGGACCCTCGTACCTACAGGACCGCCTCTCCCGGTATGCCCCACGGAGGACCTTAAAGTCCATAAATAGCAACAGGCTAGGGGTCCCGGGCCCTAAGGAAGTTAGATTAGCCTCAACCAGAGCCAGGGCCTTTTCAGCACTGGCTCCAGCCTGGTGGAACACTCTGTCTCATGAGACCAGGGCGCTGCAGGATCTGATCTCTTTCTGCAGGGCCTTTAAGACAGAGTTGTTCCACCTGGCCTTTGGCTTAGAATCAATTTGATTCCCTCCCCTCTTTCTTGTTTCCTTTCTCCTACTGTGAAGAGGCTGCATCTTAATGTTTTAATGTCGTATTTTAATCTTGTTTTTTAAGTTGTATTTTAATCAACTTGTTTTTATTATTGGTTGTTAGCCGCCCTGAGCCCGGTCTTGCGTGGGGAGGGCGGAGTATATAAAAAATTATTATTATTATTATTATTATTATTATTATTATTATTATTATTAACTAGGTCAAAGTGTGCAGAAAAGCACACAAATTAGTGAAAAGAACATACAAGAAAAGCATTATATTAGGGGAAATGATTTGAAAAAATGTGTATATTAGGAAACATTGCATCCAGACATGGGTATATTTAGAGAAATTCATGGATGAAGACTTAAAAAACACACACAAAAAACTCAAACTGATTTGGAAATGTGGAGATCTGAATTTAAAACTGGAAAAATGAGAAACCGAGGAAAAATGAAATGGGCACATTTGCCCATCCACTGGTGGGGTTTTAGCTTCTCTCACTCATGTGCCCTTTTATTTTATTTATTTTTATGTGTTGAATTTACATACTGCCCTATACCCACAAGTCTTTTGTACCCAGGTAAAAATCTGACTCCCTCCCTTTATATATGAGCAGAGCAAACATGTGAATAAACAATCATGGCTGCCCTGTAACGTCGAGGGAACGTGTGTGAGAAAGCATCGTTTCACGTGCCTTTAAGTGCTGTGTTTGTGCCTGTATCTGAACAAAATGTGTACATTTCAGATTAGGAGCTGGCACGGCCCTTTCCCTTAACTGATCCCAAATGCGTTTGCTCCGAGGTTGGAGACAGTTAAGAGAGTGTGGTTTCCTCCGCTTTAACTTTTCCAAAAGGCTCTTTTTGAAATTTTTACCTCCAACTTTTATCATGTGCGGAGCAACAGGAAGCGATCCTTATGGAGCCTTCCAGATGTTTTGGGGAACGGACACAGCTGGACCGACCGCACAGCCTGTGATGTCTAGGTAGAGGCCCTGGAAGCATGGAAGCCTCAGATTTCGCCTGTCTGACCAGGCGTATTTTTAGAAATTAAGGTCACCCAAGCCTCACGAGCTGGAGCTGAAACTGTTCCCCCTTGCGAGTGACGACGAGTTCCCTCCAGCTTCCCTTCACTGGCGAGGAAAACATGGCAACCCAGCTCAGAACAACCAAACAAAAGCAAAACGGGGAAGCTGTCTGGAGCATCATCACCCACTGAGAAGCAGTGAGTCACCACCATGTGAAATTCTCCTCTCCCACATATATCCTTCCCTGGTCATCTGGTCTGCTAAGCCATTCTGGGGACTTGTAGCATCAAGCCGACAAACAAAACTACCCTTTCCTTTAGGTTTTGAGTTTCATGCCTGTCTTCCTTCATGTTCTTCCCCCCTCCCTGTTGCAGCTTGCAGATTGCAGAGAAAAAGAAACGGAACCACACCCAGCAGGGATTTTTATTTTTCTTTACCATTCAAAAACCAGGAGACTCGGATCCTCCAAACATAAAACCAAACTAACCGCTGTCATATGTAAATCAAGTACTTAATGTAAGAGGTGTTTTAGGCGACAGAAGTCGTTCCCAGATTACTTGCTTAATGAGCATTTATCCTGATTTGTTTGCACAAAGTTTGCAGGGAGGTTAGACTGGGCCAACTATTTATTGAGCATGCTTGCAAAGAGAATATACAGCAGCTGCATACACAACATACATTTAAAGAACTCCCCCCCCCCAAGAATCCCAAGAATTGTAGTTTGCCCCTCAAAGAGCTACAGTGCGCAGCACCCATAGCAAACTACCATTCCCAGGATTATTTTGGGGTAAGTCATAAATGGCATATGCACAACCTTGTTGCATCAAGCAGTTGTTTTCCTGCATTTTCGGGGGGGGGGGAGGAAGCAGATTAGTTGCACAAGAGCGCCAGATCACCTATAATTTCACAACCTGAAATTGCCAGTGTGGGATTGAGTTCCCGCTCGAAAAATATAGTCACACTCTGGAAGCACCAGAGAGAAAGGTTGGAGAAGAATCAGAGGGCACTTCTGGAAGCCAGTTTATTGTAGGCTCATGCATGCAAGTTTTGCACACTGTCCACACATTGTTGTTGTTGTTTAGTCGTTCAGTCATGTCCGACTCTTCGTGACCCCATGGACCAGAGCACTCCAGGCACTTCTGTCTTCCACTGCCACCCGCAGTTTGGTCAGATTCATGTTTGTAGCTTCGAGAACACTGTCCAGCCATCTTGTCCTCTGTCGTCCCCTTCTCCTTGTGCCCTCCATCTTTCCCAACATCAGGGTCTTTTCCAGTGAGTCTTCTCTTCTCATGAGGTGGCCAAAGTATTGGAGCCTCAGCTTCACGATCTGTCCTCCCAGTGAGCACTCAGGGCTGATTTCCTTAAGAATGGATGCGTTTGATCTTCTTGCAGTCCATGGGACTCTCAAGAGTCTCCTCCAGCACCATAATTCAAAAGCGTCAATTCTTCGGCGATCAGCCTTCTTTATGGTCCAGCTCTCATTTCCATACATCACTACTGGGAAAACCATAGCTTTTACTATACGGACCTTTGTTGGCAACACACACAACATTGCTGCCGCCTAAATGCTGCTGCATATTATTTCCCCACCGCTGTGGGTTAAACCACTGAGCCTAGGGCTTGTCGATCAGGAGGTCAGCGGTTCAAATCCCCGCGATGGGGTGAGCTCCCGTTGCTCGGCCCCTGCTCCTGCCAACCCAGCAGTTCAGAAACACGCAGTGCAAGTAGATGAATAGGTACCACTCCGGCGGGAAGGTAAATGGCATTTCCGTGCGCTGCTCTGGTTTCGCCAGAAGCGGCTTAGTCATGCTGGCCCGGGAAAACTCTGCGGACAAATGTCGAGTCTCTCGGCCAGTAGTTGGTTTGCAGGGGGAAACTAGGAAAAGGAAAAGGCTTTAGCGCGAGGGTTGCCATATTTCAAAAAGTGAAAAACAACTTGGGTCAATGTTGAGCTTTTTTTTAGGTTTGAGAAATTTCAAAGGGAAAAAAAGTTTTGGAGCTATTTTTAAGGAGATTCATGGGTCACCATACACCCGGATTTTCCCAGACACTTCAGCGATTTCTGCCCAGATGCTGTTTGCAAGGGGCTAAGATACAGGCTAAGATATTCCAGACGTATGGCAACCCTATTTAATACCCTCCCACCTCACCCCCTCAAATTGTACCCTGCCTGCTTTGCAGCAAGGAAATGGCAGCTGGGTTTCCGAGCCCCACATTTCCTGCCAAACGCATGGTTCGTGCCTACTGTGTTTTTGCATGCCAATCACACACAGCACAGAGCTTCCCTCTGCCAACACCAAATGTTACACATGCACCTACCATTCATGTAACCATTGCATCTCTCTGTCCCTCCCCTCCCCCTTTCTTCCTCAGACACACAGCTATTATTACAGTGGTGCCTCGCAAGACGAAATTAATTCGTTCTGCGAGTTTTTCATCTTGTGAATTTTTCGTCTTGCGAAGCACGGTTTCCCATAGGAAATGCATTGACGGTTTCCCATAGGAATGCATTGACGGTTTCCCATAGGAATGCATTGATGGTTTTAAGAAAAAGGCGCAAGACGTTTTCGTCTTGTGAAGCAAGCCCATAGGGAAATTCGTCTTGCGAAGCAACTCAAAAAACAAAAAACTTTCGGCTTGCGAGGCATTCGTCTTGCGAGGTACCACTGTATTATTATTATTTTTAGTGAACTGTGATTTCCTTGTGACTGGCTCTTCCTCCTCTGCCTTTTTCAGGACTGTGAGGTACCTCCCAGATGGAAATACAGTCATACCTCTTGTTACGTTTGCTTCAAGTTAAGTCTTTTCAGGTTGTGTCCCGCGGCAACCTGGAAGTACTGGAAAGGGTTACTTCCAGGTTTCGCCACTCACACATGCGCAGATGCGCAAAATGACATCATGCGCATGCACAGAAGCTGCGAATTGTGACCCACATGTGCGCAGACGTGCAGGTGCAGGTTGCGTGCCTTTCAGGTTGCGAATGGGGCTCTGGAATGGATCCCGTTCGCAACTAGAGGTACCACTGTAGATCTAAACCACAGACTGCCAATGACTTCATGCCATCTCGTTTATATGGAGGACAGGCCTTGTGACACTGTTTACCAAGGATAACTAGGTGGAACATCCATATACGGAAGCAGTACACCAGATGTTAGGAAAACAACAACAGGGGAGAGCTGTTGTCTTCATGCCTTGCTTATAAGTTCCCCGAAGCGTCTGGCTGGCCTCAGAGAACAGGGTCTTGTTGGAGGTGGCCCCACACTTCTAGAACTCTCCCCTGGAAGCATGAGTAGCCCCATGTTGTGAACATTGTAAGAAACAACTTAAAGCATGTTTGTTCCACCCTGCTTTTAATTGATTGCCCTTGCTTTATTTAATTGATGTGGATGTTCTGCCTGCAATTCAGTCTTAAGGGTGTGTGATGTGGTTTTAATTAAATGGTTATTTTATTGTCATTTTTATTGTTGTTGTACTCTATTAAATTTTGTATGTCGCCTTGAAGGGGCGATTGCACCCAAAAAGGCAGTACATTAGGTAAATATGTTAAAATAAATATAACTGTTAAAGCCAGAATGCTGGATGCAATGAACCTTTGGTCCAGTCTTCTTCTTCTTCTTCTTCTTCTTCTTCTTCTTCTTCTTCTTCTTCTTCTTCTTCTTCTTCTTCTCTTTCTTCAAGGCATGCAGCAGACAGCTCTTGCAAGTTCAACGAGGAACTGAAGCGCAGAAAGGAAAGTTTCCCCACAAGAGGTTGTTCCTGTTGGACAAGGCTGGGATGTCTACCCATGGCAACCAGAACCGATCTCAGCCCTGTAATTACAGAACAGCTATAGCCTCTCAGCTATTCCCAGAGTTTCTTCCAAATGTGCTGATCATGAGCTTCCATCCGCTTAACCATTTTGGCTAACGGTTGTTTATGAGCCTGACTGTTCTACCTGGCAGAGTTACTATGCAAACTCACAAAAAGGCTGCCAGCAAACTGGCCCCACTATAAGGCAGCCGTAGATTTTGGTTAGGACTCGCTAATGATTATAATCATGATGAATAATAATTATCATGAATAATACTTCTATCAAATTTATTACACACCAGCTTAAGAAGAAGAAGACCCACCTGGCCTCTCCTGGAGAATAGACCCATTTTTCATGTGGTTTCCTGGCCCATTTACACTTTTGTTCTTCAAAATCCTGCATGGCAAAGATGAGTCATATTCTGGTTAAGATTAACTCCTTTCTGTTTGTTCTAACCCCATCATCCCATTGGATACTGACATTCTTGTACCATGAGAAAAGTTTCCTAGAAACTTGCCTTGTGCCGTTCCTTTTCTTACACATAAAAAATGATCTGATATTGCAGAAAAAGCGAGAACTTTGAACTTTGGGGAGATTGCTTACTAACTAGAGATGCGATCCTGCTACTAAGAAACAGTTCTAAACGATTGATTTCCATTGGAGAGCCAGATTGAAATGGACAGACTTAAAAATAAAATTAAAAAGTGGGGTGGGGAGAGAAGTGTTTAATTTTAGCTGGCCCATTTGAGGAGTTCTGCGAGGATTTGATCTTCGGATCCATTTGGTGGCTGGGCCAAGCAAGGGAATGACTGAAATTTTCGCATAATAACAAAAGGTTTAAAAGGTGCCAGTGATAACAGCGGAGATTCAAAAGCTTATTCAGGAAGAGAATGCAGTAGCATTTGGGCCTGGCTTATTAGAAATGGAGTGTATAGGCCTGGGGGAGAGATTCAATTCAGGCCTCATTCAAAGCCCAGTTCATCAAATTCGCATTTTCCAAAACAATATATGAACTGAAACGCAGCCGTCATTCAAAATTTGCACGTACCTGGATTTTACTATGCAGTTTGCCAACCAGGAAATGTTTACAAAAATCAAAATATCAGGGGAAAGTGAGCATAAACATGAACATACTGGTGAAATTAACACACACAAATGTGTTATACTGGGGGAATTTAGCTTACGAAAATGTGTAAATGGCATATAAAAATGTGTTTATTAGGGGAAATTTGAGCTAAAATGCTGATGGGTTTTCATGAGGATTTAAAAAACAACAACACACAATTGTGAATTGCTGCAGTATATGGAGAACTGGATTTGAAATTGGAAAAATACGGAGAGAACCTAAATGGACAGATCCTTGCATCCCTACACAGAGCGTAATAAGACTGTGGGCACTTAGTAACATTTTTGCAGTGGGAGATATGGTTAATGCCATGGAAGATAAATGCATGCATGGCTAGGGAAATTGTGGCCCTCCAGATTTGTTGGACTCCAGCAAACGCAATTCAGATGTGCAACACACACCTGTGTGCTGTGGAGCAGATTGCACAGAAAGGTCAAATTGTAGGGTTGTCTCAGCCACGCTTCCTGTATCGCAGGCCCCTGGCACTCAGGGAGAGCAGCCTAGGAGATAATGGGATGGCATTTGGCAGAGCAGGGCAGCTATGGGAGCCCAGTGGCATGGGCGCAGCCAGGGGGGCAGGGAGGGGCAGCTGCCCCCCTAAATCAATAAAAATCAATAAAAAAATACTTAACTAACAGGGGTTCTGTCCCCCCAACATAAAGCCTGCTCCTTCTAACAATCCAATCCCCCAGTGGGATTCGAGTGGAGCTTAGAGGCAAGTGCTAAAGACAGGCAATGGCACTTGGAGAGTCAGTGGGTGGGAACTGGCTACCTAAGCTTATAATTTTTATTTATTAAATTGACGGTATATACCACCCATCAGTCTAAGATCTAAGCATGATGGCTCTGGCTGACATGGAGCCTAATGAACACACGAGTTCAGCTAATGGGAAAGAAAGCTCTCACCAAGGCAGGCAGAAAAATAGGCCAGTCCCTTTTGGTGCTGGCTCCTCACATCCTGATATTTTACTTCTTCCCCTACAGACCCTGAGAAAGATCAGGTTACAAAATCCTGAAACTTCGGGTCAGCTTCAGATTCTGCTCACAAATCTCCCGCATCACCTCTAGCTCTCAGTTTCTGAGAAGGGTGTCTCTGTTTGCTTTTTGGTTGGGCTACCTATGTCTGTGTGTACAATTGGGGTGGGGGTGGAATATAATATAAGAGTCTGAATTTTCGGATTATGTTTCTGAATGTGCAACAATAAAAATCTACGAAGCAGAAATGCATGTGTGTGAAAACACAGAATGCCACAAAGTGTTCCAGGCAATGCAGAATGTAGCAGACAGAGCAAACTGAAAATAAGAAGAAAAGTTATTGGAGTTAACAAGTTTCCAAGGTTCTTTGAAGGGGAAATGTGTTTTAAATGTATGGCGTGTGCACAGGAAACATTTTAAAGATTGCGCTAACTGGCAATTTTATTTTGTTTTAAATTAATCTTTATTGGTTTAAAATCAACACTTATACGCACAGCAAAAGCTTGAAAAAAGAAAACGAAAACGAAACAAAAAAAGCACGATACATCTCTTACAAACAATACACAACAGAACAATACATCACAAATTCACAAAAATGTACCATCAACTTTCGACTTCCTTGATATGGGTTCTTTGTCTTCTCAATTACTTGCCTCTGTTTTCCAATTTTATCCTTATTAAATCTTGTTTGACTTCTTTATACCTTTAGCATAGAGTTATTTGAAGCATTCTAAAATTTTTATATGGGGACACTGTTCTTTTAAATATTGTCTATAGATTTTTCATTCCCTTTTGAACTTTTGGATTGAACAATCTCTTATCTTTTCCGTCATATATGCTAATTCCATGTATTCCAGCATTTTTACTTGCCATTCCTCTTTTGATGGAGTTTTATCTCCTTTCCCTCCCCTGGCAATCAGCATTCTCGTTGCCGTTGTTGCACACAAAAAGATCCTTCTTTTCTCCCTTGGGATGTCTGACACCATTACAGTGGTGCCCCGCAAGACGAATGCCTCGCAAGACGGAAAACCCGCTAGACGAAAGGGTTTTCCGTTTTGGAGGTGCTTCGCAAAACGAATTTCCTATGGGCTTGCTTCGCAAGACAAAAATGACTTGCGAGTTCCTGCAATTTTTTTCCGCTCCCCACCCCCTTTTTCTAAGGCACTAAGCTGCTAATAGCCTTTTAGCAGCTAATCCACTAATCCCTTAAGCCTTTAATAGCCGCTAATAGCCGCTAAACCGCTAATAGCGCTAATCCGCTAATGGGCTTGCTTTGCAAGACGAAAAAACCGCTAGACGAAGAGACTCGCGGAACGGATTCTTTTCGTCTTGTGAGGCACCACTGTATTCCTAAGAGGAATATTAAACGCTATTTTGAACAGGGTTTTTTTTATTCACAGGCAATTTTCATGTATCGAAGAGCATTCAAAACATAATTTCACTACATGAACATTGGGTGAAAAAGTTACTTTCCCATGTCACAAAAAGTGACTTGTGAATTGGGCCATCAAATATGGGTGCAAATGAGGCTGCGTCATGAACAGAGAAGCCAGAAAGGGAGAGTAAGAATAGATCTCCCTTTGCATGTGCTCAGCACATTGGTTCTCCTCTATTCTTGGCTATGCTGATTTGGAGCATGGAGGAAATATAAAACCTCCCAATAATTGTATTTAGGAATGTAGAAGCATCACCATAGCAACCCTTCGTGACGACAAGAAGCCCACCATAAAGAGGTGGCAATATTTAGTCAGAACAACTCCAGAGAAGGCTTAACCCTTTGTGTACATATGACAGGCACAGTTTTAAGACAGAATACTACTCCTTAATTCCTACATCCAAGTAATTCATGAAAGTTATTGGATAGCTTTTGGAGATACCCACCTGAACACCATTTACTACCTCCTCTCATTTCGCTAGTGGGCCATTAATTACTTTTTGTTGAAAAAATACTTTAGACTAACATGTCTAATATATTACAATGCAAGCTTCCAGATTACATTTTTCCATCAGATATAAATGCTCCGGGAAGAATGAAATAAACCCACATGTTATAAGTTGTTTTTTAGACTAAAGGAACCAGAGGCAAGAACAGCCAATTTGATATCAGACCAGACGTTTGCTTTGCTTCTTTTAACCCCGTTCCAATGGTAATAGTCTGAGAAACAGTCAAGTGAATTAAAGGCTGCATTGTTCAAATAGTGGTTAATCATAGAATCATAGAATCATAGAGTTGGAAGAGACCACAAGGGCCATCGAGTCCAACCCCCTGCCAAGCAGGAAACACCATCAGAGCACTCCTGACATATGGTTGTCAAGCCTCTGCTTAAAGACCTCCAAAGAAGGAGACTCCACCACACTCCTTGGCAGCAAATTCCGCTGTCGAACAGCTCTTACTGTCAGGAAGTTCTTCCTAATGTTTAGGTGGAATCTTCTTTCTTGTAGTTTGGATCCATTGCTCCCTGTCCGCCTCTCTGGAGCAGCAGAAAACAACCTTTCTCCCTCCTCCATGTGACATCCTTTTACATATTTGAACATGGCTATCATATCCCCCCTTAACCTCCTCTTCTCCAGGCTAAACATGCCCAGCTCCCTTAGCCGTTCTTCCCCAAACTAGTTGTCGGTTAATGTCCTTCCCCAAACTAGTTGTCCGCCTCAGTTGGTTGTTTTTTAAATGAAACAAAAAAATTCAAGGGCTAGGGCAGGTGTCGTATGTTAACATGATAAGGAATGTGAAGCTGAAAAGAGATGAATGCTCCTCCCGCCCTGTGAATGCCCCACAATATTTTGCCTCAGGCACTTTTCTTACCCCAATAACAGAAGTGAGTCAGGAAGGGTGAGTAAAGTGTAGGGTTGCCATATTTCAAAAAGTGAAAATCCACACACCAAAGTTATTGAGCAAAGTGCATAAAGCGAAGTGAGAGGGTCTGAGAAGGAAAGGCGGGGCAGTGGGGAGAATTCAAATCCCCTTTCCTGTGTGCCCCCTTGATGTTAAAAGCAGTGGCGTAGCGTGGGGGTGCAGGGGGGGCTGGCCGCACCGGGCGCAACATCTGGGGGGGCGCGCTTGCACTCGCAGCTCTCTGCCCCTACCTGGCTCACTCACTCTCTCTCACTGCAGTGCTGGCTGTGCGAATCCGATCTGAGCCGCCGGGTCGCCACCCACTGTGGAGGGGAGGGTGCCAGGTGTGCGGTGCGGTGCGGAGAGAGAGCGAGGGACTATCTGGGGGAGGGACAGTGCAGCGGGGAGGGCGCAAATTACTTGCCTTGCCCCGGGTTAGGGGGCGCAAATTACTTGCCTTGCCCCGGGTGCTGACAACCCACGCTACGCCACTGGTTAAAAGCATGCCTGAGTTTACAGGTGAACAGGGAACCCGTGCAAATAAGTCAACATGGCTGCCGCCATGACATCTAGTGTTTCATCTGCCGCAGGACATGACAAGACAGTGAGCCCACCCTTGTCCTCTCCTGCTTGCACCCCTGGAAGCGTGTGCGTTTTTTAAAGTTGTTGACCTTTTTTTAGTTTTGCCCAAAGTTGTTGAGCTTTCATTTTTGAACTATTTTAAAGAAAATTCACCCAAATCTAGACTTCTGACATGGGTCACCATATGTCCACGTTTTCCCACATACAGTGGAGGCACATTCACAACCTGCAGCGTTCGAAACCCATCTGCGCATGTGCGGGTTGCGATTCGGTGCTTCTGCACATGCGCAGAGCGCAATTTAGCACTTCTGCGCATGCGCGGCCGCTGAAACCCGGAAGTAATCCGTTCCGGTGCTTCCGGGCTTTGGCGCATCCGTAACCCGAAGAAACGCAACCTGAAGCGTCTGTAATCCGAGGTACGACTGTATTAATCCAGGAACTGTAAACAGGTCAGGTCACTTGAAAAGGCGAATCAAACAAAACTAATGTCATTAGAATGCAGACGTGAGGCCACTTATTTGCTGGCCAGGGTCCCTCCTCCCAGGAAAAAAGGGGGTGATACTTAAGAAGCAATGGCACACCTTGCATTCCCAATCTGGCATGAGGAAGGGTGGTGGGAGTTTAGGAAATCCAGGGCGAGGGGCAGATGTGGCCTACTATGACCCACCACATGGTCATCTGTGTTATAAAGGGGTTGGCATAAACTGCATGTTATGTATTGCTATGGGGTGGTAGTGGGAGGGAGAATCTAGCATGTTGAAGGATACTTGGAGCAATGAAATGGCAGGTGGGGCAAAAGCTAAGAAAGAGGGAAAGGATTTGCTGAACCAGTTAATTTGAATTAGAATACAAAAAAGGAAGGTGTGAGGAAGTTGAGGAAACAAGCAAATGAAAGATAAAGATATGAAATTTGGATGTGCTTTTAAATGTTTATTTTCTTGTTATTTTGTTGTACTGTTTTGTTTTGCTTTGTTTTTGATGTATTGTTTGTTGAATTTTTGTATTGTTTTTCTTTACCTTTTTTCTTTATGTAACTATAAAACATCTAATAAATATTACTTAAAAAACAAAAAACAAAAGCTACGTCCCCCCTCCCTTTGCCCACATCATTTCTCTGCTCTCAATTCCCTCCTCCGACAGCAGCTTTTAAAAGAAAAGAACCACAGTATTGGGGGGCTGTTAACATGTGTTAACATGGACGCGGGTGGCGCTGTGGGTAAAAGCCTCAGCGCCTAGGGCTTGCCGATCGAAAGGTCGGCGGTTCGAATCCCCGCAGCAGGGTGCGCTCCCGTTGTCCGGTCCCAGCGCCTGCCAACCTTGCAGTTCGAAAGCACTCTCGGGTGCAAGTAGATAAATAGGGACCGCTTACTAGCGGGAAGGTAAACGGCGTTTCCGTGTGCGGCTCTGGCTCGCCAGAGCAGCAATGTCACGCTGGCCACGTGACCCGGAAGTGTCTCCGGACAGCGCTGGCCCCCGGCCTCTTGAGTGAGATGGGCGCACAACCCTAGAGTCTGTCAAGACTGGCCCGTACGGGCAGGGGTACCTTTACCTTTAAGAATCATCATACAATAACAGCATTCCTGAATAGTTCTACAGTGAGTGCAAAACTATAGTGAGTGCTAGTAACAGCAGTCAATTGCATATTGTATTTCATTTCCACAATATGGGTCTCAGTATTATTTACACAGGTGACTTACTGTGCTAGGATCCATCAATAATGATAAAAAACAACAACAAAGGGTTTTGTGGCAGCGGCTTTATTACGGCACAAGCCTTCAAAGACAACAGTCCTCTTCTTCAGATGCTTGCCCTCCGACACAGGGACACTTGGAGGGGTCTGCAGATGTGTAATGAAGTGTCTGAAAGAAAGATCCAGCCAAGACTCCCTTGCAAAGCAATGCAACTCTTCCAATCCAAATTCTAGGGGTTCCAAGCTCAGCTCTATGAGTTGCTCATCAGCTGAGACATTTAGATTCAGCCGCAGTCACATTCATGAGCTTCTTCAAATGGATATCACTTAGTTCCCAAATGAGATAGGGAGATAGATGCACACTGTGGACAGATAAGTAGCTTTCTCATAACAGGGAAAAGCATGCTAGGATCCTTTAAAAAAGAAGAAGCAAAAAAAACACCCAAACCCACATTTTCTCTTCACATTCTCAACTCCCATAGCCAACTGAAAATTTGTGGCTGGGAGCTCACTACAGTATATCTACACAACAACATACATCAGCTTTATACCAGAATGCCGAGATAATGCTGAGAATTGCAGATCCTCCAAGTGTCCCTATTTTCCAGGGATGTTGCGGATTTAGGGAAGCCATCCCGGTTTCTGATTTGATCCCAGAATGTCCCACTTTTCCTTAGGTGTGGAGTTATCCGACCCCTGAGCCATCTGAAGGCAATCCTGTATAGAGAAGTTTTTTTAAAAAGTGTCTGATGCTTTATTATGTTTTTATATATGTTGGAAGCTGCCCAGAGTGGCTGGGGTAACCCAGTAAGATGTGTGAGGTATAAATAGTAAAATTATCATTATGGAATGGGGTGTCCCTATTTTCATTGGAGAAATGTTGTAGGCTATGGAATTGTACAGAAAGTTGTGCCTGTAGAGCACACGTGTTGTAAGGGTCTTGTTCTCTAGGTCTGTAGAAGAGTCTCCCCACATACTTGGGCCCATTTACAGTAGTACCTCAGGTTAAGTACTTAATTCGTTCTGGAGGTCCATTCTTAACCTGAAGCACCACTTTAGCTAATAGGGCCTCCTGCTGCCGCTGCACCGCTGGAGCATGATTTCTGTTCTCACCCTGAAGCAAAGTTCTTAACCTGAAGCACTATTTCTGGGTTAGCGGAGTCTGTAACCTGAAGCATATGTAACCTGAAGCGTATTTAACCCGAGGTACCACTGTACTTCTGAAGCCCAGTCCCACCCCCTCCACACTTCCCCCATAAAAAGGCCGCAAAGCTCTTCACAATTGGGCACGGGTTGGTTGTTTGGCTGCAGGCAGTTAATCTATTTGCTGTTGTTGTTGTGCAAGGTTCCCAACAAGAGACAAAGGAGCAAAACTACAACGTTTGCCATTGTAGGGACGTGACAAACAGTGGGGAATACCCAGTCAACAACATGACTTGTTGCCATGGAAGTGTCCAAAAACACACACACGGCCCTCTTCGGGTTTTGGGGGCTGGGTGGTGGCGGTGGCAGCAGCAGCAGCCAGGAAGTTTGCTCAAATTACAGAGATTTGCATTTAAGAGGGAAAAAATAGCCCCTGCTACTCCTCGCCAGACAACCTGTACTGAATTAAGTGTTATATTATAGGCCTCACATAACTGCAGCAACCACAGTGACGTCCTGCGGCTTTGCAGACTTCCGAAGTAAAACACTGTTTAATGTCTGTGTGTGTAGTGTTGCCATGGCGAGGGGTGTGTGTGTGTGTTTGTGTGTGCCTGTGTGTGCGTGCGTGCGCAGCCTGCTTATCACAGGGAAGGAAATCTGAGCTCAGCCAGGGCTTGACGCAAGCCAGGGACGATTGGGTGGCTGACAAAAACACGCAGAGGAAGCAATTCCTGGGTTTGCCTCAATCTTCTGCTGGGAAAAGGCGCAGCCGGACAGTGGAGGAATGGACTTTACTATTCAGGATTGCCACTGGGAACGAGAGAAAAAAACAAAACCAAGCCACAAGCCACCGGTGTGAATGAAGATAGAGAGGGCAGGGGAAATCTGACCCAAAACAAGTTGAAATGGCACCGGCCTTCTTACTAATTCTCACAGGGCACCCTCCAACATTTTTCTGATGAAAATAGGGACGTCCCATAATGATAATTTTACTATTTATACCCGACACATCGTACTGGTTGCCCCAGCCACTCTGGGCAGCTTCCAACATATATAAAAACATCATAAAACGTTAAACTTTGAAAAACTTTCCTGTACAGGACTGCCTTCAGATGGCTCATGGGTCAGATAACTCCATACCCTCCAACATTTCTCCAATGAAAATAGAGACATCCTAAAGAAAAGGGACGCGGGTGGCGCTGTGGGTAAAAGCCTCAGCGCCTAGGGCTTGCCGATCGAAAGGTCGGCGGTTCGAATCCCCGCGGCAGGGTGCGCTCCTGTTGCTCGGTCCCAGCGCCTGCCAACCTAGCAGTTCGAAAGCACCCCTGGGTGCAAGTAGATAAACAGGGACCGCTTACTAGCGGGAAGGTAAACGGCGTTTCCGTGTGCGGCTCTGGCTCGCCAGAGCAGCGATGTCACGCTGGCCACGTGACCCGGAAGTGTCTTCGGACAGCGCTGGCCCCCGGCCTCTAGAGTGAGATGGGCGCACAACCCTAGAGTCTGTCAAGACTGGCCTGTACGGGCAGGGGTACCTTTACCTTTTTAAAGAAAAGTGGGATATTCCGGGATCAAACCAGGACGGCTTCTCCTAATTTTGGGACTCTTGGACAGTGCTTTTTTCTGGGGGGACGCAGAATCTACCGTATTTTTTGCTCTAGAAGATTCACTTTTTCCCTCCTAAAAAGTAAGGGGAAATGTATGTGCGTCTTATGGAGCGAATGCAGTCTGCGCAGCTATGACAGAAGCCAGAACAGCAAGAGGGACTGCTGCTTTCACTGTGTAGCGATCCCTCTTGCTGTTCTGGCTTCTGAGATTCAGAATATATTTTTTCTTATTTTCCTCCTCCAAAAACTAGGTGCGTCTTGTGGTCTGGTGAGTCTTATAGAGCAAAAAATACGGTACGTTTGGCCTCATTGAGGGGCTGTATTTCAATATGTATGGGAAAATTAGTGTACCCCTAAACATTTTTTTTAGGGAGGAAAAAAGCACTTGGACGGTCTGTGTGCAGCTCATGTTCACTCACAATGAGACCGGTGCAGGAAAACCTCTTGGTGGATAGCTGTAGCCACCCAGCCCAAATTCAGCAGAGTTCATGAAAGCATGCTTATTATTCATTCATGCGTCTGCCCCACACTTATTAAGCGGAGGGTGGGGAGGGGTTATAACATCACAATGGGTGCGGAGGTGAGGAGAGCTGAGGCTTCGCTCTCCCACCTCACTGGGCCACATTCTGTGGCTCCAGGCACACACCTGCCCAGCCTGGTCCATTATAGCTGAGCTGAGCTCTGGAAAATGTGCTCGAGGGAACACAGCATACAGGTGGGGTTCTGATATGGTAGAGGGAAGAGAATGATGATGATGATGATGATAATGACACAAGATATGCAACAGTTACATAAAACGAGAATTAAAAGAAAACAACAGTATACAGCCATACCTTGGGATAAATGTGCTCCAAGTTAAGTATTTGCGGGTTGCACTCTGCAGCGACCTGGAAGTAACAGAGCACATTACTTCTGGGTTTCGCCATGCGTGCATGCACAGACGGTCAACATGACATCACGCGCATGCGTGGAAGCGGCAAAATGCAACCCGTGCACGTGCAGACGCGGGTTGTGTTCGCTTCAGGATGCGAATGGGGTTCCGGAACGGATCCCGTTCGCATCCCGAGGTACCACTGTATGTTCAAGAGACAAACATTTCTGAATATATTCAGAAATAAGTTGTGCTTAGTTTCTCTTAAAGCCACGAACATTGTATCCTAAAAATGAGACACCCCTCTCGCTGCTTAAACACGGACCAAAACAAAAACACCCGACAGCTTCTGCCACATCTAGCTTGGCCCTTAATGGAAGCTTTAACCCACCGCTTGGGTCAGTCGCCTCACCGGTTCGCTCATCATACTAAACCAAACCATGGTTTCTTGTGAACGAGCAACCGCATGAGTGAAGATCACAGCTGTTCTGCTCCTCTGCCAATCCTCATGCCATGTTTTGGCTTAGAGTTCCGTGCAAACCGGGCCGCTGTGTCCCATGGAGGTGAGCAGCCCCAAACAGCTGCTTGAACCAAGCTCAAGCTCTGTCTGTGTGTTAAACGCACTCTTTCAACCACCAACACTTCACTTCCCAGCTGTGCCGTACCCAGTGCTATTTTTCTAGAAAAAGAGGCGCCAGAACTCGCCACAAACACCTCCCTTATTCTCTTGCAATGGCAATGGCACTCACCTGAGTGCTCGGTCCCTGCTCCTGCCAACCTAGCAGTTCGAAAGCACTTCAAAGTGCAAGTAGATAAATAGGTACCGCTCTAGCAGGAAGGTAAACGGCGTTTCCATGTGGTGCTCTGGTTCGCCGGAAGCTGTCTATGGACAAAAGCAGGCTCCCTCGGCCAATAAAGCAGGATGAGTGCCACAACCCCAGAGTCGTCTGTAACTGGACTTAACAGTTAGGGGTCCCTTTACCTTTTTATGGGACAGGGATAGATTCCTAGTGAATCTTTTTCTTTTCAGGATTTCTTATCAAGCATGCTGATATTGTATATGTGTGGTGGTGGGATTGTTTCAGGGCAATATATTTTTGGAGTTTTATATTTTGATTTTGTTTTGTGAACTTCCCTGAGACCTCCGGGTATAGGGCAGTATATAAATTCAATCATCATCCTCATCATCTACAAATAAATAAATAAAAGCTGTTCTAGACAAGCAGAAGCCGTTACTAGCAGCTTCCATTTCTAGAACTGGCACATGCCTACAAGGTGACGCCTGCAGGAAAACAAAGAATTGTTTTATTTAATTTATTTTATTCATTTTTAAATTCTGAACTTCCTGCCATCATCATCCAAGTTGGGAAACAATGGGGATGGGAAACTGAACCCAGAACAGCTTCCCTACAGAAGTACATGTTGGCACAAATAACTTTGCCATTCAGAAATGGCCACACCCAAAGTAAGGGGAGAAGTTGGTAGCAGGGTGGAGTGAGCTAAGCAAAGGCCTGGGGCCCCGGAGGGAGGATGTTGTGTCTCTTCTGGGGATACGCAGGTGGCTTCTGAAGAGAGGAAGCAGGGCAGGAATAGGCTGAAAGTGCACTGGTCCTCTGGCAAACTACTGGAAACTGCTGGTTTCCGAGATTCTTGCAAAAAATGCTGCGACGGATAGATCAAATGGGCATAGCTCTCACGCTCTTAATAAAGAGTGTTTGTTACTCAGGATAACTTAATACAGAGAATAAAGGTAGCTCTTCTGGCCCATAAGAAAAAATCCAAGGTCCATATTAGGGCAAGGCCTTTGTTAGTCCAACCAAAAGGCCATAAAGTAATGTGTAAGCTTTTGATTTCCCCAGAACTCTTTTTGTTGGCTTAATGATGGCATTGCCCCAATATGGACTTTGGAATTGGTACAGGAAAAACTATGCATTAACCGTTAAAAGATCCCGAGTACACTCACTTCCGTTGCAAAATTAGAACACAGGGGTGCATTTGAACAGGACAAAGTGGGCGCATGAAGCGCACCATACATGCCTGAAATTAGCCCTCTTTCTCTCGCATGCGCACACCATAAATCTTTGATCTTCACGGGAACACACTTTTGGGAAGGCAATTACTGTGAAAAGGATTTATGACTGAGGTCCGAGACTGCTGGGCAGCACTGAGTATGTGACTCAAGGCTGGATTCAAAGACCAAAGGAGGGACCTACGGGACAGGGCTTAAGGCAGCCTCTGAAGACTCTGGCTCTTTGTAGCCGGCCCCAAGCCTGTGCAAGGCCCTTCCAGATGCTGTCCATAAATAGAGAGCGTCCGGTGAAGGAAATGCAGGGAGGCCACTGGGAGCAACGGTGTGGATAGGGGTATAAAGAGAGAGGCATCATAAGTGATTCCCCTCTGCCTGCTGGCTAGACAGAACAGGTGCATTTTGAAATCTTTGGTACTCATTCTAAAGGCGACGGCCAGAGTTTTATCCTTGGTGTGGGAACACAGCACTTTTGGCACTGAACTTGGGTTCCTCTGTGCTGTTTTCAATGGCGTGTCTTAACTGGAGGTTGGGAAATGGCATGGTGAAGAGACACAGGATTTGGGGCAGGGATTGAACACACCGTAGAGGTGCACCAACACCTTTTTTACTCTGATTCTGTTTTTGTTTATACAGTACATCAGTTTAACTGCCCCGGCTTCCCTCAAAGAATCCTGAGAATGGTAGTTTGGTGATGGTGCTGAAAAATATCGGTTTGAGATCCCAAGCCTTTCAACAGTGGCGTAGCGTGGGTTGTCAGCACCCGGGGCAAGGCAAGTAATTTGCGCCCCCTAACCCGGGGCAAGGCAAGTAATTTGCGCCCCCCCCCCCCGCTGCACTGTCCCTCCCCCAGATAGTCCCTCACTCTCTCTCCGCACCGCACCGCACGCCTGGCACCCTCCCCTCCACAGTGGGCGGCGACCCGGCGGCTCGGATCGGATTCGCACAGCCAGCACTGCAGTGAGAGAGAGTGAGTGAGCCAGGTAGGGGCAGAGAGCTGCGAGTGCAAGCGCCCCCCCCCAGATGTTGCGCCCGGTGCGGCCGGCCCCCCTGCACCCCCCACGCTACGCCACTGCCTTTCAATGGCCTGAACATCCCAGAATAGGCCTCTAGTACTGTAGAGATTTTTAAGGAAGAGAAATTTCAGCAAGTGTAGCCTCATCCTGCTACAGGGCTGATAAAAGCTTGTTGTTAGCCAGGCTAGCGGTTCCTTTTGCTGCCTACATGAACCAACACACTGCACCCTCCCCTTGTATCTAATTATATAGTGAGATGCATAACAATATAGCACATTGTCTGACTTGAGAATTAACTAGTTGGTTGGCATCCATCTGTCTCTGAAGACAATGGAGGAGTGTGCCTTTGGAGGTGAAGTCAAACCTTTGGAGCGTTACCTTGCCTGCTGTGACTGTACAGACCAATAAGGGAGAGACATGCTTTGTTGCAGGTCAGGCAGATGAAGGCATTGGATTGTGCTGATATGTGTTACCAAGGCATTTCTTCTTTCTGTACTCCTTCCATGGTCATTCCCCCTCTGGTCATTGCTGTGGCTACATGACCTGCCTCCAGGCACTGCAGATGTCTGCAAGCTATTTCCACAAGGCAGGGTTAATGTTACCAGCCTTCATGGCATCTTTGTAATTTAGACTAGGTCTGCCAACAGGCCTGGTGCCTGAAGCCAGCACATCCTTTGGGTCCTGCCATCTTACATTCTATGGACATGACCAAGCCAGCATAGACATCACTGAGACAGGGGTGTGAACATGCTGGGAATGTGGTTTGGGACCTCACATCTTTGTTTGAGACTCTGTCCTGCTATGTGATGCAGCACATGTGAAAGGTGTTGAGGTATTGCTCCAGGCAGGTATAAGTTGCCCACATCTCATTCCCATAAACTAGACTGGTAGATCTTCATTGTGGTCAACAGCATCACAGTCTCCCATACCCTTTTGGAGAGGCAAGTCATTGCTGTAGCTGCCTTGCCAACATGCTTGTCCAGCTCAGAGTCAATGCAGAGGTTGCTAGTTATCGTGGAGCCCAGGTAGAGAAAATCACCTACCACCTCAATCATGTGGTCACCAATGCTGATGCATGGAGTGATGGTGACCTCTTGACCCAGGATGTTGGTCTTCATCAAGCTGATGGTGAGGCCAAACTCCATGCAGGCTTGGGCAAAACAGCTGATGAGTCTCTGTAGAGCTTCCTCAGAGCACGCTGTCAAGGCTGCGTCATCTGCAAACAACATCTCACAGGACCCACCGCACTTTTGTCTTGTGTGGAGACGTGCCAGGTTGAACAGGCCTCCATTGCTCCTTGAATGGATGCACACACTGTCTTCTGTTGAGCTGAAGGCATCTGAGAGCAACAGGGAGAAGAACATGCAGAAGAGAGTTGGAGTGAGAACACAGCTCTCCAAGGCTCCAAGGATGAGCCGTCATACTTGATGCTGTGCATGTTTTTCTGAAAGGGCATGATCATCTCATGGGGTTTAGGTGGGCAGTGTGAAGAGTCATTTTCGGCTGATGAGGTCAAAGCCCTTTGTCAGGTCTATGAAGGCGATTTACATGGAGTGCCTCTGCTCTTGGCATTTCTCCTGCAGCTGACACAGTGATCAAATCATGTCAACAGTTGACCTCAGAGCTCAAAAGCTGCCTTGTGACTTGCATAGGAGCCAACTCCTAGGAACCAAGGTCCCTTTGCTCCCCCCCATAAAATATTTGAGGGGCCCTGTCCCCCAAAGTTAATGGGCATTGCTATTCAAATTGTGTGTGAGAGAGAGACGTCTTGTGATTGATTATTTTTATTGTTATTGATATTTTATTCAAGTTGGCACCCCTGGTGACTCGGGATAGACCTGTCAGCGAGTGAATGTAATCTGTTGAGAACTACATGGGTTAAGGCTTTCCCCACAGTACTCAGCAGGGAGATTCCATAGTGGTTGTTACATGTTAGTAACCTTTCTTCTGGTAGAGGGTCACAATGCTGGAGTCGAGCAAGTCTTGTGGCATGGATCTTGCTTCTCAACACTGTAAGAGAAGGCTGTGGAGCTGAGAATTGACTGGAATATTATTTTCTCATTTTCGTTTTAAACTTCCTTCCCTTTTGCAACTGAGTTGGTGCTCCGGGTGGAGATCAGAAGGTTCTTGGCGATGACCCTTGAAGTACGGGAAGAGGCGCTGTGAATTTGTCACAATCACAGCTTGCCAGAACCTGGGAAACCTTTTGAAATCCCTTTTCTTTAAAAAAAGATATTTATTGAAGTTTCAACATATTACA
Organism: Podarcis tiliguerta; assembly: GCF_965153285.1. Taxonomy (NCBI): domain Eukaryota; kingdom Metazoa; phylum Chordata; class Lepidosauria; order Squamata; family Lacertidae; genus Podarcis; species Podarcis tiliguerta. The sequence goes on from NC_139550.1 coordinate 33,681,279, forward strand.
AAAATAAAAAAGAAAAAAAAGAAAAAGAAAATACAAAATAAAAACAATTAAAAACAAATCAGTCTTTCCATATCTTATGTTTCATTTGCTTGTTTCCCTGACCTCCTCACACCTCCCTTTCTTGTATTCCAGTTCAGTTGGTTAATTCAGCAAATCCTTTCCCTCTTTCATTTTATCTTAATCTTTTATCTTAATATATTATAGCTTTAGATTATCACCCATTAACAATCCATTTTTACATGTTCCTTAACATTGCTGCTAAAAAACCCCACTTAACTTCAATCCAGCATCATTCTAACATTCATTAATTTTGCAGTGTTTCTGTAAATAGTCTTTAAATTTCTTCCAATCTTCTTCCACTGACTCTTCTCCCTGGTCTCGGATTCTGCCGGTCATTTCCGCCAATTCCATATAGTCCATAACCTTTTGAAATTCCTGACACTATGGATACTGGAATGCAAGACTCACAACTTTGTCAAAAACTATCAATTTGAGATGGTTTCATTTGGTAGTGACCACACGGGAACAGCAGTGTGGGTTGTGCCTAACTCAGATCTATCACTTTTGACCCCAGGTCTTCACATCTTTTCTCAGACTTGCTACTGCTGTCTTGGAATGAAACTAGGGGTGCTACCTCCAAGCTGTGGCCCCTACAAACTGATTCTGAAGTAACACAACAGAGCTCCCAGGGTCAAAGGCAGAAAAGATTGTTCACAAAGATCCGTATCTGACTCATGAACCTGAACAGATCTTACTTGTTTCAGCTCTACATCCTCTTGCCTGTACCCAACCCAAAAAGTGCATGCCAGATGGCTTCAACCAAAGGCGGCTCTTTGGATCGACTCTTTGAACAGCCAAAATGCGTACAACCAAGGGTGCACATAATCCAGTAAGAACCAGTTCTGCACAAGCTTCTCTGAAATGACTCAGAGGTGGGGCTGCACCCATAATTAGCGCCAAACCTAACTTTGCATCTTGATGACCCAGAAAAGCAGTAAATTCCACGAAATATGAACTGGTTTTGTTCATATTGCAGCTGCCGAGTCCTGGAGAGCAAATTAGTCTCGCTACACTGGACCATACCAGGGGGAACATGTCTTGGTTACCTCCAGCCTTCCTTATCTACACAATACTGAGGCTCTGGTAGGAATTCAGTATGGGCTGGAAAATGTCTTTAACCATCATTAGAAAACAATCGGAACAAGTAAAGTCAAACTGGAAAACTTAACTTATTGACAATCTACTCACAGAGTTCCTCAGGACAAGCAAGCAAGGCATATTAAACACACATTCTCAGGATGCACCAACCATATGTAGGGTTCATTAGTCCCAGAAGTGGCTCAGACCTGGTTCTCACAGAAATGGCTAATACTTTTTCCCTTTAGATTGCCCAGATGGCAGAATTATTTTTCTGTTGACACACACAGTCCTTGCACATGGAGAACTAGAATGTCAGGGAGAAGGTTAGGCTAGAAGTGAACCGTTTCCTCTCACATCGAATTTTGTACATGCAGACCATTTTTTGAACAGAGAACCATTCGAGGCAAGTGAACCCGGCAATGGGCAGCCAGAAGTGCAGGCCAGGCCCAGATTGAGAACCAGGCCTAAAAGACAGGATATGCAAAAGTGCATTCTGTCCCAGGTCAAAAACGATAACTTTCTGGGTTTCGAAAGGAAACACGGTGGAAAAGAGAAAACAGTAAGGTCGGCACCCAGTCGTTTTGGGATGAGAATCCAGCTCTGAGCAGCATATGTTACGTTCCAGCAGTCCACCCTAGAGACCGGCAACTCTCCATGTGTCCTAGAATAACCTTGATTCCCCCTCCCCTTGTAACCCAGAATCATTTTGACTCCCTAAATACCGACGGCCTCAGCCCCAAATACCATGGAGCAGGAATGTTGGCTGCCAGTTTGCAGACATGAAAGGGTGTTATTCCTATTCCACACACACATTACAGTAAAGAGGCCCCTCCTACGTCCTGTCTCATCTGTCTGCCCTCACAATTACTGGCCTGGGAGGGGCTAAGGTTTTAAAAAGGATTTCCCTTCTTTGACTAAAAGTCAGTGACTTTCAGTGGTAAGTTCCCAGCTCAGACTCTTGGCAGCTGGATACTGTCTCTCTCCTTCTCTCCCTCCCTCTCTCCCTCTCTCTTATCTTCTTGCCCTTTTTCTCTCTCTCTTTCAAGGAGGAATTATACAGCAGCTGGGACCTTCTTACCAGGAACATTCAGATTGCTAGGTAAGCGCTAACTTTTTGCGGTTTTCTCTGCATCTTGCAATCTGGCTCTTCAGCTACATTTTTTTTAAAAAAAAAAAGTATTTCAGCCTGTGTTGTGTGTCGTCTAGAAATTGCTCCCCACGGCGGCAAAATGTTCTTGGATGGTGTTTGGTTTCATAATGAAGGGGATTTGCGTCATAAATCTCATTCACTTTCTTGAAAAAATGTAATTCAGAAGGCAGCTGGGGGAAAGTACGGGGGGGAATTCTTCTAGTGGGGGCCACGTTTAGGACTTGCTGCTGGTGCAGGCAGGAGTTTATCACAGTCATGGGGTCTTCCTTTGACCGTGGACTGGCGTAGTTGAGAACCGTGCCGGACACACCCGAAATCCCCTTGAAGTGTTTCACTAGGGAGACAGAGAGAGAGAAAGAAAAAAAGAAAGATGAAAGTTGGTTAAACTGCATTCTTGCTCTTTAGATCCTAACAGAAGCCCCTTCAGGAAGAATGACTTTAGCAAGTGCTGCTACTTTCCTTCGCTAGGTGCGTACGTGAATTTGCTTAACCCCACAGTGTCAATTGCAAGTACAGCTGGTATAGAACCGAAGGCACCTGCCCCATTTTTACAACAGGCCTTTCTGACCACTTCCAAGTGTGCTCTGGCTTTTGTAAGGCTGAAGTGCCTGTCCAGAGCAGGCATGCAGGAGAATGTTAGTCCTGCAGGAAGAGTCTGCCTGGGCGGAAATCTGCATTAATATGATTAATACGGTACGATTTTCCCTTAACCCGCCGTGGCAAAATACAGTGGGGGTTGATGAGGATGTTCCAGACACCGTTTGAGAGGACAGACCCTCTCCTGGAGCATGCTAGTTCCCAGGCGCGCATGGTGCATGTCTCAGCGATAAGCTCCTTTCCCGTGCGTATGTGCATGAGATGTGGGGAATTGTGGTATGTTGAGAAAACTTCATTCGGGTTGAAATGTGTCCGGGCCATAAAGAGACGGGGTAACACGTCCCCACACAAGCAGCAGGGTGGAGGTAAACAATCCAGCCTCCTTGGTGAATCTGGCAAACAAAGACAAAAGACAGAGAGAGAGATAACTTTGGCTGGGAATGTTGAGTGGCTTCCCCCTCTGTTGAGTCTCCTTTGAGGTTGTATAACCGCCCACAGCTAAGTTATATAAGGACAATTGGAACATGATGAGGCATCAGTTTTTGGGTGGGGGCACTTCCTCGTCAGTGGTACCCTCAAAATGGCACCAGTCACACACTCTGCCTGGCTCACACCCATAGGGAGAATGATTCATTCTTTCCTCGTAGATTTACTTCTCATTTTCCGCGTGAAATTGCTTCGGCCGGGACGGATGGTCCTTTGCAAATTTCAGGGCCACTCCCTTTCATATTTTCCATTCTTGAAGCCCAGACATGCTTGTTGATAGTAGACTTGTGGCACTGCTGGTGTGTCCGGGGACAGGCAGAGCAGAACGGCAAGTTTATATCAACGCTTTTCTCCCTTTCGTTTTGGTCTGCGGAGAGTCACATATTGAGGATCCCCCAACTTTTCACTATTAAGGGTGGCCAGAGACATTTGGTGCCTGGAGGGAGAAATGCAAGCTTGAGCAAAATGACTTCCATCAGCCTTGCATAGGGGAAAGTGTGCCCCATTGGGAGACAGATGTATATCAGATCTTTCTGCCACCCCCCCCCCACTTGCCTCATTGAAATACTACATTTGTTCTGTTTAAGATTATTTCTCTCTCTTATTTATATAAAAGCTGCTATAGCCTCTCTTTGCACAAACTCACTTTGGGGTAGAGAAGCTGTACTGGAGGGGAGGGCTGTTTAACCCTTTCCCTCTGGGCTAGCATCCATAGGCATATATATATATATACAAGTACGTTTTTGAGCTTTAAAACAATGTCGGGACATCCATTCATGGTTCTTACTGCGTCACATGCGTTCTGGCCCTAAGCATCTTGGGGATGATTCCTGCTCAGGTCACTTCTGCAAAGGTTCACTTCTTTCCCCTAATTCGCCCTCCTAGAGAGTCTAGTCTCGGTTTCAGAAGTAGAAGCTACAGCCAGGTTTGTTTCAAATGGCTGGATATGGAGGAAATCTAGGATTCCCCTCCTAAAAGAGGGAGAAAGGAATAGGTGAAATCCTACAAGCCCTTGTTGAAACTTGTGAGCATGCCAGGATGTGAGCATGATGTACTTTGATGGCGGCTGAAGCGAGGAAGTGGATTTTAGCAGTGGGGACGCCTGCCATGCGGTCCCTTTTCCAATTTATCGGCCCTCCTCCCATCACCACCGCTAATCGAATAACACAACATTGTGACCGTCCGAATCCTTGTCTTCTGAGCTGAATGTGTTTAATGTCTCTTGAGTTTTCCGATCATGGGGGAATTATTAATGGACAATATGGGAAGGGCCTTCTCTTTTGCAAGAAGGTAAGGAGGCAGGCATCAACACAAGAGGTGCCCTTCCTCTCTCAAGGCACAGCACTTTATAAAAGGAGGAAAGGGGGGGAGGAATAAGTGTTTGCCCTCTGGTTGCCCATTCCTTTTCTCTGTTATTGAAGAAGAACTTCTCCAAGTGTGTTTGTGCTGTCTGCCCTGATGCTTCCAATGGTTAACAAGTGTAAAGTGTAGCACTATTATTCTTACTATTGCCAACAATTCCTTACTTATTGATTCATTCATTCATTTATTTTCAAGTGCCCAAACCCAGAAGGCACTATGCACAGTTCTTCTTTTTGCATTTTATATGGTGTTAAACTCCAGTGCAATGCTGTGGCAAACGCGACACCCGTATAAATTCTAAAGCGGCATCTCCTCAAAGTTTCAGGCTAGAGGAACAATTGCTGGCCAATGAATGCAAGGCAGGGCTGCAAGCTTTGCTCAGGTTAATTGGTAGCTTCCCCGTCAGCTCGAGATTTCGTCAATTAACTGGTGGAGGACAATTTATATTGGTGAGGGCAAATTTTAATTCGTGGGGCAAAGGATTCTTGGCAATCCCCCCCCCCCTCCAAAAAAAGGCCCTACAGTTTTTATTTTTCAAGTTTTACATTACAGCTTGGACAAATAAATACATTGCAAATTGTACACAGAGATAGAAAATTACTATATATAGGTTCGAAGTGGGGGGAAATTACAGCAATTATATTTATAATGACATCGTTCACAATTTTAAACTGATTAAAAGCATTTTAGAATAATGTTTTTGAGGTTTTGATTCTGGTGCATTAATGTAACAGGGGGATGAAAAGAAAATATTTGGTTTTTGTCTCGTTGATTACACATTTCCTTCAAAATCCCCAAAGGAAGGTTTTATTAAAATACAAATTGATTTGAATTAACTGAATCGATTGGTTTTAAAAGGCAAATAAATATTCATCTACAAATTCTTTTCATGACTGGACAGCCCCCATAGAAAGGTACCTACCCCGTTGTCATGATGAAGGATGCAAGTCCGGCCCCTGCAGCCTGCGGTTTGGATTTGTGAGAGCCCCACATGTGTGTACAAGGAGGGAAGCTGGCAAAGGGCTCGCATTTGCCACACCAAATTGTTTCTGCTCTTGGGAACAGAATTTTCACGTCCCGCCCTGCTTCCTAACATCAAAGTGTCGAAACAAGCATGTACCTCGAGAACCCAGGCTGTTGGGGAATCACCATGAACGGGTGTGTTGCACATGGTGAATGGCTTTTGTGTGTGTGTTGTGGTGCTGTTGCTGTGGATTATGTTTAATTCCAAACACCATGTGGAACCAAAGTCGGGACGGCAATTCTGTCATCTGTTTGATGCCGCCCTAAATACCTTATATCAGGGGTAGGCAACCTAAGGTCCAGGGGCCGGATCCGGCCCAATCGCCTTCTCAATCCGGCCCGCGGACGGTCCGGGAATCAGCATGTTTTTACATGAGCAGAATGTGTCCTTTTATTTAAAATGCATCTGGGTTATTTGTGGGGCCTGCCTGGTGTTTTGACATGAGTAGAATGTGTGTTTTTATTTAAAATGCATCTCTGGGTTATTGGTGGGGCGTAGGAATTCGTTCATTCCCCCCCCCAAAAAAAAATATAGTCCCCCCCCACACATGGTCTGAGGGACGGTGGACCAGCACACGGCTGAAAAAAGTTGCTGACCCCTGCCTTATATAGTATTGAAAATTACCCCAAAAAAGTGGACTTGAGAATATGCCTTTGCTCCCAATAATTCCCCTTTGCTTTGCCCTGCTCCTAACCTCTCCGACGTATCCCCTCGTCTCCTTGATGCCTGGGAGGGGTTTGCAAGATAAGCTGTTTGCTCTGGAAGCTTGGGTGTTACCTTGAGATACCACAGCGACTGGCACCATTAATAAGATATAAGTCAGGGTACCAAGATCATTTGCCCACATTTGTCTGCATTTCTTCCTCTGACCCTCTCCTCCAGCCATGACCTTTCTCTGCAGTCCATTAGATGGGCCGTGTGTGTGTGTGTGTGTGTGTGTGTGTGTGTGTAGTTTGCTTTTTGACACGGGTGCTTCATATTTCGAACCTGGGCCTCTCTGTGTGTTACAGCCTGAAGGGGGACAAAGGAACCCCTGCATAGAACTTCAGATCGTCTTTGAAAGTCGATCCGGTAGGCTGACAGTCGGTGCTTTTAATATACCACTTCCCAGTTTATGTGTCTTTCTTATTGCTGAAATCCCCAAATTGGTCGGGCCAATCAGAGAGGGGAAATCAGGCATTGGTGCAACAAAGAAGGAAGCTAGTGGAGGAGAGCTGTAGACGTGTGATCCACATAGCGCTCGATGACTGTGGAGAGCCCTTGGCCATGGCAGTGACGGGCCATTGCAGAGACGCCAGGATTAACTGAACATTCACGGATGCACAGGCCGGTCCCTGCAACTGGCTGGCATTGGGTTGCAGAGGTAGTAGGCCCACAACAGGCAAAATGACGTTTCAAAATCAGGGCAGGCTGGGAGGCAGGTTTCCGTGGGAAAATAAACCGCAGGGGAAATTTCTTGCAAGCTCCATAGAAGTAAACCGCAGCTAGGCAAGAGCACAGCCGTTCACTCCAGTGGGGCTTGGGGAGGAGAACTCTGCCATGGTTTCTACCCCATTGTCAGTTAGTGGGAAGGGTTTCCATTTGGATTTTTTTGTTTTTCAAATTCCTTCTTTTTTAACTTAGTTCCTTAGCTTCCTCCCCCCTCCCTCTTTGTATCCCTATTATTAATCCAGTCGGCAAATTCCGATACCCAATTTGCTAATTAACACACACACAAATAAAAAGAAAGATAATAATAGAAAAAGAAAGTTAACCTTATCTTGATATCTTAAATTCTTTAACTTATTTCCCTGGAACCAAATAAAAACCTTCTATCATCCCCCAAAAATACTTGTTCAATCCATATTACATTAAAATTTTAACTTAAAAGAAAAGAAAAAAAAATTCCAGTTTATCCCACCATCTCTTCCCCCCGGTTTCGGGTACTGCCAATCCTTTTTACAAATAAAATCTTTCCAGTCCACAAGGTCAGTCATATAGCCAGGCTCTCTTATATCCGAGGCCTTCAAGTCATCTTCCTGGCCTGTCTGCAAGTTCTTTTTTGAGCCTAAAATTGTGTCCCAAAACACTTTCCCCCCAACATCTCCTTTAGCCTTCTTCTCCATTTTGATATTTTTGTTCCGGGCCCTTAAAACGCTTTCGCTTGCCCTGTCCTTGTGCATATGAAGTGGCCTAGTGGTCTCTATGCAGACCTTGGGTGTGGCAGATCTGGTATTTTCCACTGGCTTTGGCACTCAGCGAGAGCATGAATGAATCACCACTGCCCTGCCTTCGATGGCTGTTTTCCCCTCCCTCCTTCCAGTTAATTCCTGCTTTGCATAATATCATTGAGAACGGGTGTTATACAACACGCTATAGATGCAGACTTGCCCATGTAAGGTTCACAGCCCAAGTGCTCAGGGTGGGCGAAAACGAGCAGCGCCCCACCGAAGCCATGCTCAAGTCTGCAGCAGCGCCAGAGGTGTGGCTCTCCGTGTTGGCATCCGTCTGTCTCAAGAGACAATGGAGTGCGCCTCCGGAGGTGCAGTCAAATGGCTGTGTTAGCAGCACCAAATTTATGGAAAATTTATGTTGGTGGAGCCTCACCTCCTTCCCAAGTCAGTTTCGACAAGACCCTCTCTCCCTAACACCCATCATTTTGTTAGCTATGGTAGAGCAAATTCCTTCCCAGGAATTCAGCCAAAATCTGGGCGAAATCTTTAAGGGATCTTCAGGAGTCCAGGAAAGGGTGGGAAGAATGGTGTGAAGACCTTTTTTTGTGCTGAGCTCTGTGTCTTTGCTTACTGCTGTTCATTGCTGCTGGCACAGATTTGTGGGGTGTTTTTTTTTGGGTGGGGGTTTAACATAGCCGCCACCGTCTTAGCTGATGTCTGCTTGTTGAAAAATGATGGAGGTTATCGGAGTTTCGAATCTGTTGTTATTTTTGCGAATTTTGTTTTATTGTTGGTTTTAGTAAATACCATTTTTAAAAATATACTTGCGGTTTTTATTGTTGTTAAGTCCCTTTGTGAGGCTTTCCTCAGAGCAGCAGCACATAGATATTTTAAGATAGATGCAAAATAAAAATCAGCAAAGGGAAGCACAAATCGTCGACTTGCTTGTACTTCAAACGCTGCCGTGTCCCTTTTGGGCTGAGCGGGGATTGTAACTTGAAGAGGGTGGTCGTCTCATCTGCTTAAAAATGTCTGTAAGTCCTTTTCAGGTTTCCCATTCTTTCCAGCATTTGCCGATTGCCCGAACGGTCACACACCCCAACCCCCAAAGCCAGACACCTCACAGCCACCTACCAGGCTATTAGAAATACAGGGAAGTCCCAGACAGAGTTTGGGTAAAGATTGAAAAAATGCGGGGATGAACAAACAGCTCTCGTTTGGAAGATCCCAGTTAGTGGTTCTGAGCAGCTCAGACGAGCATGTGTTGCTGATCTTGCAGCTGTTAGGGGTTTAGAAGGGGGTTGTAGGTTATCAGTCGAGCGCATGCTTTGTGTGCAGAACGCCCTGGGCTCAGCCCCCCACTGGCTCCAGCTAAAAGGATCTCAGACAGCAAGGCTAGGAAAGACCTCTAGAGAACAGCTGCCAGTCAGAACAGACAGTACTGGGTTTAATGGCATAATGGCATCTGTCCATGTGCGCAGGACCGGCCAGTTCTACTTAGTATACAAAGCTGACTCTCTGCACTGAGCCCGGGCCCTTGGTTGTGAGTTTTAGTGCCCAGCTCTAGTAAACTGCCCTCTCAGTTAGGGATGTGGGCTGAATAATTTGCACTTTCAAAAAACAATGCAGGAACGGAAGCACAACCACCCTTCTCTCGTCTCCAGATTTTGCTGTGCAGTTCTTCATCCATGTAATTCATAAACTAGGGTAAAGTGTCCATAAAAGAAATCCACATTAAATGCTAATGAAGTTTCATGAGGACTTTAAAAACAACAACTAACTAACTAACTAACTCACAAGCTGATTTGGAGGAAGGAATTTCAGATTGGAGAAGGGAGTAACGGAATGAGAATTGACAGATCCGTTCCTCCCTCTTCTCAGTGTCCCTGAATCTGCTTTGGGGGTGATTTATGGCTTCCAGTCTCTTGCCCCCGCATGCCTGGTGTTTCACTGGTTGCTATGTCTCAAATAAGGTCTGTCCTTACGGTTGCCAGACCCAATTTCAGGTGGCTTTTCAAGATTCAGAATAGCACAGGAAATTCAGAAATGAATCATTCGAGACTTTCGGCCTTCTTTTTGATCATGTCAGTAGTTTTCTCTGCCTTGCCCTGTTTGTGAAAGGAGACCATTAAAGATAATATTTGAGATAAACGTTAGCAAGAGGGACTTAGAGCCGGGTTCCATCCTTTCTTCTTTTCAATAATGACTTGTCTGAAGATGTAAAACCCAAAAGCTGTAAGACATATAAAAAATAAAAAAATGAAATGGGCAAAAATGAAAAAGAATATAGGTTATAAAATTAAAACCGCTTTTTTTAATAGTTCCGTAATATTTGGAAGTGAGAAGAGCTTATGTATGTGAGCCTCATTAAGCGTTATAATGAAAGCACCTTTAGTTTCTGCCATTTCAGCAGCTGTGTCTTAGAAGCCCCACCTAAAATGGCGTGTCTTGTGTGTGAGCGACTACAATTATTTATTCCTCCGAATGATTCAAAGCAGGGTCTGGATTCGGCTGAATGTGCGCAAGCGTGCAAACCCACCGTGCGAGATTGACCCCTTGAAGAAAACAAGAGGTCAAGTTCATGGGGCAATTTGGGCATTTTATGGCAGTTTTGTGGTGAAAGTGAAAAACAATGAGTTGGTTCCTTGGGCGATGCGGCAGACAGATCTTGCAAATAAATGCTCCAACATGAGGCTGGTGACTCACTGTAGCCTAGAAAACCTGCAAAGTGTGGCTTGAATCAGGAAAAAGCCGGTGGAGGCACATGTTGAAGTTTGTCTGAGCTTTCATAAGGCGTATCACTGTGCTAGGGTGAAAAACAACAACACCCTAATCGGCTGCATAACCATAGGTCAGGTGACAGTCTAGGAGAAAAATGGGGGGGGGGGGAGAAGGAAAGCAAGAAGAAAATATGGTTTGTTCCCAAATTGTAAAACAGAAAACACTGAACTTAAACGGAAGAAGGCGTCTAAAATGCTGGCCTGCTGAAATTTCTTCTAAAAGTGGGTGGCTGTGCGTGAGTACTGTCAATGGTTGTGCTCTTTTAAGAAAAAGAAGTGATTTTCCTACTAAACGTTATCCTTTATACATGCACACATAATTTTGTTTGTATGCCATCTTTCCACACTTCAAACCATGCTCAAGGTGGCTTACGGCACGAGAGGAATACACAGCTACGACATAATAAAAGTAGTTATAAACAATAAACGAACCATTTTAAAATGCACAACCAAACTGAACAATTTCCGCATAAATCACAACAAGATCTAAAATATACAAAAAAAAACCCAACAGCTCAAGAAATATAAGAAATAGTCGCTGCTTTGGTGACATATAGCTCATCCGCAGCCTCCCGTCTCTCCGTTCTCTCAATTCACTACATAGCCTGAAATTGGGGAGTAATCATTTTAAAAGCTGGTTTCAGGTGAACATGGGGATTGGCCAGTTTTCTTCACTGTAGTCAAATGCCAAAAGGTGACAGCGGCCGTCACCACAATGGCTTTCTTATGTATCTGCTCCATTCACTCATAAAGTGTGTCTCTCTGTGTCTTGGTGGCGGCGTATGAGCCAGGAGAGAAAGAAAAGTATCCAATGGGAAAGAGCATGGGATCTGAAGATGAGTCGTTTCACTCCGCTTCTCCCACACATGTCCTGTGTTGTAAAAATTAGATGCCACCCCCTCGCTTAGTAGATTAACTGGACAGGTGCATTTCAGACCTTCCAAGTTTCCCTATTTTCCAGGGACGCCCCTGATTTAGAGAAGCCGTCCCGGTTTCCCTTTTGATCCTGCTTTTCCTTAGGATGACCCTATTTTCATTGGAGAAATGTTGGAGGGTATGGAATTATTCGACCCCCAAGCCGTCTGAAGGCAATCCTGTATAGGGAAGGGTTTTTTAAAAAAACGTTAAATGTTTTATGGTGTTTTTATATATGTTGTAAGCTGCCCAGAGTGGCTGGGGCAACCCAAGTAAGATGTGCGGGGTAAAGAGTAAAAATATCATTTTGGAAGGGGAGAAATGTTGGAGGCTATGGCATTTACGTGGGCTGCTGTCGCTCTTAGATTTTATTTTGACCCTCAGGTGCTGGGCCCAGGGAGGATTGAGACTTGCAAAAGCCTCTGTGCTAAGTGGAGAGTGTGGAGTACGGCAACAGGCAAATTCACATGCCCTTTGCATATGTGGAAGCCTCCATTTTGATAAGTTGTTTGTGTCCATGGGTATATATATGTATAATTTTATTAGTTTTTTAACATATCATTTACAACAGTAATTAAACATACTTTTACATCTTATTCCGTTTTGTTTTTTTGACTTTCATCAGTCCTGTCTGAAAATTTTCCGGTCTAATTTCTTATTATGCATTTCTTATTTTCCCTATTACATTTCAAACTCATAACCAATATCTCTATCTTTTTCTACTTTGTAACACTTCGTATATCTCTCCTTACAAAACTTCTTGTAGTCCTACTAGCATAATTTGTTGATTACAGTTGCTCTTAGAAGTAAAAAGGTAAAGGTAAAGGACCCCTGACAGTTAAGTCCAGCCATGAACGACTCTGGGGTTGTGGCTCTCATCTCGCTTTACTGGCCGAGGGAGCTGACGTTTGTCCACAGACAGTTTTTCCGGGTCATGTGGCCAGCATGACTAAGCCACTTCTGGTGAACCAGAGCAGCGCACGGAAATGCCGTTTACCTTCCTGTCAGAATAGTATCTATTTATCTACTTGCACTGGTATGCTTTCAAACTGCTAGGTTGGCAGGAGCAGGGACCGAGCAATGGGACCTCACCCCGTCGTGGGGATTCGAACCGCCGACCTTCTGATCGGCAAGCCCAAGAGGCTCAGTGGTTTAGACCACAGCACCACCTGCTTTTAAGCAAATGTGGCAGTGGCAAAAGCTGGACCTGGGCAGGAAAAGTATTTGCGGGAAACTTACGAGTGGCTTTTAAACTGTACAGCCAGGCTTTAGAAGTGTGAGCCAAACTTGTTGCAGGAATCAGATCTCCAGCCGGGTCAGTAAGCAGCAGCATTCGCCTTGTGGTTCAGGGCTAGGGATGAGGCAGGAATTAATTCTGTTTTCATTTAAATTAGAGACCACCTAATTTGCACTTTGTGAACCCGTATGAACGTGTCCACCTGTGAATTTTGTACTGCAGGTCTCCCAAATACGTACGAATATGCATATATCAGGGGGTGCATAAAAATGCATATTTTACTGAAAATAAAAGTAAAAGGCATCTGGGGAAGTTGCTTGCAAAATGATGTATACCCGTCAAAATCGCATACGAAAGTGGTCTATGTTAGGAAAAAATTATACTAAAATGTTGAGGAATTTTCATGAGGATTTTTTGTTAATTGCCAACAACTGTGGAAATGTGAACTTGGGATTGGGAAACTGATTGGAAACTGAAAAGGACATAGTTGTCCATCCCTATCCAGCACCATCCCGAAGTGTTTCTCCCCATCTTCACCCCATTGCTTGCCATTTTGTGCAATCGCCATTCATTTCAGTCAGGCACATGCAAAGGCATTGCTAGCTAGTTGCACCTCTGATTGTGATGAAACATTTCTCCCTTCTCATTCTTTCTGGAGTCTTTGGGAGGCTTGCAGAAAGGGTAGCATTGTTTTCAGCTCCCAGGTCCTAGAGTGGGACCCGTGGAACTATGCATAAGAGCCACACATCTGATTCTCCCTTGGCACACTCCAGATTTGTGGTGTGTCACTTTTCATAAAGAAAAAGCAACTCAAATGTATTTAAAATAACCAGGAACAATCTGCAAGGCTGATCATCCTATCACTCACACAATTTGTAGAATTAAGGTGACAGATCTGAAATGAAGCATATTGACTGTGCAATTGGCACACTACACACTGTCCAAACCTGGGTTTATGGTTAAAGATCTGTCCACCTTAACTACAACCTAAACCATAGAACACACCTTGGCTATAGATCATGGTTAAGAGGAGAAACTCTAAGTGTGATCCCTGATTTGGACAACATGCTAAATCAGACTTTGGCTTGGCTGCCATGGTGTGCTGACTTTGGGAACCAGTGTGTTCACACTAAGCCAGTGGTTCCCAAACTTCTTCTCTGGGCCACACTTTCAGAATAAAAATTTGCTTGCACTACACTGATTTATTATTATTATTATTATTATTATTATTATTATTATTATGAAAAATGGTTAAGTTGTGGGTGAACATATCAGACGACACAGCGATTCTTCAAATAGCTCTTGTATATTCAGAGGCCAGAACAGAACTGAACTGAAGGGTTCAGTCAGCCTGCTTATATAGAGCTCCAGTACAACGTAACTGTAACAACTTTCTGTAACTATCCAATCACTGAACGTCACTTTCGATCCCTTATTTGCATATGTGGACCTGAGTAAAAACTATCTACAGTATCCCCCTGCTGGCCCAGGGTGAGAACTTCAGTACATAACAAAAACATTGTAAAACAAGAAGAAACAACTCTTAGCAGTGCTTGTATTATAACATAGAACACAACTACTTTGTAATATGATCATGGGACATCCAGAAAGTTGAAAACAACACAGCTACGTAAGAACATGAATCATTCCCAAAATATAATTATAAATGAGTCTTCTCCAACACTCTGTTCGAACGGTGATTCTGGATCACAAGGATTGTCCTCAGTATCACTTGATGCTCTCGCTGTCATTTTGAAACGGTATCTGTAAACAACAGCAACAATTTATACTACAATATACTACACTGAAATGTTTAGATGTTTCTTTGTCTTTGAATCTTCCCACAACACTTGCCACCCTCTCCTGCCACACCAGTGTGGTGCGGCACACCCTTGAAAACTGCAACACTAAACCGTGGTTTGGGTTAGCTTAGCGTGATGTGCAAATGGGGACAAGGTCAGAATCTGACTCTTCCCCAGTCTGGTGTGTGTAGCTAGGCCATCCCACAGAGAATTAATGTGTTGTCTCGATGGGTGAATGCAAAAAGAGAGAGAGAGAACAAATTACTGGAGAGCAATACAGTACAGTTGTTTTGGCCTTTTCTCTACATCTCAGACTGGCTTGCAGTCAGGGGCAATAGAAAATAAATCAAGACACCCTAGCTCTGGTTCCAGTTGCTTGGATTGATGTGAATTTAACACATATCTGTTCTGGGCTGTGATATTTCCCCGGTCTACATCCAGTAACTGGGCCAGCCCCTGAATTTTTGTAATTAAAACCATCCAATACTGAAAAGAGCTTTGCTTCTTTTGGCGCAAAAGGTGTCGCAGGCAGAAATCTTGTGTTAACTGCAGGGCTCTGGCAGCTGTGGTTGTTTCATGTACACGATCTTGTGGGTTGGTTTAAGGCTTAAACCATTGCACAGCGCTGGGTGTAGTAAGGCTTTTAAAAAGGCTTTCCAAATGTGTTTCTAGAATAAAAGTGATGGAAGCCAGTGAGCAGGGGCTCACTTAAGCACTTTATTAAAGAGAGAGTGCTCTCAGTGGGCAAAGAGGGAGAGAGGGAGTTGAGAAAGTCTTGCTAGCAGCCTGGACAAAGCAAGTCCCAATATTCCTAAATGAATGTGTTGGGACATGTTTCTGTGAGGTTTCCCCCTAGGCATGTAATCTGTCTGGAGAAGAGTAATTAATGTTCGGTAACATTTTTAAAAGATGGCAGCCAGGCTTGCAAAACACATGCTGCCCTGAAATTTCGAAACATGTTTTTTTATTATTATTTTAAAGAATCTTTCTACACAATTAATATATGCAATCAGCATGCAAAAGAAATAACTTTACGTATGTTGTACAGTGGTACCTCGGGTTAAGTACTTACCGTATTTTTCGCTCTATAAGACGCAGCAGATCACAAGACGCACCTAGTTTTTGGAGGAGGAAAACAAACAAAAAAAAAATATTCTGAATCCCAGAAGCCAGAACAGCAAGAGGGATCGCTGTGCAGCGAAAGCAGCAATCCCTCTTGCTGTTCTGGCTTCTGTGTTAGCTGTGCAGCCTGCATTCGCTCTGTAAGACGCACACACATTTCCCTTTACCTTTTAGGAGAGAAAAAGTGAGTCTTATAGAGCAAAAAATACGGTAATTCATTTTGGAGGTTCGTTCTTAACCTGAAACTGTTCTTAACCTGAAGCACCACTTTAGCTAATGAGGCCTCCCGCTGCCGCTGCACCGCCGGAGCACAATTTCTCTTCTCATCCTGAAGCAAAGTTCTTACCCTGAAGTAATATTTCTGGGTTAGCGGAGTCTGTAACCTGAAGCGTATGTAACCCGGGGTACCACTGTATTTTGCTAAGAGGTTTTGTGCTGGATGGTAGCGGTACTGAAGTCTCTGGCAATGGTTGGCTAAGCTTCTCTAATATCGTAGAGTTTTAAGGCGGGCAGAAGCAGCTGCCATTGTATGAGCTGCTGTTATTCTAGACAACGGCAGCAGGGCAGGCAAAAGGGCATAAAAAGGGTATCTGAGAAGGCACTGGGCAAAGAGAGCCGTGAGTGAGTTGGCGTGTGCCCTAGGAAGGAGAAGGCCCAAAGGAAGGCTTTTGAGAGGGGGAAAGAAAAGTGGGAAAGTGAAAGAGCAGAATGGAAGAGAACAGACAGACAGGATGGCTGCAAAGCTGAAGCTCATATATCCATGTGAAAGATACCATACTTTTCCGTGTATAAGACGCCCCCATGTATAAGACTCCAAATAGAGAAAATTAATGTTAAAATGTTGGAATTAAGTTATATGGCTTTAATAGAAATGTTATAAGGATTTAAGTATAAATAGATTAATGGAATTTTAAAAGTAAAATAAGGTTAGAATGTGTTAAGATAATTATTTGACAGATAACAGAGGAAGATGGAAAGGAATTGCTGAAACATTTGACAGAAGTGAAATACAAAAAGGGAGGTGTGAGGAGGTCGGTGAAATAAGTGAATGAAAGATATGATATTGAAATTGTTTGAGTGTTTTAAATTGTTTTGTTTTGTTTTGTTTAATGTGTTTAGTGTTGTGTAGTGTCTTTATATTGTATTGTATTGGTTTATATTTTTCTGTTTTTGTTTGGTTTTGTAATGTTTAAATTGTTTAAAAAGCAATAAATATTATTTTTTTTAAAAAAAGAGAGAGAAAAAATGCGGGGAGATGGCACAGAGTTGTTGAGCTTTTTTGCGGGGAATTGCCCACAGTTGGAACACAACAGCAGGAACACAACAGCCAATCGCTAGGGCCTTGCAGAGCCAGGCAGAGGCCGGGCCAGGTTGATAATGTGCCCCCCCCCGTTTTTTTTACCCTGGGGATAACTGAAGTAGGTATATAAATAATTTTCACAAAAGTTATGCTGACAAATAATTTTATTTCAAGGCTTGAACCGTATCTGCATATAAAGACAAAACGGAAAATATAGATATACAATAGTGCTTTTTAAAAATACATAGGGAAAAGGATTATTTTGAGCATTTACATTTAAAACCCGAGAGCATCCCCTGCGATTGTGAATGTTGAATAGTGGGTAGACATGGCAGACGACACAGCGATTTCTCCAAAGCAGCTCTTTATTTTGTAAGCTGGAACAGAACTGAACAGCAAACAGCTCAGCCGGCCTGCTTTTATAGGCAGCCGGCTGTCAACATTGTAGCAACAACAACCCAGGGTTTCCCGCCTAAAATAACTGACGTGGACCTGAGTGAAAACTATCTACAATATCCCCCTGCTGGCCCAGGGTGAGAACTTCAGTACATAACAGTGAATATGCTGACCGAGGCCCCCTTTGGAATCGGAGGCCCAGGCCAAGTGGCCTATATGCCCCCCCCTTTCTGTCTGGGCCTGCCAATCAATCATCTGCATGTTCGCCAAAGGCAAGCACCAATCGCCCACCCAATTGCCCCAGCAGCCAATAGCCAGCAGACCTTGCCAATCGCCAGTCACCCACAAAAACGCCACAGACAATATCCTGCTCGCGGCAGCCACCAATCACCCGTCCCACCTCTCCACTATCTGTGTATAAGACAACCCCAAGTTTTTAGCATAATATTTTCATAAAATAACCTAGTCTTATACACGGGAAAATACGGTAACTGGGAAGAATTTAGGCTGAAGACCACTCTGTAGTGGCAGCTGGTACAATAGGGGCATGTGGGACAGAGGGAAGGGCAGCTAACAGCAGACAGACCTAGGGTTATACATAGGGGGAGAATAAGCACTGAGAATGATTCGGCAGGACTTTATTCTGAGTGGAATGCACAGGATTTCAAAAGCACCCAAAATGAAGGGGCGGCACCAGAAGCAATCACATGTCTGCCTTTTAAAGTTCTTCCTTTATTTTCAGTGCAATCCCACACTGATCAAACTCAGAATTATGCCCCATTGAGTTCCTCTAAGTAAGTACAGTGGTGCCTCGCAAGACGAATGACTCGCAAGACGGAAAACCCGCTAGACAAAAGGGTTTTCCGTTTTTCAATGCGCTTCGCAGGGCGAATTTCTCTATGGGCTTGCTTCGCAAGACGAAAATGTCTTGCGATTCCTGGGGGGTTTTTTTCGCTCTCCACCCCCTTTTTCTAAGGCACTAAGCTGCTAATAGCCTTTTAGCAGCTAATCCGCTAATCCCTTAAACCTTTAAACCGCTAAACCGCTAATAGCGCTAATCCGCTAATCCGCTAATAGGGTTGCTTCGCAAGACGAAAAAACCGCAAGACGAAGAGACTCGCGGAACGGATTCTTTTCGTCTTGCGAGGCACCACTGTAAGTGCAGGATTTGCAGCCCTCATTCACAAGCATGGAAGGCACCAGTTACTCACCCTTTCACCTCGCTTTTGGGTCTGAAGATATATAGTATATCTTCTGAAAGGTGCTCAGAAACTTCAACTGGCCCAAAGAGCTGCTGCCAGATGATTGACAGGGGCTGGTAAGAGGGAGCAGATGACTCCCTTGTTAAAATAG